>NC_143400.1:88901744-89207459 GCF_052110815.1 Crocodylus siamensis | reverse complement strand
GCAGAGAGCTTACGCTTTGGGACCTGCAAGCTGCGGCTTGAGCCTGCACCCCCAGCAGGGCCAGTGCGCCACACAGTGCACGGGGCAGCGCATGGGGCCCCAGCTCCTGGCAAGTGGCCAGGTCCCATGGTGCGCAGGGCAGTAGCCTTGGGAGCCAGGGAGCAGTGGAGGCTGCTTGTGTTAGCCACCCGGTGTGAGGATGACTGGCCAGAGGCTGAAGGGCCCAGCCTGTGTTAAGAGAGCCCTCGGTGCCAAGCCAGGGCACAGAGAAATGGTAGTACTGCAGCGTGAGGCCTAGCACCCAGGTGCCAGCAGCTGAGACGAGCTGAGCCCTCGGTGCTCAGAGCAGGGCACAGGGTGGGGAGGAGCCCAGCGGCACAGGAGAGGCCTGGAGAGGCGCTCCAGCAGAGGAGATCCCATAGAGCTGTGCCCGGACCACCGCCACCTGAGGGAGCGTGAATTATTGGGCCCTTGGGTGCCACAGGGGAAAGATGTTTGGGGTGGGCAAACCCAGAGAAGGGGCTGGATGAGCAGCCCCCTGCTTAGTCAAGGCCGTAAGGGGAGGGGCCCCTGGTGCTTCCTGGACACCCCCCAAAGCACCGGAAGAAGGACCATCTCTGCCATGGATCAGGGACTATATTAAGGAACAGATGATATTAAGATTATTCATATTTGTGCCTTACATTTTGTAATTTTTGTACTTATTAATACAATGTGCCTTATATTTTGTAATATAACTTACTTTGTAATATAACATATTTGTGCCTTATATTTTGTAATTATTAATATACAGTTATATTTTGTAATTATTCATGTTTGTGCCTTAAATATTTTGTAACTGAAATGTTGTATTGTGATGTTGTAAATAGTGTTATTTAGGGTTTGACCTTGGTTAGTGTTCACTGTAAATATATGTATATGATATTTAGTTTTGTGTATATTATAACTTAATGAATTGTATATAGTTAAGAATGCTGGGCTCGGGCTAACTCTATAAAGGAAAGAGGGATCTGCTTGAAATTCTGGTATCCTTCTCACAGCACCCCCTCCTGCCTACCCATCCTATTGAACTGGGAATAGGACACACCCTTAGGTGTACCTGGATTACATCACTATAAGAGCCACACAAGGTCTACAGGACCTTGGAACGTGTCTTCTGACATCCCCTCTCCATACCCACTTAATATGTTCTCTTAGTGCCCACTGAACAGGGGAGGATGGGACATATTCACTGGATCTGAGAATCGGACCCAGGCTGACATTGAAGCAAGGCACATATTGCTTGGATATTCCCAAGTGGAAATTTTTAAAGACTCAGTTAATAGAAATAGGTCCTGCATATCTCCCCACCTGAGCACACCAAAAAAAAAATCTTGCTAATTTGATCCCAATGCATGTCACAGCATCTCTGCCCAGAGTCATTTTGGGCAGACTGCTGTGCAATATGGCAAGCAGATGCTTTATAGACTACAACCAGATTATTTCAGGATAGCTTTACCACTCAGTCTCTCTTGCTGTGAAGGCTTTACTACTTTGACCCAAAGTTATGCTTTGCAGATAGGACATTTAAAATGCTCCATTTTAGTTTGTCGTATGCTGAGCTTAGCTCGCAGATATTCTCACCTTAAAAAATGCATAGAAACACCACAACAAAATCAGAGAGTTCATCCTGTTTTTCACACTTGCAAGGCTTATGACCCCAGTTGTAGTTTCCCTGTGCCAAGGGCTTATCTCTGTTTTGCACATATTCTGTTTGGTTTCTGTTCAGCTCTTAAAACAATAAAGCTCTTAACAGTATGGCTGTATAGATGTGATATTTAACTTCTGGTAAGATATCGGGAAGTATGCTATTTGGTTAATCACTGTTACAGAGTCACTGACCTAGGTGAAGGCCAGATTATAACCAAAATAAAATTTACTCTAGGCCGATAGGGATTATCTATAATCAAAAAGATCAAAATATGGGAAGTAACTGTCACCACAACAGCCTAAAAGGAGAGACAACTTCATCCAATAGCCATCACTGAAGTTAGTACTCTATACCTGGCACAATCTGGATTCAAGTCGGAACGTGCAACTGAACATAGGAGCAGTGATGAATGAACTCCTCCTAACTAGTTCTTAAAGTCAATGGGAACATCACTTGACTTGAATGAAGATAGTATTTTCTCCCCGTAAGAATGTCAAAACCAACTTCTATGACTTTTGTATATTAGAGATAAGGCCAGTTAATTGTGCAGATTTGTGTTGTAAGCATTCTTTTTACTTGCTTGTAAAAATCTCTGAGATGCTCTTTTCTTTACAGCTTCTGTCCGATAGGAAAAAAAAAAAAATCTCAAAAATCACTTCATTTCCCCCCATTTTTGTGCAAGTCTGTCTTATTTTGATACATTAACACTTTAAAAGTGTTGCAATAGAACAAAAACACACACAATAACTACTATCCACTGTTGAACATTGACAGAACAACATTATTAGCAAAAACATGCCCTGGGAGCATAAGAATGCTGGAAAGCTAGATGGCTCAATCAATTACTAACAGACCACATATAACTATGTTTTGAACTACAGCATTATACTAGAATGATGGCTATTATTATAAATACTAAAAAGTCAGATTTGGAGGGTTTTCAATGTCATGGCTTTCTCCTAGTGAATAACCCATAGGAATAGCACAGGGTTACAGTTCCTGAATTTTTAGAAGGCTCTCTCTCATCCAATAGCAACATCACTATATGTGGTAGATTGCAGCAGGAAATTATAATGATCCTTTCTATTTTCAGAATAGCCACTTCATTTAAAAGAAAAAACAAAAACCCTGTCATGGGATGGGGTCCTGTAGCATGACCGTGATCTTCCCAAGACCCCTTACCATACCAAGTTGGCCCAATGGGCACCCTCAATTCTCGCCTGCCACGTCTTTGATCGAATGATTAATAGGGAGGCTGCCTCTACATTGTCTTGGACATGGTTTTGCTGTACTCTCTGACCCCACGAGCTCCTGGACCCCTTGTGGGTCCTGTTCTGCAATGGGTATTTCGGGGCACCCTAGCCTTATGGGCTATGCATGGCTCCAACCATCCCTTTACCACGCCCCAAGCCTCGCAGATGGAACTGATGCTGTTCGGTCTGGGCCTTGTTATAAATTTGGCTCCCTGGCCCTCCCTGGACTCTCTGCGGCCCAGTCTCGCTCGTTGCCTCCACTGGTGCCAGGGTTGGTGCACCCCCAAATGCCGTGTCCTCGCCGGGGTCCCCACACTACTGTGGGTCCCCTATGAGGCCTCCTCCTTCCCCTAATAGCCTCACCCAAACCACCCACCTTAAACAGCAAACAAAACACAAGCCCCTGGGCTATAACATCATTCAAGCCACACCAAAGTGCTCCGTCCTTCACCCGTATCAGAGGCTGTACCTGCAATCAGGCCTCTCCCCTTTGGTTGCTCTGGGAGAGCTCCTTCCCCCTTGGCTGCTGGCAGGGAACTGCCATCCTGGCCTAAGCCCTGGGGTTTATATGTGAGGCAGGCCCTGCCCCTTCCGGTCAGCTGACCGCTGGCAGGTGTGGGCCACTAGCTCACTCAGGTTGCCCTGGTAACCAGCAGTTGGGGCTCCCCACTCACTGCTAGGGCTCTTTCCCTAGCAGTTTCCACTGTTCAAAAGGAGCAGGGCACCTAAGCGCTCTGTGACAAACCCTAAACTATAAAAACAGAGAACAAACACTTGGTGTTTAGTTTTGGAATGATAAAAATACCCATGTAGTTCGTAAAAATATGGACTGCCTTAATTTTCCTTCCAGCTTTAAATAGGAATCTGCTATCAAACATTTTGATTGGAAAACCATTCAGACAAATTACTACATCTCCATAGATGATTAGGGAAGAGAGACACGGTTCGGTTAACTACACCAGAGAACGTGCAGGTTTTTGGGGACTAAGTTGACAGTCAGAAACTTTGGTTGGTGCACACCTCATTAGTGCTGGATCCACCTCCATCGAAAATCAGTGAAAAGCCTCAGCAGGAACTGGATCAGGGACTGAGGATGCAAGCAGAAATAATTAGCACAGAGGTTATACTATTAGAAGTGAACAAGCTTCTTTTCCTTAGAGTAGTCACTTGCTTCTTGTCCACACAAGTTAGTAACCAAAACCAAACTGAGTTTGTCTTGGACTCTTTAAATGATTAGTTGAGTAAGCTAATGCTGATGGCATTAGCATCACCTTATGATACATGTGAATAACTGAGCACATAGAGCTTCTTTTACCCCATATCAAACAAATTGAACCCATTCAGTATATATGTCAAATATTTAAGCTATCCACAAACCCCTCAGTCTGAGAAACTGGGGTAGAAGGAGACAAATACACTGTTTACATGAAGACAAAAGTTTCAGTTACCCAGAGGTAGTGATAAGCTGTGAACACTAGAGGGTGCATGAAGTACGGTGAGCTTACAGCTCAGGGTGAAAAGCGTATTCCTTTGCTTGTACTCTTCTGGGAACACCATGGGTGGACACATTTTGCTTAATTTGTGTGACTGCAGTGGCAGCCAACAGATTATTTTATTGTGTTTATAAGGAGCAAATAAATAGTTAAGAGATGTCACACACACATTACAGAAAAAACATGCGCCAACTACAACTACTAAACATTTCTCACTGAGATGCTTATGAACAGTAATTGAACCATGGGATCCATATAATGTTAACACTTCACTAGCCAGCAATAAACGGAAAATGCTTATATATCACTGCATTTTGTATTCCAGTAGTGCCTAGAGACCACAACCAAAATAGGCCTCTGTGCCAGACACCAGATAAAAATATTTTGTGCGTTTCTGCTTTAAAGCTGTATTACCCGTCTGAAAAAGGAGGACGTCTCTCTGGAAGGCATCTTTCTTTAATTTTTTGACCACTGAAGATGCAACGACGTTTTTTCCCTGTAAGGAAAGGAGTGTGACAGTGTCAAAACTAAAATCCTCACTCAGGACCGGGTGAGTTCTTGCATTCCTCTTCTCAGCTGTTGTGCATTGTTTCTCTAAGAAGAATAAACCAACTGCCTTCTTTCACCCCAGTGGTGGCTGCCTGTGGGTTAGATGAAACATATTTTAGTTGCATGATAGGCAAGTAAGGTGAATGGTGTATTTTTTAAAACGAGAAATATGAAGGATCACAGACCATCTACGTAAGGCTGCTATGCTGCATCTTGGGCAATTCTGCAGACTCCCCACTTGTGCAGATCCGGAAAGCCGAGGTGGCTCGGGAGCAGGCCTGAACATGCTGAGCTATTATAGACATACCCCTATGCAATTTTGATAGTGGGCTCATCTACGTGTTGCTTTATGGTGACATTGCTATGGCGCCTTGCTTCCTATAGGAAATAGGAAGGAACAACACAGTATGGGTGATTACTGTGCCATATGGGCAACGGACACTTAGATTTCCAAGCTATGTCATTGTAGCGATGCACTGTATGTGGAGAGCGTGCTCCTGCTACGACATAGCTGGCGATCATGTGTAGACCCGTGTCATTGCTACATTGCTGTAGCGCACTGTATGGCAACATGTATATGAGCCCAGTTGCCATTAATTTGAATAAGGATTGGGTAGCCAAATCCCTTACGTAGTTTTAAGAGTTTCAGCCTTATGGCTAACTTACACCATGCTGCTTTCACTGTGAAGCTAGTGGGATTTTACTCCACTGGGAACAGCAGTGTGTATACAGAGAGGGACCCTCAAGGTTTGCAGATTCTCTAGGTATATCCAAGTTCTACACAAGGTCCCCGAGCTGCAAGATGAGGGGAAGCTCATCTCGATGGCTGCATTGAAGTCGTTACGGGATAGTATATACATTATTGAAAAAACAAAACGAAACAAAAAAATTGCAGAAGGAACTTCTGTCCTGGCCATGAACCTCCAAGGGAGTGGGAGGGAACAACAAAAAAAAAAAGGAACCCATTCAAATCGGTTATAATGGGACTTTCCCTAGTATCTCCCCTCATGCCTTGCTTCCTCTTGTTCTAGAGGAACGACATGAGCTGCCTGAACAACTTCCCCTCTCAAATTTCAGCAAGTATAAATATTTATACAGAAAACTAGCATCAAGTTATAGGGCCAGATGAGTCACTGGTTTCTTGTTCAATTTCACTTATTATCTGGCCAGAATAAAAATCTTACCTTGTTGTTGCACTTGGATTATCAGATCTCCATATTCAGCAGGTGTAAAAATTTCCTTAAAAAGCCTTCCCCAACATCGTGATATAAGCAATACTTCCATGAGTGTAGTAACAACTCAGAAAAATAAAATACCACCCCCTGAAAACTTAGAACCATCTGAAAAGCTACTTATTCCTTATTCTGCCTAAGATTTCTGCATTTTCTGCACAGGGATCTATGTCCCTCAACTCGACACCCTATTAAAAGCTTGCACACAGATCGGGCTGTGATCTTGTCTGCCCCATATCTTTACCATTTTTGGAAAAAATCCTGGATAACCCTCCCTTTGAAATATAAAGTAAAAAGCCTACATTCCTGATTTGCACTTTTCTTCTCCTCAGAACCATCTCTTGGATTAGATATCAAATTTTGCAATCAAAATACAACCATCAGACATTTGATTCGAAAACCTCACATGCTCTAACCGTTTGGCTAAAATACTCTGGGTAAGGGTCTGTTTTTATCCATGACTGAAGATTCATAGATTGTCAGGGGCTGGAAGGCACCTTGCAGATCATTGGGTCCAGCCCTACCTCGCTCTAGGCAGGAAGACAACTGGGGTTAGGTGACCCCAGAGAGGCAACTGTCCAGTCTGCTCTTGAAAGCCTCCAGGGTAGGCGATTGCACCACCTCTGGAAGGAGTTTATTCCCATCTGGACACCCTGACTGTCAAGGAGTTTTTCCTGGTATTAAGCCTGAAGCGGTCTTCCAGGAGTTTGTATCCATTGGTCCTGGTCTTCCCCAGGGGTGCCCTAGTGAACAGCTGTTCACCGAGCTCCTGATGTACTCCTCTATCAAGGTAAGCCACTATCAAATCCCCTCTCCACCCTCTCTTCTTTAGGCTAGAGGCCCAGGTCCCTCAGCCTTTCCTTGTATGGCTTGCCTTGCAAGCCTCTGAACATATGGGTGGTTCTTTTCTGGACCCTCTCAAATTTTTCTACGTCCTTACTGAAGTGAAGACAAAATGCTCAAGGCAGAAATGATGTAATTCAAGGCTTACTTCTGTGATGATTTAAAATCATACATAAATGAAAATAATGTGTTAGGTAGCTACGGAGAGGCAATAACCTGCAAGAAGATGCAATTTAAAAAAAAAATCTTTTTACAATTGCAATGGGTATGCACATACTTTGCACCTCCTTTCACCCCACACTTTGAAAAATAGCTGAAACACTTAAAATATGTCCTGCTACAGCTGTAGCAATCCCTTAAAATTAACAACTCTTCCATAATTCACACATATCCGAAAGCGGAAGTGTACCAACCATATTATTTTAATTTACTTTTTAGTATATACATTAACACTCAAAAGTATGATGAAAGACAAATAAAAGTGTTTTAATAAACAGCATGATGTGATACAGACCGCAAAGTTAAATAAAAAGTAGATTTTTTACAATTGCGGATGAACAGGAACTACAGTAAGTGCAGTCACAGGCCAAACTTTTCTTGCTATTGAGTAGCACAGCAAAAGGGAAAAAGGTGTACAATTGATTCAAATGATACTGCAAGACTATACTCAGTATGACAACACATGCATCTTGCTGTGTCTTAATACTTTTTTGGCCCATTCTTACAAAAAAATGTCTTGTCTATGTTTAGATGAATGTATTATACCACAGGACTTTTATCCATAGAATGACCTAAAAACTAAATTACAGGGCAATATTTTTCTCTCTAGTTAAGAGTTATTTCAAAAGAAAAAAAAAAATCTTGTCTTCATTTTAAAGGTTTTTCAAGTCAATATTTATGGGCATTAAAATTCTCCTCATGCAGGCATACACCTTCTATTAACTTTAAAGGGAATAACATGCAGGCACCAAGAGGAGAATATGCCCTCCTGGGCTCTATTCATCCAAAATTTCTGCAATTGTGGGTACCAGTTGTGAGGACAGCATGAGAACAGGTCTTCAGAAATCCAAGTGTTAAGAACCTGGGAAATTAGATTGTGACCAGGTTCTCTCTCTCTTCCAAAGACAGAAACTCAGACTCCCTTCCTCTGCTGATGGTCACATACAGATTATACATCTCAAATGCAGTTAAAAGTCATGCGCCAATATTCAGTTATCACTAGTGGAGAAGATGCTATTCACAGATTAATATAAATTGAAATGTGGCAAGAAATAAGACAAATACGTGACATAATCGCCTTAAGGCAGAAAGAGAGAATCAAACCTCTCCTGCTACAAATGAAACGTTAAGACAATTTTGGCCAGTCGGGGAACCCAGGACTCCTAAGAAAACACTGGAGATGGATTAAATGCATTTAAAAGTTTAATAAAGAAAACAAAGTGAGAATATGCAATTGTGAAGAGCCAGGTTTTGGTCCTCTTGACCTAGGCAGCCACATAGAAATGCTGAAAGAAAAGCTGTTAGTTCTCCACAGCCTGAGTTATGCAAGAAAACTGGCCAGCTGGGAAGACCATGAACCGGCGAACTTCAGAGAGCGGATGAGAGTCTTAGCTAGTCTAAGTCAATACAGCTCTACTGAACTATGTTTGTATCAGCAAAGGATTTGGACCATATTGTTTAATGGGATGCATCCATAAGCCATCAACATAGGGTGTTTTCCTTTCTTCTGCCTGATGAATGCCACATTATAGTGAAAATAAGGACACTTAACATACAGAAAGTGTTTTAAAGTTTGTTTCAGCATCAGGTTTTATAACCATTGGCACAAATAGCTGTTACATATTCTAGAAATGTATGAACTGTCCCTAGCAATGCTTTCCCAGAAATTCCTCTGATTTTTGCTCACATCTTAGAACAATGATTTAGATTCATGGAATCATAGAGTGTGAGGGTTGGAAGGGACCTCAGGAGGTCACATCTAGCCCAACCCCCTGCTCAAACAGGACCATTCCCCACTAGGTCGTCCCAGACAAAGCTTGGTCTAGCCTAGCCGTATAAACTTCCAAGGATGGAGAGTCCACCACCTCTCTGGATAACTTGTTCCAGTGCTTCCCTACCCTCCTAGTGAGAAAGATTTTCCTAATATCCAACCTAAACTTCCCTTGCTGCAACTTCAGACCATTGCTCCTTGTTCTGTCATCTGCCCCCACTGAGAACAGTCTAGCTCAAGGGTGGGCAAAATGGTGGATCTGGGGTGCTGATGGACTCCATTTCCCAGCAGCCCCTGCCCACATCGCTGCGGGCGGTTTCCATAGAGACCCCAGCAGCGGTTGTGCCATGACAGTGTGGGGGCGAGGGTTTCCAAAGAGACTAGCCCCAGCAGCACTGCCAAAGTGTGTGGCTGGGCAGAAAGCTGCTCCGGGGCTGGGATCTTGTGGTGATGGCAGCATGGCCCGGAGCCGGAGCAGAGACATGATCCGTTGCTTGCACCACCCAGCCCGGGATGTGGAGGTAGCGGATCATGGCACCACACTGCCACCGCCACAAGACCCCAGCCAGGGAGCAGCTCCCCGCTCAGCCACGCACTCCGCCAGCACTGCTGGGGCTGGGCTCCACGGAAACACTGCCCCCGCGCTGTCACGGTGCTGGTGCTGCGGGGTCTCCTCGGAAACCAGCCGCAGCAACACCAGCAGAGGCTGCTGGGAAATGGAATCCACCACAGGCCTGATCTGGCCCACAGGCCAGGCCTGCCCCTGGTCTAGCTCCATCCTCCTTGCAGCCACCCTTCAGGTAGTTGAGGGCCGTTATGAAATCCCCTGTCAGCCTTCTCTTCTTCAAACTAAGTAAGCCCAGGTCCCTCAGCTTCTCTTCGTAAGTCATGTCCCCTAACCCCCGAACCATTTTTGTTGCCCTCCGCTGGACTCTCTCCAATTTGTCCACACCCTTTCTGTAGTGGGGGGCCCAAAACTACCCCGGACGTGTCTTCATGAGTGCTGAAGAGAGAGGAAGAATCACTTCCCTCAATCTGCTGGCAACACTGCTACTCATGAAGCCCAGGATGGTGTTAGCTTTCTTCGCAGCAAGGGCACACTGCTGACATATCAATCTGATTGTCCAGTCACCCCCAAGTCCTTTTCTGCAGAGCTGCTGCCCAGCCAGTCACCCCCCAGCCTGTACTGGTGCATGGGATGTTCTGTCCTAAGGGCAGCACTTTGCACTTGCCCTTATTGAAACTCATGAGATTTCTTTTGGCCCAATCCTCCAATTTGTCTAGGTCTCTCTGAAAGCTAGCCCTACCCTCCAGCTATGGGCTCTTTCCCCTAAAAAATCTGGGCCACAAATGCAGAACAATGCAATTTTAACACCGTTGTAATTTTGTGCTTCATAATAGAGACAATTGCTCCACTCCAAATTCCAGGTCAGCTCATCTTTTTCTGATATCTGATGTCATAAAGCGCTTACTGTCATTAAGGAGTAAGGGAAAGTAGAACTTCCTTAAGAGGAAGTATTTTAAGCCAGAGAGATCCCCGAAGTCTCAAAAACCACGGCTGAACAGATTATAGGCAAGGCCTTAGCACTCCTGATTTTGAAAACTAAAGCAGACAATTAAAGGAGAACAAATAAGACTAAGGACCACCCAGTTTAATTTAGTTTGCTACCAGGACTGGTTTTGGTAAGAAAACTTATTTTTGGGTTTTTTACAAGTCAGATAGACAAAAACTCTCATACCAAGGGCCCAATTTTGATCTTCTATGTTGGCATTAGCCCAAAATAACTCCAGGGAAGCTACAATTAAATCACAGTAAAGTCAGATAAGAATTTCTGAAAGCTGCAAGCCCCTATAGGGCCTGGTTCCTGTACTCAGACAAAACCCTTCTACAGCCAGGCCCGATTTTTGTTATTATCTTGCCCAGTCAATATGGACATAAAAATGTGACCATCTGCACTGTGGTAGGCCACAAACTATTTTAGACAGATAGAGCCTTACCTAAAAAACTCAGACAACTTTGACTAAAGAAAAAAATACAATTTACCGTAAGAATGAAACGTGTATTGCAACACTAATTGGCTTCAATGATCTGCAACACAGTGTCCACAACTGTATACTATTTGTATAAAAATTGTGGTTCTTCATCTATTCAAGTAAAACCTTACAAAACTGAAATACAGAAGTTTAAAAAAAAATCTCAGAAGCAGCACATCATAATTCTCTCTAATACCACACCGTTTTCTTTAAATTGAAGCATTTTAAAGATGTCAAAGACATCAAAATACATAATCGTTCCAAGTGGCTTTTTTTTTTTTTGAATGGGTCCAGCCCAGATCTGCAACCTGTACAGACACGAAAAACAGGAGGAATTCACAATTGTTATTCAGCACAAACTTTGACCATGCCCGTTATAAAATGACAAAGCAAAGAAAATGTCTTCAAATTGCTAGCCAACATGGGCTACTGACCACTACAGGGCTTAAATGGTTTTACATAAAAATGAGAAGAAAAAGCCAACAAGCAGGGTCATCACATACAAAGTTCTCTACATGCTGCGTAATTTCTACAGTGCCCTTAATATGCAGGCTTCTTATATCTTCTCCACAAGATGCCAAACCACTAACCATTTTGGTTTTATTTAAATATTTTTTTTAAAATTAAAAAATTAAAATTATCCTGAAGGATTGCATCTTACCTATGAAGAAACTACCGATGCACTCCTTTGAGAACAGAAAGTGTGCATATGTAAGTCAGTACAGGAGTTTCTTTTGCTACCTTTAGGAAAGCAAAGAATACAACTCAAGAAAAACTAAACAGCAGCAGCCCATTTTGCTGTTAAAACAATGTAGAGTTTCACAGTTGAAAAAAATTAGTTATACCATATCACAACACATATTCACTAAAGTCACCATTTTCTAACAGTTTGGTAATAAAATGTAAGGCCCACTCCTAGGCTCTTTGCTCAGGTAAGACTCCTACAGGAGTTTTGCAGGAACAAGGTGCTCAGATTCAGTCCAAGGTTGAAATCAGCTACTAAAGTGTGTTTTGCACAGCTGATATTCAGGACAAAGGGAAATTCTCAAATCTAAAATGTCAACAGGAAAGAGAGAAAAATCAATTCCAAACTCTACCCCATACAGAGCTCCATTACAAATGTATTCAGTCTTCAAGCAGAAACTTTTTCTCTGAGAAAGTGGGCCTGATTCTCTCAGTGTAAATCAGGAATGATCCCCATAAAGTCAACGGATTTACATCAGTTTAAGAACTGGTGTAACAAGAAATATATTTAGGAGTTACCGCACATTTTAAAAAAATTGACTTTTCTGCATTTGATGAATTTGCCCTTCCCATCCCCATTCAATATACTTCCAAATTATGATAACAATTTGTTTCATACACTATAAACCCAGCCCATGACCTTCCCACACTTCTATTTTCTTTCATTCTAAAAGTCCTCCAAATTCTATTGGGACTATTTAGCTGATGGATTTGCTTTCCTATACTATCACATGCCCATAAGAGATTTTACAGCTTGTGCAGTGCTTTGTTGCAGTAACTCTTGGAAATAGAGGCCTGAATCTTCCCAACCCTGCAGTCTGTGCAAAATGGGTGCAAAAATTGCTATTTGATTTGGTATATTTTTTCACTCACATTTTATAAATTCATATAGCTACCACTGGGTCAAGTTATGGAGAACCAGTCCCATAAAATCCAATAAGCTTGAGGAGTGGACCTTTTAATTCAGATCCTAAAAGGCTGGCCAGATCTTGTGTAAACATGGTAAAATCTCTCTCTCGCAATACAAGATAGTCAATAAGATTAATGTAGGATGTGGCATTTACTAACACATTTCTCTGTTAAATTACGGTTTACAGGTAACAGGGTTTCAGATTTGAATCATTTCATTGAATTTCTTAGTGTAACTAATTCCCAAGGTTAAAAGTGTTGAAACAGATTGGGTTGACTACACGTAAAGGTAATTGTGTTCTGGTAAACATGCGATCATAAATGCTATTAGGAGTGAAAACATTCACATCTGAAAAGAGGCATATGTAACAGTCAGCGAATGAAAAAGGATTTGAACTCTGCTGGACAGCTCTAAAGTGATCATTAGAGCCAAGACACTGTATTCTCCATTCTAATCTTAGCATTTCTTCATAGCTTCCATGAAGACAGTAATTTTCCCATGCGATTCAGTTAAGTAACAGTGTGTTCAATGATTAACCAAAGAACTCCTGATTATGAAAGGTGTCTTAAAAGACAAAACAAAGTCCTGGCTTTACAATCCCAAATTTACTTTTGTCCAAGTCTTCTAAGGGTATAATTGATTGCACTTTTTAAATATATTACAATTTGCTTTAAAAAAAAAAAAGTCCAACCACTTGATACCTCATTAATACAACCCCACAAAGCACAGTTCAGTTAGAGATACCAACTGTCAGCACATTTCATATTACATCTGGTATTGCACTTTTGAGTGGCACTTAAATTTGTATAACCCAGCCCAACCCCCAAAGTCCCAGACTTTTGGATTTCATTCCAAATGCTGCAGATCTAGCAAGTCTAAAATGCTAGAGTAAATGTCAACCTTCACACCCTGGGTTTTGCAATTTTTTTCCCTAAAAAATGCTTAAGAATTTATAAAAAATAGTTTCAGAATAGCAAGTTTGACCTGTGGTCGCACACAGGACATCTAAAAACCTCTGGTAGTCTAGACAGTCTCAAAAACTGGTGCCAATTTAATGTGTAGATTGTTTGAGAGAGAGAAGGACAGTTAGATTTACAAATACGTAGAGAGAGATTATGTACAGACACACAGCTATAAAACATTTGTTTGGTAACTCCACATGCTATGAGCTACCCAATGTATTTGCTGTATGTTGAACTGCTTAGTGATTGTATTGAAAACTCATTTGTTTCTGAAGTACTGGTTACTGGGATTAAACAGCTGCTTTCAAAAGCAGCAGGAAAGAGAACAAAGAGCAAGAGAACAAGGTGGACCCAAAAGTTGAGGGTATAACCATACATTCCTTGAACTGCCAGCATATCACTTAAGTAACGTTAAGAGTATTGCCTGAGATTTGCTGAAGAGACTTAGGACAAGTTCATTTCTGGCACTGGTGGCTGCATCTCCCACTGATTTTAATAGTATTATATTCTCTTTCACCAGGGTTGAATTTGGTCCTTGGAGTACAGCTGGTCACCACCAGTGACATTACAAATAATGGGAATCTTGGACAGATAGAACTGGGCTGCAAAATTAAAATGAGTGACTATGGGACAAACCATGTAAATAAAGAATATATATTAATAATAGTTCCTATTATATAAATAGCCTTCATAAAAAAATAATCTTTCAATAATTTTTAATAACTCACCTTTTTTTAGGCCCTGGAAAACATGCATGAAAAAAGTCTATTCAGTTCAAGTCAGATTAAATCAAACCCAAAGTGAACACTACAATGTTTTGTTGCACTAAACCCAATTTTGACCATTCAATTTCTCAAGCTAGCCAGTCTTCTGGGCTGCTGGGGAACAGAGTTCTTTATGAAGCTAAGAATTTCATCTCTACAAATACTGTCCAGGAGAAAACATCATACATATTGGGCCTATTTCCAACTGCTTTCAAAAACTGTGCAGATGACAGACCTAGAAGTGAAAAGGTTCAGTTAAACTTCAAACATAACATGTCTCTGAATACAGTTAAAGGCACTGCTCCCTCACTATTATTTTAAATCTCTCTGCCCTTAAAAACCCTTCCCTTCAAGATATGCAGCATCTAAATAGCTGTGGTAAATGGGAAGTTCTCTTTCAGCTCATTTGAAACCCAGCATAGTCTCCATCTCCTGTACCAGACTTCCTCCTGTAGTATGTCATGGACTGCATTTGATGATAGCAACTCTTTTCTTCCTCCTTCCAAATGATCGTTAATCAAAAAACAAAAACAGGAGAGACTTCCAAACCTTTTTTGGGCTTAAGGCATAACATGAAGTTACACATCATACTAAAGCTTAATTTTGAAGTGTATAATTTTAGTGCTATCTGAAACCCTGTTTTACAATAGTTTTGAAAACTGTCTGAACATTTCATCTCTGTTCTTCCTGTCAATTCAAATGTCATTCGTGGTTTGTGCAATTCCTATGCAACCAGTCTTTGCTGCTGACAGGCATTAGCAGTGCAGTGTAGTGCCCACAAAATGGGCTATCAGTTTGTGTCATCTTTGCTTTCATTTCAGTTCAAGGCATGTTGCTTTATTGTGTGGAAGATCCAGTCCATTTTTGTTGTCCAGCCACCATGGTGAGCATCATTCATCTGTTTCATGAAATACTCCAGAGCTTCCTGCTCAGTTTTGTCCAATGCAAGTGTCTTTCGAATGTATGCAATATCATCAAAAGACTGTAATTCTGGCATGCCTGAACCAAGCATCATGGAGAACAGATTTATGAAGAGATTGGCATGCTGCCGAATTGCTAAATAAGCCTTATAACACATCTCTTGAAACCTTGAAAAGACAGACAGATAAGAGTTGATTCAAGACAACTTATTAGACCCACAACAACTTTCTTTTCTTGGAAATCACATTGGATATATATTCTTTTCATTTTACTATCATCTTCCCAAATCTCCCACATGTATGTTAATTCCAAAACTGAAATCATGTTAACATTAGCCATAGCCATAACTTTCAGACAGGCCTGAAACAGTTCTAAAAGCCATTTTCATTTGCTGATACTTGCTTACAAGGTAAGTTACCCAGGAAAGTTTAAGGAACTCTACTGAGCCATTTGACTTATGGTAAAGCAAGATTTATTTTAAGTATTAAAAGCAAAGTGTTCATGGGTGATAAAATGTCCCAAATCTAATTCATTGTTTAATAAGATTTTAAATCAAGTAAGCTTAAATGTTCACATATCCTGCAAAGTCTGTGAAAGTCACAAAAACTTAGCACACCCCGGGTGCAGACCCAAAAACCGAGGTTTACAGTCTACACTTCTGACTCGTGGGTGGAAAGTCTGAGACACAGGATTCGTGACCTAGATCTGAACAAACAGAAGGTGCACATTGAAAAAAAACATAAAAATGAACAGAATCCATCTATGTCGCATTTCTTTGTACAATAAACTCTGTATGCAGTCGCACCAAGTCTAGTAGGCAGCTTCATTTAGTTATGGGTCAGAATATTAGAAGATCTATTACATCCAAGGTAATTTTTCTTACAAGATATTCCCACATGCACATAGCTGGGCAAAAGAGAAAAGTATTTTATTTGTATAAAAATACTCCATCTAAGAAGGCTTACCTTTCAAATTCTCTTGTTTTGGTACATTCTTGAGCTCCTTTACTAATCACTATTAAGAAATCTTGCGTTAGAACGAATGGTACACGCTCTCGCTTGTAACCAAATTTTTTCTTTTTGTGATCCAGAAAGTGCCCAAAATCAATGTGAAACAGCTTCAAAGAGGGAAAATAACAAAGTTATTTGCATGTTCATCTAAACAGCTATCACAGTAACATCAGTTCATTTAGCTTTAGCTTGGATTGGTGACGGAAACACCAGCTTACAACAAAAGCTGTATCTTAACATCAGACAACATGACACGTTACATAATTTAATATCTGCCAAGGAGTATTCTTGCATAAAGTATAATACCTGTCCATCATCCTTCACCATGATGTTACTATTGTGACGGTCACCGATTCCCAGTATGAATGTAGCGACACAATAGCCAGCACAGGAGCGTGTAAACAAGTCAATAGCTGCATCATACCTATTGAAAACAAAACACAAGGCATTTTACTATTCAAGTTCTAACATAAAACGCAGAAGTAGCATCCATATCAGGAGGAGCTGGATGTGTGCATGCTAGTTCAATGAAAAAGAAACAAAACTTCTTGGACTGAACTGAATCGCAAAGAACGTGAAAGGAAGACAGAAGATGCCAAATAATAATAAAAAGAACTATTACTGCGTGGTCTTATAGGTAAATGGCCCCTGGACCAACACTCTTAGGAGAAACAAGGTCTCACTTGTTTACCTACCTATTTAATTTGAGATGTAGTCCATATTTTGATGAGTGCATAGCAAAAAAAAAAAAAGGGCAACTTAAGATCACTGTTGTATTGTCACCAGTGTGTTAAACAATACCTCAATCAAACTCAAAAGAAGAGATATGGGGGTGGTAGAGAGGGGACGAATGTGTGGGAAAGAGTACTGGTTAGGAGGAGGAACAAGGTCCATTATGCAACGTCCCACTTCCAGAAGACAGGATTTGTATACTTTTGCTTTACAGCTTCCTTCAGAGAGACGTCTAACAAATAAAAACAAAACAAGAGTAAAATCTCACATTTCTCCTTTGTTCTTGTCTTTGAGCCACTGATGTAATGTGTGGCTGTTGAATTGCAGCGCGCCCTTTAGGCCTCCTTTGCACTGTATCTGCATGATTGTATGAGAGCTTCTGACCACTTCAATAAGGCCAACACAGTCACCAATAGACAAACAACCATAAGGCAACATCCTGGAAGAGAAATTTTTTTTCAGATCATAGTTTGAGCCAGCAAATGTGTTAGCAGTATTAAATATGCACTGTTTAGTAATGTTTGTCAGATGAATACCATCTGTTATTAGCTTTACTACATGGGGATATGAATAAAAATCCATATTAAAGCCCTACAGATGTATTAGAAGCACTAAATAAACCATGCAATAATATGAAGTATAATGATGTGCTTGGCTCCAAAGCCATGGCATCTGGTAATGCATTTCCTGAGCTTTATTCCAAAAGCAACAATTAAGCTGAACATTAAATTAATGGTTTCCTACTAATCTACTAAAATTAAAAACAAATCTATCCATTTTAGGTGGATTTCATTAGTTCTTGAGATTAGGATAGACCCAGGACATTCAGGAAGGGAACACCTGTCACATCACAATTACCATCGGATAAGTACAGTAGAGTGTTGATCATCTAGAAAGTCAAACAACCAGCAGGTTTTACATTTAAAAAGCCATAAGCCTGCAGTTGGGTTTTCCTTGTTGACGAGACAACTACTCATTGTCTATTTACTAGGCATTTGAGATTTTAAAACATTACATGGAATCATACATTTATTTCCTTCTATTTGCTGCACAACACATTAATTAAAAGGTCTGTTGTCAATACTTCACACTGTGGTGTTTCGTTATCCAGATAAAAAGATTATCTGCAATGATGATGACACTAATTATTTTGATAATTAACTTTCTACTGTACATGATAAATTTTAAGAAAAGTTTGTATGGACATTTAAAAATACATTATTTTCCACTGTAATTACCTGAAAATATTATAACATTGTAATAAAAACTCTATGATGTACAGTAGCAATGTCTGAAGCTGCTTTTAACTGCATATCCATCCCTGGAAATATGCATGTGATGTACACACCACAAACCCGTGCCACCCCCAGTACCATTTTTATAATATCCTCCCCACCCTATCAATGACTGTTCCCTACATGTAATAAAATTTACAGTAGGACAGTGGCTTAATTATTCTCCAAAGCAGTCGAAGAACTATTCATTTTTCTTTTCCCTTCACCTCTCCCTCCTTCTTCATCTTTTATTGCTTCTTTTATTCCTCCCCCCCCCTTTATCTTTTTTTCCTCAACCTTTTACTGGGAACAAAGAAAAACTAAATTAAAAAAAAAATTGCTTTATATTTGATTCTGAAGGCTGAGAGAACTGGTCATTCCAAGTCCTCTGTGGGCAGGCTGGATTTTGTAACTGGAAAGGACTTGTCTTGCATTTTACCTTCAGGTCTGAACTTCTAGGGAAGGGTCATAAGGAACATAGCTTTCACATCACTTGGTTGTCACAAAGAGACAGGACATTCTGAGTTAGGAAGACGAACTCCAGGGCTTTCAACTGGACTTGATTTTACTCACAGTGGAATGAGTAGCACAGACATCGCGTGCCCTGAACTACCCTTGCTGCTGAGAAGACTATTTCCTCCATTCTGGGCTAATTGAAATAATTTTCACAGTTAAGAGTACTAATATTTAGGCATAGTGAGCTGCAACAGTTTAATCTGAAAGTCAAAGGCTGTGTCTACACATTGTCCTACAGCGATGTAGTGACACACTACACTGCCATATGGCGTGCTACGGTGATGTAGCGATCACATATGTCTACATGGGACTTCCAGCTACGTCGTCAAAGTGGCATGCTCCCCAAGTATAGTGCACTGCTATGGTGATGTAGCAGTGAAGTCTAATGGTGCACTGCAGCGCAGTAACCGCCTGTACTGCACCAAAAGGAAGAACTAAAACACAGCGCTGTAGCAACACTGTAGATGCCCCCAAAAAGAGCAAACAATGTGGCAGGCCTACGTTCAAAAGGCATGATCCCCTGGCTATTCAGAAATGAAAAATTTTTTTCTTCAGCATGTGTCTACAACAGCAGCAATGAAGAGATCAGAAGGACACAATCTAATAGTCTACACAGGAAACTCTTTTGACAGAGAAAAATTATGAATTTTTAGGTCTTCAAAATATTTTGCTCTGTTTATCATGATTCATCCCTGGCTCATTCAGTGTTCATATTCATCCAGCTGCCTTGTCTGCATAAGAATGTCAATCAAGCAGAGGGCCAGCTGGGAGACGGTGCTATCTGAAAATGGAAGAATGACTATCATCTGATCTGTGTAGTGCTGATATACAAGTCCAAGGAATCTTAAGTCCTCTTTTAAAAATTAAGTCAAAATCTTGAACAGGTGGGGGGGGGGGGGAGAGAAAATCATAAATAGAGCTGGAAGGGACCTCCAGAGGTCATCTAGTCCAACCCCTGCCTGAGGCAGGATCAACCCTTGCCAAACCATCCTATATAAACCATAATACAAACTCTACATAAGACTGTCAACCCGGACACAATACAGACCTACTAACATGCTAACCTGCCACAGGTAAAGCAGGGGAACTATGGCAGCCAACATCCTGCTTCTATCAAATGTTGTCAATATATTGTCAAGGGATCCCAGGTAGAGGGGCCATACCACACATTACAGTAGAAGGCAACCCCCCCTCCTAAGTCTGTACAAATCTGACTACAGAGTAAAATTTCTTCTTGACCCTACATATGGCATTTGTCTGACCCTGAGCAGAGAGGCAAGACCCTCTAGCCAGGAACTTCTCGCTTTGGTCCCAGCAGGAGCATTGGCATACCCCAGTCAAAGTCCTCAGCCTTGGCTGTAGCCAATACCCAATGCCTCTGAGGAAGGCTTAAAAACACCCTGACATGTAGCAGAAAGAGGTGAAGGGTGAGGAACAGCAGGGGCAACTAGTAATGCACAGAAGCATGGGAAATACTCACAGTAGAACATAGGTGTAGCTATACCAAGATCATCCCTGGCCAGTGGCTGTCCCATTTCTTTCTGAACACCCACAATTTCCCTAAGTAGTCTATTCCACTGCCTTACTGTTCTAACAGTGAAGAAGTTTTTCTCGATATCCCATCTAAATTTATTTTGCTGCAAATTCATGCCATTGGTCTGTGTCCCCCTCTCCGCAGAAAAGAAAAAATGTTTTCTACTTTATGGCAGCCCTTCAAGTAATTGAAGGCTTCCATCATGTCCCCTCTTAGGAGGATGGGGCCATGCAGAATTCCATAACTGATTGCTCCTGGATGCAGAGGAACAACTGCTTATCACCACAGTAGTTGTAGTTGAATGTTATACAGTGCTGTACACAGGTCCAGGTGGGAAAGAATGGATGTCCTGCTCTTATCTATGTGCAAGGGGACGTTGTCTACCAGCACTGCTCTCTACTCTACAACCTGGTCTGAATACTCACGGAGAAGTGCCCTGGGTACTACAAATGGACAGATGTATTTGGAGGCGGGTCCCTGCTAGTTTCTCAATTATCTTTACCAAAAAGGTGATTCTTGGCACTATCTGGTATTTTCCAGAGTCCACTGTGCCC
This sequence comes from Crocodylus siamensis, assembly GCF_052110815.1. Lineage (NCBI taxonomy): Eukaryota > Metazoa > Chordata > Crocodylia > Crocodylidae > Crocodylus > Crocodylus siamensis. Next base: position 89,186,454 of record NC_143400.1, on the reverse strand, counting down.
AGAACTTACTTTGAAAATTGGTATGTAGCATGCTTTAGGCTGGAAAGTTTGTACGGTACTAGTAGGAGGGAAGAACCCATGGCAGCACATGCAGATCCTACCAAGCAGGCACAAAGACAGGAAGCTGCATCCTTGCAACTCTCCATAAAAAAAACCAGGAAACCGACCCATACATCTTAATCTGTCCTAAAATCACTATTACCAGAAGTAAGAACTTGGGAGTTTTCCTTACTACCTCTTCTGTATTTTGGAGAGAGGTGAGTTTGAATATTAATGAATGAAGAAAACCATAGTGGCTACAGAGTTTGGTAAAGATATTCAAAGAAAAAAAAAACCTGTATAGTGAAGAAAAGCAGGGATGTATAAAATACAGAGGAAGTACAAAAAAGGAGCTAAATCATGGTTTATCTGTGACCTGTACGAGACTGCAAAGCAGTGAACAAAGTAGCCAGTGCCAACCACTACAATTTCTATTAGGTAGATACCTGCCTGCTAGTCACTGGTATGATATCACCAAATTCATTTTCAAAAGGGAGCACTGATTACTTACTGATAACTAGTACTTTGGTTACCTCAATGCTGTACAAGTTGCCAAAACAGAGAGAGTTTGCCTTTCACAGGAAAAGGGGAACAGCAAACAGATGAAGCAGAGAAGAGTTTTACAGTTCAGGGTTGTATAGCTCGAGAACGCCCTCTTACTTACCGGAGATCAAGACCCTGATTTTGCCAGATGTTTTCCATAATTCGAATAATCTGAAGCGTCAGCATATCCTGACGTAAATCTGAAACATTCAAATAATACAGATGTTGCAGATTTTAAAAGATCAGATTGAAAGCTTTTGGTAATGTGACACTGTTCACATTTTTCACAAGGACAGTAGCCCGTGTAATAAAATAAAGTTTCTAGAAAAAACATTCATCTCCTCATTATTTTGCCTCACAAGAGTTAAATAACAAATGCTGGTGTTTGAGAGAGAATAAAAGTTGTAGCATTCGTTTCAATGCTACCAAGGTACAACTTAAAAACCTTTAAGAGCCAAGAGACTGAAGGCGACAATTATTATAAAATTAAAACATCTTTTAAATGTTCTATATTTTAATATCTGAAAGAGAGGTACTGTGCTTAAAATAATATTATGTTGCTAGTGAATCCCTATTAAAAAGAAGTCAGGCAAATCAGTGTTAATACTACTGAAAGGACTGTTTATGAGTCATAGTCTAAAGTCACCTGTTATGTTTGTTGCAAAAACAACACTTTTCATAAAGCCTTTTCTAAAAGCTGTGGGGCCAGCCTTTTTGGCAAGCATTCCGTAAGTTATTCCCATGCCCCTCCTGAGTGCCGCTCGGACCCTTTCCCTTACCTGATCTGCTACTCCCTGCCTTATGGTCCCTGACCAAGCTGCTTTTTTCCTCCCTGTCTGATCAGACACTGTGCTTTCTGCTCCCGGCTTCTATCTGTCACTGTGCTGCCTGTCTCCTGCACAATCAACTGTATGTCACGTGAGGAGTCTGCCCGTGCCACTTTTGCCACCCATGCCTCAGGCTGGCCACCCATGGCTTACAAGCACAACTACATTTATAAATGCCGGCATATGGAACAACTATTTTTAAACACATCTACTTCTTTAGAAGAATCAACATGCTCATCACAAATGTTTGTGAACTTCTCTAAAAGACGTATCCTATATATAGGGCCCTACTGAATTCACGGAGGAAGTGAGCTGCGTTACAGCTCCTTTAATCGTTCTTCCTCCCCACCACTAATTGGCCAAGAGGCCCCAGCAGCCCTGCTGCTGACCAAAGGGGAGGTAAAACTAGTGCCATGTTTAAAACTGTGGTTTTTGCTTCCCTGCCAATCAGAAGCGAGCCACAAGCAGGGCCCCTCCAATCAGCAGCAGAGGGATGTGCAGGCAAACCTGCAAGATTAAAGGAGCCACAGCACAGCCCACTTCCACTATGAATTTGGTAGTGCCCTACCTACACATTAGGAAAAGCTTCAATTAAATTGGCAGTGAATAAAAAACCCCATTCAATTACAATACATCAAAACAAGACAAACGTGTGTTTTCCTTACCATCCCCATTTTTAAAGATGATCTCGTTGTTCTGAAACAAGAGTTCAGACATAATATCTGGGTTTTCCCAGTTCAGCCATAGAGGCCTTTTTGCAGAGGACATAATCCTGCACTCGTCAAGCCTACAAAAAGATAGAAAGAAACATACCACCAGACTGTTACAAATGAATGGTGTTTCTGCATTCTTCTTCTCTCCCAGTTTCCTCCCCTCAGCACTTTTTGTTGATGTGAAAACAGAACGGACAGAAAGGGACAGTTAACTAGCCACCGTTGCCATTCTAGGAGTGCTAAACATAATGCAATAAAGGGCACTAGCCACTATGGGAGCATCCTATATACCATATTTCTGAAGCTCTACCCACACAGAAATTGCAAATGCATGGAGTTATACACTGCTCTGTGGTGATTTTAAATCGTTTTACTGATGGCATTGGCTTAATGTTCTTTAGGAATCCACTACAAATTTGCTTAGTAAAATCCACAATTTAAACTTTACCAAGAAAATGCATGTCACAAACATGGTTTATTTAAACGTCAGTTCCAAAAGGGAAGAACATACCTGAGGTTTCCTAGCTGATGGGCGGGGTTAAGAGGAGAGATAAAACCTTGCAAAGCATCCATGAAATCTGGCCGCCTCATTTGTTCAACGAGAAATTTCATTTGCACCTGACAAATAATAAGATTTAAGTTTTGGGAATTTTTTTTTTTTTTTTATTATTATTACACATAGAATAGGGGTAGGCAATGCTTTTTGGCCACAGTGCCAAATAAACCACAGTCTACCTTGGAAGGTGCCAGACAGCTGGCATGCCAGAAAAACAAAATGAGGGCGGGGGGATGGGGTGTGTATGGCAGGATGCATGGCATATTAGTATATTTAATAATTATAAATGTTGCTTTTGTTGCTGTGTATTCCTTTTTTGTTGAGCATGTTGCAATGGGGGGGGGGGGGGCCAACAGCAGAGCGTGAGCACCAGACAAACGCACACAGAGACCCATATGCACAAACACAGAGAACCAGAACACACCCAGGAATAGACACATGCACAACATGTCCAGAACCAGACATATGTGCATACACAGAGAAGGTCGGACAGAACCAGATGTGTGGGCACACGGAGCTGGGCTCCTGGGCCACTGGACAAAGTCTGCTCCCAGACATGCGTGCACCCTGTGGTATGGAGCTAATGCCAGGGCCCGGAGATGTTTGCAGCTGCCCAGCTGCCTGCTGGAAGCAGCCCGGGCTTCGTGGCTGGTAGCAGCTGCAGACAAACCTCAGTTTAGCTATGTATATATAAAATGAATTATTAGTTTAAGGTATATCCTAAAAATGTATTTAGGTTAAGTACATTTATTAAAACCAAAAGCCATGTAACAATAGGTGGAGAAAAGATACCCCAACTTTTTGGTAAGGAATTCTATTATCTAGTAAGTTATCGATGCTAGTACTGCTTGTGTCTAATAAACAAGTGAAGATCTAACTCTTGAAACTACTAACAGGCCACATACTTAACCACAGTATTTATAGCTACGATACCTTTTGCGTTTCATCCTTCTTTTCCTGCTTGAGAATATCAGTAAGGTTAATTAGCTTCTCCATTGCTTCCACCTGCCTGCTCAGGTGTTTTAGGTACATCCCACATGCTCGACAGTAGGACTCCAAAAGCAAACCAAATCTTTGACTTACAGTTTTATTGTGCATTTCAGACCTATGAGAACAAAACATTTACAGGTAAAAGAAAAGACTGTTTACAGGTGTTAAGAGTTTAGTGGTCTTTCTGGGAAGGGTTCAGCAACCTTTAATAAATTGTGGGTTAGAACAACTCAGCTTCTGTCAGATGTGGGCCTTGTGGTGCCACGTCAGTAACAAGGGGCGGGGGGTTTTCTCCCTCCACCTGTGCCAAGACAGACAGCCAGGAGCTGTGCCCATGCCACTGCCATTTCTTCAAGCCTGAGGGGTTGTGGGGAGGTGGGGGTGGTGAGAAGCAGAAGCAGCAACACGGGGTGCTGGTAGATGTGCCAGGAGGCTGCTCTGATGAGCTGTAATTACTAATTAGTGCAAGTCAGCCAGCCTCTGCATCTCGTGCATCAGCGTCCCTATGCTTCATAATGGTGGTGAGGGCGCTTTAAATAAAGCTTATAGGATGAGCGTTAAAGCACCCCTGGTGCCATTTTGAAGCATGGGGACACTGATATATGAGACGCTGTGGGCAGTTTAATTAGAATGGTTCTAGGAGCCATTCTAATTAAAGCCCCACCCCCCATGTGTAAAAATGCCCACAGGCGCAGCTGGTACCTACATGACCCTGACAGAGGTCTTTACTGCATAGTCAGCATGGGTACAGGCAGAGGAAGTGTGTAGGGGCTGTGCAGTTTCCAGGCGGGCCCAACCTGCAGCTGGGAGGCAGGGATGGAGGGAAATACTGGCAGAATGGAAGCAGTTTGCCTAGTTTCCCAGCCATGACACAGCACATGTGGGCCCCCACACACCCAGGGAGTGGGATAGGGGCTGAGAGGAGAGGCAGTGGTGTAGGCTCCAGCTCTGTGGGCCAGATCCAGAGGGCTGGAACTGATCTGTGGCTCGTATGTTGCTGATCCCTGCTGAATAACTGAATCAATGTTCACTTTTTTCCATAAAGCCCTATTCTTTGTGCAAGTCTTGCAAAAACATTAAGAGGAGACATATCATAGCCTTAGGAAAAACAGTGCCTTAAATTTATACCTCAGCTAACAGTTCATGATTATATTTGGAATTTACCTCTCTGAAAAGAGAGCAATATTCTTGTCACCGATACTGGCACCGTCCTGAACACAGTATTAGAAAAGCATTACAGTTGACTGCTGGTCTCTTCAAGGGTTCAAAAATGCTATTACTACAGCTTTCTGTTCAACTTTAATTCAGCTCCATAATGCTGGAGTCAAGGTCTTTAAATGAACAATCACATACTATACTCTTCCTCTATCTTAATCCAGAGATGAAGACAGTGGATTAAATTTATTGCAGGAGAGGGAAGTTGTAAATATTAGTGTTGCTGGTTAAAGGATAACTAAGAATTAAACCAGCCTTATCTACTTTGGTCCTTCAAGAAGCCAAAGCTAATGCTTAATTTAATAGCTTTTCAATATTTAATATCCTCTTAATACTTTTGATTCTTTTTTTTTTTATAGGTTTTTAAAACGTGCTAATTAAAACGCAGATGCTATCATGTTGCCTTATGTTACAGGTCACATGAAGTGGGTAAAAGCTGAAGGAATAATGGAGTTTTAATTTACCATTCAAACTTTTACTGCTAGTGAGATGTTGTTTATAGGAACCTAGCCATCACCCAAACACCAGCACAAACTTACTTTAAATGCCAAAAGAAAAAGTGTCCTATTCTTTGATTGGTCAGTGCCTTCTTGAGTAAAAACCTCACCAGCAGATTATCCAAGTATTGTTCATATTTCAGCACCTAGTTACCGATAAGAAAACACAAAAGCATTAGGAAATGCTGTTATGCAAGTGAATAACACATACAGCGAAACATGCATTTACATTAAATACTACCCAGAACACACCTTATATTTTAGAACCCAGCAATGTCGGACTCGCATAGTTTAGTGTTTGTTAGTGCAAGACAACACTGGAATAATACTTGCTAGCACAGAACATATACTAGACATGTCCTAAAAACACCCTGTTACCTCTCTGATATTTTCCTTGCAATTCACTTGAAATACTTGACATGTGCCAAAATTTTAGCCTCCAGGTTTCTAGAGTTTCCCCTGCAGGGCTCCCCTTTTGTTACAAAGAGACCTGGTGCAGCTGCCAAAACGAGTCAGGAGACTATCTCTGTGCTGGGTTATAGCATACAATCTCTCATTACAGTAAAACAGACCAAGTTGGATCTTTCAAGGCTGAAAAATCACAAAGGAATTGCTCTTGTCAAGATGCCTCTCCTTGTTACTTGAAGAGTAACATGGCAACGACAATACTCAACAACGCATAAGACAAGGAAATGGAGCAACTAATGAAACAAAACTTGTTAAGAATACCTGTACTAGCTGGATTAAGTACTGAGACAGTTTGTCATCTGTCAAATACTTCTCCAAACACTGAACTGCAAATGATCGCACCATTGGATCAGGATAATTACAGTCCAAAAGTTCCATTGCTTGTTCTGGCTTGATTGGAGGCCAGTCTTTTATCAAACAATACATCTGTGTGCAAACATCCCCAACACACAGTTTAAATCAGTTACATGGGTAAGATAATCATTATGACACAGACACTTATAAGTACTACTATGCATTTGATTTCCCCGATTAAAAACTAGAGTTTACTCTTCAGACCGTAGAGGCAAATATGTTGGCATAAATTGTAACCTACTAAATAATTTATCTACTATTAAAAGAGTGAATACTAAGAATTACAACCTTGTGGGCTTATAGTCTATCCCATTAGCCAGCCACCAGGGATTCAACCATGAACTACGAAAGATGTGTTAAAGAACCAGGCTCTGGAACAGCAGCTGTAAGACAGCCTTATCCTCTGTGGATCAGGCAGATGGGCATGTATGATACACCCCACTGTCAATACAGATTTAACTTGAACCACCATTCACTTCCATGAAATTTACTGTGAAAATAACTGTTTAGAAAATCCAAGATATACTGTGCACTTAACATGATCTACTTTCTGCACATTACCTGGGTTACTTCATCTCTAGAGTTCCATTTAACAGACAAAAGCAGTTTGGGGAGAATTTCTGGGGTATTTACACAATTATGCCTGTAAAAAGAAAAGGAAGAGAGAAAAAGTTACCTTGTACGTGCACAAGAGAAACAGAAAATATAAAATACTCAAGCATAGCTGGACCTTATCTATCTTTAAGCCTGCAGCAGTGGGTCAACGGGGCTCTGCATGGGTTCAGGAATCTGTAAGTACAGATAAGACTGCAGGACTAGGGCACGTATCATTTGCTCCTATCACCTGCTTCTCTCCATAAAATGAAAATAAGTCACACTATAAAATATGCTTCTAAGTGTCTTTTCTAAAATACTAGCTGCAACAAGACCAAGATAAAAGGGAGGTAAATGCCAACCAATTACGGCACTTAATGAAATTGGAGGTGAGTTCCAGAATCTCATCATCTAGGTTCTTTATACCTGTGGCTCCAAAGAAAGTCCTTCTCTTGCTCAGTGATTTCAGATAGTGGATCTCTTGTACAAATTGCACGGAGTTGTTCTTTGTCACTTTCTCTTACTTCAATATCTCTAGCTAGCCTGTTACTCTGTAAAAAGAAAGTGGTACATTATCCCTCCATACACTTCCTTCTGCACTCAAAGCTACCTAATTTACATAACATGTTAATACAGCATGGCAGTATGTATAGTCTATTTGCTTCTATGACAGTGAGGATTTACGGTGTGTTTTTTTTAAAAAAAGGAAAGTGAGTGCCTGCTACACAGTGTTTTGATTTTTTTTAACAGCTTTCATCACAACCACCACCACTTCAAAGGGCATATTTCCAGTTGGCTGGATGAAGAGACAACAGCAGTTGATGGAGTATAACCAAGTATCACCAAGGCTGTCTAGCAACAGCCCCACAGAGCTCCAAGTTCAAGTGACTATCCCTAGTCTTAGTTCTCAGCTGTGGAGGAGACCGACTAGAAGTGGGCAAAAAAGACCCAAAGAGCAAAAGACGTAAAAAAATTGAGGTGAGAAGGGAAACACAGACTAAGTCCAGGAATCTTTATAACTGGGAGGGAGGGGAATGGATTTTACATTCTTTCTATGCAACTGTAAAGCCGGCACTGGTTAATGTTGAAACGACTCCCCATATGAGCAGGGCCATTAGACCTGGGTATACATGGGACTGAGCTTACTTAGGTTGATTCTGTTGATTAGTATCACATATAGTTTTCATTTTTCAAACATGTATGCCCCCAAAACTTGTTACACAGGTGCATTTTAAAAGATACCAAAACCAAAGAAATGTACTTGATCACTCATGACTCATTTGCTTCTCTTTAATCTTTCTCCCCTAATTTGCATCTTTTATCTATGATTCCTGTTACATTTCTGAGCTCTACAGAACGATAATAGGATAATGTAGCTTGATTTCATTTCCAGAATTAATTGTGTTACGCCTTAGTATGTACATAAAATATTTTATCTGTACACTCAGCCAAGAGATTCTAATATATAGTTACCTTGGGTCTGTTAACAACATTGTAAGTATTTTGCTTTGCTTTCTGTTTATAGTATGTTGTTTTCTTTTACTATAACATTAGTCACCTGCTGCGTTACACTGAGAACATTTTACATGTCTTAAATCAAGTAATTAACATTTCCAACTAAGAGTGGTGAAAAAGGCACCACACCCTTGAATCCTGTCTACCTTTATCCCTAGAAATGCCTTCATCTTTCGTGCACTGCCCATCTCCCTGCGACTGATGCACTGATAACTCCAATCTGCTCACTTTTTTGGAGGCAGCTGCTAAAGTAACTGCCCAATAAAGGCAGAGACAAATACTTCTGACCTGCTACAAGTGAACATGGTCATAAGGGCTATATTGCAGGAACAGATACAGCAAAATAATGTTCTGCAGAGATCAAAAACCAGGATACAAAATGTACATGTTATGAAGAGATGTACAGTGAAAAAATAAGCTAAGAGACAATTATGGGAAAGAAGTTAGTGGATAAATTATTCATGCCAGGAATGAAAGGATAAACAAATTTCAGTATATACTCCATTCTATAAAAATAAATATGAATTATAAAAATTCATAAAAGCAAACATTTCTCTTTGTTCTGGAAAAGTCATCTTGAGCAGAACAAAGCCAAAAAGGGATCAGACTTGGCATCTGCTGCTGTCTACAGATAGCATCTTCAGCTACAAGGTTCAGACATTCATGCCTCCTACTTTTACACTGATTACTGTAAATGAGAGTGACTACAGTACAATATTATTTTTCAGTTTCTTTATGACTAATACCACTGCATGCAGTAAGTTAACTCTTTTTCTTAGATAACCTTTCAGATATCCTTCTCGTTTGTGTGGCCATTTTAAACAGCATCCAAAGACAGAAAAACCATTAAAAATAGGAAATTGTGTTTGTATAACTATAAAAAAATTGGCAATTGGATTTATGGGAAGAGAGGTAGTAGTAAACTACTCCTAGTTCATTTCTCAATTTGAAATCTAGTCTAGTTTTAAAAGTGCCAAAAATCAATATTAGCTTCTAGTTCAGCACAATTTTTTTGATCTTTACTCAAAACCAGCCTAAAAGAAGGTTATTTAACACTATTTGTACATGTTGGATCATAAGACAAAATGTACCTGTATAATGGGTCAGAAAGGTCATGGTTTAGGTCAAGCCCAGTGGGAATAGCATTTATCCTGTTGAGGTCAACATCAAAACCTTGAAATTCTATGAAGTGTGGGACAGTAAAGTAGATTATATATAATGTACGTATTCGAGAAAGCTTCTTCAATATTAGCGATAACAAGGGATCTATAAATGCTCCATTAAAACAGTATTTATGCCTAACTTTAATTTTTTTGTATTAATGTACTGGTTAAAAAGCCAATGCTGTGCATTAAAAAACAAACCAACAAATATGTATATCAGTTTGCATGTTAACAACAGAAAATGTTTTACAGAATTTCAGTGACAAGTCACATAACAATGGCTTGGCCTGATGTCTTGTATAGTTTCTGGGGCTAAATTATTTAAAATGTGATAAAGAGATGGGTAGTATTAGCCTAATGAAGTGCCAGATCTTGAAAACACAGCACACATTCCCTCATATCTGCAAAAAATTTGTCTTCCATTTATCTAGCATTAAAGTTATTATTCAGCCATAAACATACGCAGTGCTTTACAAAATACAGAACATACAGCTTCTGCCTTAAAGATTACAAAATTAACCAGGTTAGACCAGTGGTCCTCAACCTCTGGTCCACGAAGCCTTATCATTGAGCCCGTGGAGCTTCACATGGCTTCAGAAATTTGCATAAATCACTGCTCCCCTACAGCCAAATTTCCAATCCATGGAGAGCCCTGAAGGCCAGATAACGTGGTCTTGCATGTTAGATAGTGCCTGTGTGCAGCTGAGTTAGTGCAAGAGGGTGCTCCATGGCTGGATCTTGGTATGGAGGGTCGAGCTGGCAGACGGACCCCATGCCACTTATCTGGCCCATGGAACCAAAAGGATGGGCACCCCGGGTTAGCCAATACAGGGATGACAAGGATGGTGTGGGGATACCACCGGTGATAAATTTAAGACAGACTTTACATAAGAAATATTTTAAAGATTAATTTGAGGAAGGAATAAAAAGACATTCCGCAGGCAACTATAAGGAAGCTATCAGAGCTATAGCAAGGAACAGCGTGAAAGAAAGCACAAAAGTAGAACAAAAGAAAGAAGGAGCAACACTACGCATGGCTGGACTGACAAGCAAATGGAAATAGATGTTAAATGGCCTTCCTCATCTTTAATTACTAAGACCTAACTTTAGGCTCCTGTAGGAAGGATCCAGACAGGTTCAGGAGAAATAGGTCTAAGTTTGTAACATCACCCTAATTCTTAGAACATTTAACATTTTTGAAAATTCAAAAAACACAGCAACTAGACACTATTAGGTTTTGAAGACAATTTGACTTTATGTGCTTCTGCACTTCTCATTTGCAGCTAATGACAGGAGAAATAGTATTAAGATGGCTATATTCAAGCCTTTATATTAAAAGGGCCTTTATTTAAAAGTATGTTTTTCCAGATTTTGCAGCTCTTGGAAGCGTGTCGGCAGTGCTAAGCTTCAGGTATGTACCCACACTCTTAGAGGTTCACCTGATCATTCTGCATACCTGCTCCCTTTCTAATTTAAAGCAGATTTTAAATAGGAGATGGAGTAATACATATTTTAGCAAGGCAGGAGGCTGGCATACATGATCTTTCATCTCAGTGCCAACAACTGACCCATCTCCTTCTGTATCTACAAGTTGAAACTATGAAACATGGGAGTTATCATGCAAATTCACCCTCTTGCTCTTCCCCCAGAAAGCAGCTCTGTTCTGAGCACTCAAACTCACAAACCTGTATTATCAAGTTTACCCTTTCTTTCACCTGTAACACCCAGCCTTTCATTGAACCTTGTCATATGCCTTCCTGGAATACTTGCCAAGTCTGTCCGTTGTCCTTTGTCCTACTACTAAACCTCTAGTTCTACGAAAGCATGCGTCTGTCCCTTGCCCTTTCCCTCTTTTTGTTAATGTTTTGATAGAAGCTCTTCAAGATACAGTCTGTGCAACTATTTCTGTGTAAAATTAGTTCTTTCACATTTACACCAAACATAAAACAGCAATGATAGAGGTGATAATTGACATTTTACAGTTATGCCACTAAATCCACAGGAAATGCTTTGTTTATGTGGCTTGCTTTTCAAAGAAGGCCGAGTACCCGCAGCTCCAATTAGCTTTAAGGTTCTAAAAACCTCTGGATAATAAAGCTAAATCCAAACCAAATGTGATGCACTGATTGTCAGAAAAAAACCCCCTTTTAATTTGCAGTCATAATACAGCTTCCTTTGTTTAAGGTACACACCCATTGTCAGTCCAGTCTGCAATGTAGGAATGCATCCAAATCCCTGTTTGATAAAGCTGTCAGCTTCTACAAATAATGCTTTCTACCATGTTATTTTATGGAACTTTTAAACACGTAGCTCAAGCGTACAGGAGATGGGACACTCTTAAAGGATGGCTGAGACTGGAGAATCAGCCTCCACAAGAACTACAACCCCCCAAGGATGGAGATTCCACCACCTTTTTGGGCAACCTGTTCCAGTGCTTTACTACCCTCCTAGTGGGAAAATTTTTCTTACTATCCAGCCTAAACTTCCCTTGCTGCAACTTGAGCCCATTGCTTCTTGTTCTGTCATCTGCCACCACTGAGAACAGTCTAGCTCCATCCTCTTTGTAACCACCCTTCAAGTAGTTAAAGGATGTTATCAAATCCCGCCCCTCAGTCTCTTCTGCAAACTAAATAAGCCCAGTCCACCCAGCCTCTCCTTATAAGCCACGTGCCCCAGCCCCCCAACCATTTTTACTGCTGTCTGTTGGACTCTCTCCAAATGGTTCACATCCTTTCGGGTGGGGGGGGGGGCAGCACAAAACTGGATGCAGGACTCCAGGTGTGGACTCACCAGTGCAGAATAGAGGGGAATAATTACTTCCCTTGACTTGCTGGCAACACTCCTACTAATGCATCCCAGTATGCTGTTACTCTTCTTGGCAACAAGGGCACACTGTTGACTCATACTCAGCTTATTGTCCACTGTAACCCCCAGGGCTTTTCCTGTAGAACTGCTGCTTAGCCAATTGGTCCCAAGCCTATATGCAATTCTTCCATCCCAAGTGCAGGACTCTACATTTGTCCTTGTTGAACCTCATAAGCTGAGTATTGTCTTTTGGCCCAATCCTTCAAGTTGTCTAGGTCACTTTGAATCCTAGCTCTACCCTCCAGCATATCTACTACTCCCCCCAGCTTGATGTCATCTGTGAACTTACTGAAGGTGCACTTGATCCTATCTTTCAGATTGTTAATGAAAATATTGAACTAAGCTGGCCCCAGAACCAACCCCTGGGGCACTCCACTCGATACTGGCTGCCAACTAGACATCAAGCCACTGATCACTACTGCTGAGCTTGACAAGTCCAGCCGGCTTTCTATCCACCTTGCAGTCCATTCATCCAAACCGTACTGCCTTAGCTTGCTTGCATGAATGCTGTGGGGGACTGTATAAAAAGCCTTGCTAAAGTCAAGGTAAAGTCAAGACTGAGGTGAGGTTGACTACCCAATCAAGGTATCCCTCTACATTCATGATTCTTTCTTCGGGGGGGGGGGAACAACAAAAGAGCAAAAAATGTGATATCGTTTCACTTAATATAATAGAAAACATTCATACAATGGAAACAAGGGCAATATAAAAACATACGTTACTACCGCTAGCAGTGGTACTAATAGTAGTAGTGCATTCATTCAGTACAACTCCTTACATCAGTGTCTCCCAACCAGGGTCTCATGGCACCCTGGGGTGCTTTGAGTTCTTTTTAAGGTTGCTTCAGGGTGCTGCATGAAACTAGGCATGCAAACATCTTTATGCAAATCATAAGATAAACCTACAGATTTCAAATAGGAACCCATGGCATCAAAAACATTCTGACCTGTTGTGGCCCAAGTTTTTCGCAACCGAAGAATTGCTCTATTATTTTTTTCCGTAGTCAAGAAATGAGTGAAAGCTAAAAGCTGAGACTCTGAGTGGTGCCCTGAGCCTAAAAAGGTTGAGAACCACTGCCCTAGAACTACTAAAAACAATTCTATAGTCTTGCAAGTCGTCAGGTTTGCCAATATGCTACTGTGACTTGTCCAAAAACAATGCTCATATAAAATGGGCAGGTAATGGTGGGAATGCATATAGTACTAACATCAATAATGCCAAGGCTTATGAAAGTGTTGTGGAGTAAAATATTTGAATATGTAAGGTAGGGTGGGGGGGGGGGGAGGGAGGAGGAGAAGAGAGTTTGGACTAAAATGAGAAACAAATCTCATAAAAATCCTGGGAAATAAACTTGTATTTTTAACAGAATTGTAAGAGGCCATTAACGCCTGACCTACAAACATATCCAGCAGTGAACTCTCAACCTCAAAGTGATGTCTGCAGGACTAGGACATTTTAAAAGCATTACGGAAATGAACTGACACAAACTTGGGTATGTCATGCACGCCGAAGTGAGTATAGAGTATTTGTTTGTAAAAACAACACAAAAGGTTTTTGGAAGGAAACATAGGGGGCCTAGTAAGAATTCTTGCTTCTCAAAAGTATGGGATTATAGTAATTAGTTAATTCTGCTGTTCCATATAGTGAAGAGTTAGGAATACTTTACATAAGCAAGAAACAGCCTGGCTGTTAACCAGTTTAGGGTTAAAAAAATCTGTTATGTAGAATGCAATTCTACTCAGCCCCATGCACTCTGCGATAAGCTGAACCTAAGTGGTCATTTTATTAATCAGAACCAACAGTCCACTGAACTGAATGGAAAAGTGTTTCAGAAGCGCACAATCATTTTTCATGCATATTTAAGAGTTTCTTCACGTTTTCTGGATTAGAAATGTAATTAAAAGGAAACTCAGAGCCTACAGTGCAAGCATGCAGCAAAGGACAGATCTGGTGGCAAATTTAAGGCCACAGAATCACAGAATAAATGGGGCTCTGCCTATAGGAATGCTTCTGTTCTTACTATTAATAGTCAAGAAATGGTGAAACAAACAAGCCAACTTGCTACTAAAAAGCAAAAGGGTAAAAGACTGGTTTTGCAGAAGAAAGTAAAGGATTACACGCACATTTAGATTGAAAAGGCAGATTTTACAGTGTCTATCTACAACAGAGAGCAAACTGTGACAGGAGGACAGAACTAAAAAAATGCCATTGATGAAGAACTTAATTGTATTACTTTTTGCAAAATTAACCTCAAGTCCAGACATCCAGACAAGCTGCTTAAGTAAGCCTCAAAAAGTCCCAAACTGTTTGCAGCGTAAGACAGTTCTACCCGTAAAAGGTTTTGGTTGATCAGCGAAGCGTACATAGTTCGCTGCAAGAGACAGAACCTCTTGTCAGCTTCTTGTCTGATGTTTAACAACATGAATTTGATAAGTGTGATGTGTGTGTGCGTTGAAATTTCTAACTCAAACGTAAAAGCTTTGCTCTTCACTATTCAAGTACTTCAAAATATTAAAATCTTAAGATGTGTAGCAGCTAAGTCTGGAAAATAAGTTCTTCTTACCAGCCCTGCGTGGCTGTAATTACACCCTAGTTCTCGAGCGATAGCCCAGTTGGCATGTTCTTCAATCACTGTCATGTCTGGAAACTTTACAGGACTGCTAAACCAATCAAATTCCAGCTCTAGACATGGAGTTTCCTGAAAAATAAAGAATTTTCACTACCGTCAGGTGCTCAGCAGAAAGACACCAAATTAGAGAACAATCTTATGGACTGAAAACAAGGCTGAAATTAAACACGTAAAGTAACATGCAAAATACCTTGTTTGGATTTGACCCAGTAACGCCAATAGGATTCAGCAGGTCTTCTAGCCCATGAGGTACTGGCCACAGATTCAAAGCCATTTTCCCAGATACAAGCGTGTGCGTATAATCAAACATGTTTATATTTCCCCAAGCCAGTGGGCAATGTTCCTTAAAGAGATCAAATGATCACTCTTCAGTCTCATCTAGTAACTAATGCATTATGGTACAGTCACAAATTTCAAAAGAATCAGAGGAGGAAAAAAACAGATCTTCAGAAAAAAATGAAATGTGGAATGGCACAATTATACAGTAAATTAACAAAACAAAACAGCCCTATTTCTGTTGTATATATTGACACTAGGGCAGGAGGGGGCTATTATTTCAGGTGGAGGGTCGCTTAACAAGGTTTAGTGAGCTTTCGAGGGCTGCATGAGGAGCACTGCCCCTTGACAGCTGCCCTGCCCCCTGGTTGCCACCTTGGGACTGGAAGGCCCACCCCAAACTCCTGACCTTTGTCACCAGAAGTCTCTCCCCCTGCCCCCCAGAAATAATGCTTTTAGGAAGGAGGGCTGCCATCTTAGAACCAGAAAACCCCCAAAATAATACACTAAAAACTCAAAACACTTGCTATAACGTATTTTAATTTTATTACAAAAAACTATTTTTGTCATGATTTGTGTTTGTTTAATATATATAGGGGTGACGGCATAACAACTCAAAAATAAAGTCTTAAGTCTTGTATATTTTTTGTGTGTGTGGGTGTGGGTGTGGGTGTGGGTGCACACGTGTACGTATGTATGCATGTGTGTGCGTGTATGTGTGTATGGTAGGGTATGGGGAGGTTTGGGAGCGTGTGTGTGTATTAGAGGTGCAGAGATACATTGGTCCCGTATCGGATCGGTACCGATATAAGGAAAACTGAGAGCGTCGGCAAGGTGGCATCAGCCTTGTGCATGCGCACAGCCGCAGTGCAGCATGCAGGTGGGTCAGGAGTGTAGCCCAGCAGTGTGGAGAGCAGTTGGGTGCAGCTGGTACGTCTGTTGTGGGGGAACGTATGTGGGGTGGGGGAGCAAATCAAGGCCCCTCACAGGGAGGAAGTAGGGCTGGGGTAGATGCTGCCCAGCCCGGGCAGGGCAGAGCAGGTCCTCGGTGGCTGCAGCAGCTGAAAGCTACCTGCTGGCCACACTGGGTCGGGCCCTTCCACCCACAAGGGTGGGAGCGAGGCGCAATTCAGTATGTTGGGGCATGTGTATATATGGACGCCTTGCTCCCACCCTCATGGGCAGAAGGGCTAGGCAGAGTACAATTTGTTGGTGGGTGCTGTGGGCCAGATAAAAAGTGCCTGGAGGGCTGGATCTGGGCCGTAGGGGAAGCCTGAAGTTAGTAACAACTATTCTTCCTGCATTTTTGATTTGCTTATTTTTCTGCCTTAAATTCCATTCACAAAACCAGAAAATAGTACAAGTCAATGAAAGGAACATGCATATTCAAACAACTGTTTTGCATCATTTTTTCAGAAAAATTTGGATTCAGGAAAACAAGGGAGTAAAGAATCTTACTATTATCCATTGACATCATATGCATTAGTCAATTGTCTAAGTTATCAAAGACAGAAAACATACTCTTAAACAGGGATTAGAATCATGTAAATTCAACCAACTGAGTTTAGTTAAACTAAGTTGTGATAATTTATAAAAATATATAAACAGAATGCATTTTAAGCTAGTGTCATAAGACATAACTATAGCACCAATGTTAAATGTCTATTGTCGAGTGGAGAGAGATCACTTTTCCGGTGCATCTATACAAATATGCAAATTAGCAGAGGAAATTATGAAAAGTTATACCACATTTCTCCTGTGTCTCTTCAACCCTGTCTCCACTTTCCTTTTACCCATCGTTACCATAATACCCAACTTTCGTCATTAGTCGTTCCAACAATCATTTCAGAGAATGAAGTCTAACTAGTTACCTTTAATAAGATTTTGCTCTTCAAGTGACAAAAGACTTCAAGTTTTACATGAAGTTTTTGTGTAAAAACATACCTCATCGTGCCAGTGCAACGATTAAAAATGTTGGTCTTTATTATACTTGTGTCTAAGATTAGGCTCATAAATCCACACAAGTTCTTAAATAAACAAAATTCCCCCAAAAACCTAGCAGCACAGATTTTAAAAGCTATGGATTTAAGAACCCAAGTCTTTCTGGACAACAACAAAGACCACAACTTATAGGGAAACAGATTTTCATTAATAAATAAAACAAAACAAAACTGAACAGAAAAAATATTTCTAGTCATAAAAACAATTTCTCTCAACTTTCATGACTGACCAAAAGTTACTGTATGTTAAGTGATATTTTAATCAAACACAAATCAATTTTAATTAGATTACATTCCATTTATGTGTTAACCAAGGCTTCTTTCCAAGCTTTGTTGCCTGGAGTTTTATCTGACAGTATACTGAAACTCTGAAACATTTTACCTCTTTCGCACCCTTTCTGCCTTTAACAGAGCAGATGGAGAGGCAAAGCCGAGCAGCACGTGGGAGTTCAAGAATGAACATGTCGTATGACAGCCATTCATTCCATCTGTGGCATTTAAAAATAAAAATAAAAAACAAGTTAAAGCAAACTTAGGTAATAAAGAACACTTAATAAACGGTCAAAAATGATAGTGGGAACCCCCCCCCCCCCCCCAAGAAAACCTAGCTTTGTTATTCCCTTCAAAGTCCTTCAAACAGTGGTGTCAAACTCACCCGGCTGTATGGGCCATATGAGGACTGCTGAATCGGTCTACAGGTTGGATCAGCCCACATCAGGGCCTGCAGCGCCGCATGCAGCACGTGACCCGTGCTGGCCCCCTGAGCCGCATGCAGTGTGCCAGGCCTGCAATGAAGCTTGCACTGCAGAGTGCGCAGGCTGGAACCAATCCTGCAGGAGCTGCACAGTCTAGGGTGCCAGCAAGGTGTATATGCTGCAAGTGGTACCCTGCTGGACTGGCCCTGTACACTGGCTCTCGGCGCTGATCTGGATTGGGCCCCAGGCCATCCATGTGTACCAGAGCAACCACACAGGGTTGGTTCAACAGGATGCCGCATGCAGCTTGCACCCTCTCTCAGCCCCATGTTCTGTATGCAGCATTGGGTCCAGCCTGTACACTGCCTATAGTGCAAGTCCCAGAGCAGGGGCAGCACATACTGCCTGCAGCACAGGCTGGACCAGCCATATGCACTGAATGCAGCACAAGGACTGGCATGGGGTGCATGCTGCACCAGCCCAGCCCTCTGTGCTGGCCCTGGCATGGCTTGGACCAGCCCTGCAACCAGAGCACAGGCCGGTGGGCACAACATACAGTGTGTGCCTTGTTGCCAGCCCCCTATGCCATGTGCAGTGCATGGGTCCAGCTTGTGTACCAGACTAGCTCTACTAACTGCTTGCAGTCAGCAGGATCAGTCTGCAACCCACAGGCAGGATTACATGGCTCATAGTGTCAAATCTGGCCCATGGGCTATGTGTTTGACAATGCTACCTTTAGATATCTTGCGTTTCAAGATGCACCTTGGAATATAACTGCCGTATTTACTGGAATCCAAGACAACCCTGAATTTAAGACGACCCCCTTCTTCTCCCCCATGGAGGGGGCATGGGGTAGGAGGGTGTAGGCAGCAGCTACAGCAGGTGCCTCTGTCGCTTTGTACTCATTTCTCCCATGTTGCATTAGGGAAAAATACCCCCATTTTAGAATGTAGTAAATACGGTACATAAAAATGGCCTCTTCTTCCCCAAGAAAGTTTGTTGTATGCATTCAGTCACATCTGCTGACTTAGGGACCCAAAAGCTGTTTTCTTTTAAAGTCTAGTTAACTCTGTACAGCCAGCACTACTCAGAGAATGTGACCAAGATTTTCTTTCTTTTCAAGCATCAACAGGTTTGTTCATAAAATTCAGTTACATTTTGCAGACTCACTAATGGCAATAATTGAGACACGTCTACTTTGAAGACAACGGATGGACAATAGCTGTTAATTATTGAGGGCTTAGTCTGACGAGCAAAATCGTCTTTATTCAAGCAGCAGCATATGAAGAAAAGAACTTGGCCTGACATTCAGAGATTAGGTTGAATTTGAAGGGTTACCAAGGAAAAAAGGATGCACATAAGTATATTTTTCTACCAACAAACATGGAACCTTCATTGTCATTTTTGCATCTTTTTATAGTGAAATCACACTGGTAACCAGTTTTTATAGACTCCAATCCACAAAAAATCTATGTCTGCTGGTAAAATAACTGAAGTGTAAACAGCTGGTATTCAACATAAAGCCTTTTGTAGCTATATAGAAGTGTAGAGAAAGTATTACTCCAGACAGAATGAAATAAAAACACAAAGCTTTTGAAGTTATAAATTCTAAAATGAAAGTCAATTAAATGAAATTCTCATATGAAAGATTATTAACTGCACACGTAGTTACCCTAAATATATATTTCCTTTTTCCTCAGTGTGATAAAACCTTAAAAAAAAATGTAATTTCCCTATACATTTGGCATATGGTCTATTTTCTAAATGTCAGCAAAGTGACTATTTGTACAGTGTGAAAACAAGAGCAGTTTGCTAGCAGCTTTTGGATATTTTCCAAATAATTGCCCAGCTACATTAATTGTGATTCTATTAAAAAGTCCATCAGTAAACGGAACAGGAAGCAATTAACAACAGAACTAGAGATGACTGCAGCATGCAAGGTCTCAGTCAATGCAAGTCAGATAAAAGTCTGCAGTATGACTGCTACCTGTTTCAATGACTGTATTATAACTAGTGATATAATAATTTTTACAGCTTTGATAAGTGAAAAAAGTGTCTTCAAATAATTTATTTTAAAAAGCAGTGGCGGCTTTAATAGACTATCATTTTCTACAAGTCAAAGTACATGTTTTCACTTCAACAACAACTCAAACATTACCTAATCCCACAGATTAAGCCACTTTCTGGCATTCTGTCACCAGCTGATTGCAATTATCACAATCTTGGGTAGTTCAAACAAGATTTTATATTGGTTGGTATAACTGAGTGGACCTATATTTTGCTCTCAGCTGTGAATATTAATTCTGGAGTTACTATACTGAAATTAAATCAGTTATTTCTAATTTACACAATCTTGACACAGTAAAAATTTGACTCTACAGAACTGCAGTGTACTATTTTTAAATACTTCTTTAAACAGCTTGAATCTATCATCTGATAAAATGGTGCTCTAGAAGGGTAATAGCCGGATGCATTTATTTTCCTTACTGGGGTTGCCAAGCTAAATTTCCTCTGTTTGAAGAAGCCACCAGCAAAGACCGTTTTAGCTTGTCAGTATTTCCTTGAGCACAGCCAATGCCCAACAGAAGTATTTCAAAAGCTAACAGTGATCTCAAAAGCTGAAGATGCATCAGTAAGGCTCCTTTAACATCTACAGAGAACCTATTTTTTGGATTTGCCCTTAAAAGAGAAGCTGTTAGTTTTCCCAAGGCAACAGAACTTTTCACCTTTTATATAATTCACTCAGCAGGGTCACTGAAACTGGACCAGTGTGATAACAGGCAATCCATATTGTAGTTCTTGCATTGTGCTACACTTAGTCTCTTCTAGGGCAGCCTCATCCAACCAATAGAAGAAACTAACTGAGGCAGCAACACACATGGCTGATAAAGGGAAACAGGACTGGAGCAGAAGACCTGGGCATCACCTTCATGGAGGGCACAAAAATAGCCAATGCCAACATGGCAGTATAGTCCTGGGCACACAGCTAAGCTCAAGAAAGGGACATGGACACTCTCTTGTAAAATGAGAGCTCAATCAGAAGACAAAAAAGCGTGACCCACCATCAAGCTCACAGTAAGTGTTGCCAACCATACGGGTAGGAGACTGGCAGATATAGGTCACCCTTTATTTCTATTCACATAGTGTTTTCTAGTTTGGAAAACATGCTGCAAGTTGCACCTAGTGCAAGGTGGAGATGATCTATATAGCAAGGCTGTCCCATTTATTTCGCTGTGGGCCAGAAGGTCCAACAGTGGGACAGCAGCTGACTGCTGTGGCAGTACCTATACAACTCTGGAAGCTAGGCAGTGACCACCACCACTGTTCATCCCTTTTCACCCTGCTTCCAGTTTATGTCACCAGTGGCAACTGAAGACCCTGAATGTGCTAGCAAGCAAGTAAAGGCAATATTCACCCCCTGGGTTCCAGAACTGCATCAATCCAGTGGCTCCAGCAACTGCACTGATAAGCCCCACAGGCCATGATTTAACTTCTCGTGAACTGCTACTTGGACAGCCCTTACCTACGAAAAGATTCCCAAGGCCCTGTAGGTGATTTCATCATGCGGTCAATACAGAACTATAAAACTCTTGACACAGCTATAAACACTGTAGCTGGCAGCCAACATCTTCTCCCAGAATAGCTGGATCAGAAGCAGGTGTCTTTACTACAAGCCCTAGTACTGAACTATCAGGGGAAGGAAAAGTATGACAATCTTGCAGTGTCATTAGGAGGTCTGGAGAGCTACATAGCTGAACACATTCGAGGAAGTCTCAAATAAAAAGTGGGCCAGTACGAACAGGCTGCGACAAGGAAGAGGAGCCCGAGATGGTCTAAGAACAATACTTGGTTACCAACCAAAATTAGGTCCCCAGACATTTTGGATTCACATTAATCTGTACCGTTTATGCCTAATCTACAGCCAGGTAACTGCATTCAGCTTGCTCAGTTCCAAAACAAGTGGTGGATGACAACGGCCTTAGAACCATGACAAAGTAACCTTCTTTATAGAGCTGTAATGAGTACAATAATGTTCTACACCAAGATTTTCATTAGTCCCCAAAGGGTCTTTTCCTCTATAACATCCACATAAGGGGAAAAAAACAACAACCCTAAACCCTACAATTAAACTGAATCACTATTATGTGAAAGGAGAAATTATTTTTCAGTAACACATTCCTTTAGGCCTATTAACTATAAAATGTTTAGTAATATTATATAGTAATAGTAATAATAACCTTGGAGAACACCTTAGTCGTCTAAGGTAAAATGTTATTACCATCCAAAAAGCTTTTAAAGACAGGCTGTCACAGAGGAAATGATTAGGAGTTATCTGACAAAATATCTTTTGGGTCTGATTTCGGCCATGCTGAGGCTTGTAATTTAAAGATATGGAGAGTAGTGTAGACACCTAACTTCTTTTAGATATCAGGTTCTTTGTTTTCAGACTCTGCATTTATAGGACCTCCATTTACATTTACCTGGTATTTGTAGATCCAAACCAGGACAGTTCAGGTTTATTTAGGTTTCTGTCCTCTATAACATTCCTTTCCATGTTATTAACTGCTTTCACATCTCTGCCATGCTTCAACAGCCCTGCTTTACATGGGCCACAGTGCATGTCCTCTGGTTTTATTTTTATATTTTCACTTCTCTTTCACACAACTCTTCTTTTAATAGGACTTGTTACAACATTTTTAAAGCTTTCTGTATACTCTGCATATTCTAGATGCACCTTGATTTTAGTCTTGCATCCATCCCAAGAACTTAACAGCACTTTCCCCTTTTTGTCTCTCACTGGTGGACATTAATCATTCTGATTAAATCACAAACCACTGTTGTTTGTGAAAAAAGACTGACACTCCAATTGTGGCTTTACTCTGAAAGCTGATTCTGCAAAAAAGCATAATGTGGTTTTACGCAGAAGGATGATTCTATAGAAAGGTACTGTGGTTTTACTCTGAAAAGCGATTCTGTAAGAGGGTGCTATGTTGGTTCCACATATATTATCTCTAACTGGGGGGGGTAGAAGGAAATCAAAGTTTCCCACAGTAGAAATTATTTGTATTGTGGTGGTATCTTGGAGACCCAGGCAAAGGCATGAACTAACTGTGCTAGGTTCAATACAAGTAGGATACCTAAATATTTGTCAAGCTGGTGGCCCTGCAAACATACTGTGAATCTGAAAGTCAGCAAGGTTTATTGTATGTGGGCCAGTAATAGGGAAAAAGTAAGCAGTGCTTTTGCTATATAGTTATACAACCCCACTGACACAAATTTTACATACGGCACACTGCACTGCTTCATACGGAGAGCAGAATTTGAACCTGCAGTGGGGACACTGCTAGCAACTCACAAGTCCAGTCATCCATATCTCTATGCTTGTTCTGTATTGTAAACCAAACAGCAAGTGTCTCTGTGGACGCATACGGAACTGAACACACAAAGGGGAGCAGATCTGTTGAGTTAAAAGTTACTAGCTTCACGTAAAATCTTACGAGCTGCAATGCAAGTTTGTATTTTCTAACTTAATCTAATTCAAACAATTTATTACTGGAAATGAACAGCTTATATAAAATTCAATGATTAGTTACTTAGTTGCTCATGAAAAATAAGTTTCAGTATCTTTTCAGAGACAAGGAAGCTACTCTCTCAGGAAGCAGAATCTACTCTTACATTAATAACATTCAGCCAGAGACTGTGGCTATGATGGTGCAAAGTAGTTAGGAACTATTTTTCTATGTAAAATTCAGTAAAGTGTTGTTAGTTACCTAGGATTGGAACAAGGTACCCTTTGAGTATTCACATTGTCACATAATGGTTCACCTCCATGATAGATACCTGTTCGGACATATATCTGAAAAACAAGCGTTTGAACATTAGCACCATATTATAACCCTTTTGAATAAAATACCTTGTCTGAACAAAAAAGGTGGGGGGTTTTGTGTAAAGAACCACAGTGGTAGTGTTTATTAGAACCACACAATTTAACAGATCAATTTTAAGAAAAAAAATTCACGAAGGGGTTCAAATATCGCGAAGTACTTTTCTCGTTTCCTTGTTTCCTCTGCGTTAGCATTCCAGAGTGAGTTACTTGAGTAATAACATCAAGAAACTATTGAAACGATCCTTAATTCTTGTCCACTAGCTAGGCTGAGCTAGCTTGAGCTGAATGCCATTATTCTCCTAGGGTAGCTAATGAGTCTTATAATAATTGCTCTTTACGCAGATCTGTGGTCTTAATACATCTTTCTTGCCTGCGCCCTGGTTTATTTCCAATGAAGCATCAAAAACTGAGGTCCTACAGGTTGCTAATCTTGACCTCACAGCATCAAACCCATAGGCAGTAAATATCTCAAAAGGAACAATTTGAAGTTGTATAATGATTTAATGAATAAGCATGGCATTTTCCACTTTGCATCTAAAATGTTATGTCACTTAGCTGCCTAAGGGCACGTCTACACTTTCACTAATGTGCTTTTGCTAATGTGCATTAATTTTAGTACCTCATCAGCAAAAGCGCATGGTTTTTGTGACTTCAAGGTGCATTAAAATAGGCTACTGTGCATTAAAATGCACATGTAGATGCATGCACCCTAAGTGCTGTGTAATCCCTAGCTCAGCTAAGTAGATGGCAGCTGAGGGCAATGAGCTAGGCAGCCAGGTTTGAAAACATGGACCTGATCTGATAAACTGAATTACCCCGTGCTTCTCAAGAAAAAAATGGGACATTGGGAGCAATGCGTGAATGCAACCTTTCAATTTATGGAAGATACTACTTTTAAACTGTTTATGGGATCTAGAGAGCATTGTGTAGATACGTTGAATCTGTTATGAACCAGAGCAAAAAAACAGAATAGAATAGAAATAGCAGCATATAGTTCAGCACATCTTTTGGTAGTTCCTTCTCTCTCTCTGGGTAAGTCCTGAACCCACTGAAGTAAATAATAAAACCTCCTGTATTTTAGCTTTCAGTCTTTAACAACAGAGATAGGCTGTGTGTAGACAAAATGAGGGGCGTGTGTACAACACTTTAAAGTGGGCTAAATGTCTTTGCACTGCTTTAATGGCATCGGTGCTTGCATGCCTCAGCGGTGTATTGCACATAAATTCCAGTTGCTGTAGGAAATTCAGTGGTGTAATGCACCTTAAATGACTTGGGGCACAGCAGACTAAAACTCCTCTGAGGAATTTTAGTTTGCTGTCCCTACAACAGCAGCGCAAAGCACCAGGCTCCGTGCAGCTCCGTAGGAAGCCCTGCAGGCAGCCTGGCAGCAGCCCGGGAAGGCAGGCTCTGCCCAAGAAAAGCGGTGAGCCTGATCTTTCGCACCACTGATCTTTCGCACCTGCCTACCTGAGCTGTGTGGGGGGCCTGGTGTTTCCCTCTGCAGCTGTGGTGCCCCTTGGGACTGCTTGAGCCAGGTGCCTGCAAGGGGGTGCAGCCTGGAGGGTGGGGAAAGAAGCCACTGCTGCCACGGAGGGAAGCACCAGCTCCCACTGCAGCCCAGGGACTGCTCCATCCATTGGCAGCTCGCCCTCCCTTCCCCACCGTCGGAAAAGTAGGTTAAGCGCGGGGCGTGTGCACGATATGAGGGTGTACTTTAAAAACCCACCGCTCCGATTTAGAGCCCCCGTTTCATCTTCACACACCCATAAATGCTTAGCTACACCTCAAAGGAACAAAGTACATCTTGATTATGTTACATTTTTATAACATTTTATTATAATAATTTAATGTTATTTGCTTATAGTCACATATGAGCATGACTATAACAAAGCAGGTTCTTCTGTATTAGTACTTTAGAACAGATCAAAAAACCAGGCCATCTCGTATATAAAGAGATGCACGAAAAACTACTTTAAAAATGGGACTCAGAGCACATTTTGAATTCCTAGAAATAGTTGAAATTTTTAATATAGACTTCCTCTAAATACTCTGTAAAAAATAATACTTAGACCATCTTAGTTTGTCTCACTCCTGAATCCAGAGTGGCTGCTATTCTTATTTTTTACATTTTTAAAAGTAACTTAGTTTTTAAAACGATTATAGTGATGAAGAAAACACTCAACTGGCAAGAGTGCAACAAAAAAGTGTGACTGGTAAAGTAACAAGCTTCACTGCAAATTGTAGTTTGGTTCTACCATAAGGAGAATCTCTAAAATTCAAAATGTCTCATTTAGATTTCAGGCCTGTTGTACAGGGAAATCACATGAAGAACAGAAACGGAACAAACATTTACTGGAATAACTCACTTGGAATGCGTTTTACTTTGTAGAGTGAACAGCATCACCAAGTACTTATGAGTGGACTACTACTTTGCATTTAGCAGTTGCCTTACCTTGTCAATGTCTCGGATATTTACATTTACATATGTTGCACAGAGAATTCTTATTCTCAGCGCACTGTTTAAAGACCAAAGGGATTTGGCTGAAGCTTCTCCATTCATATATGGGGTCGCTGTAGAAATGCGCCTGGAATAAGATGGCATTGTAAAGGTATCCAATGGCAGCTGGGTATAAAGGCTTTCTTTGGCCATCAGCATCAGATTGGGCATGCGGCCAAGCATTATACAGCTTCTTATGTACTGCAAGAGTTGGAAACGAAATTGAAAGTGTCTTACTGTTTATTCTTTGTAATAAATACCAAAAAGCATTAAAGGAAAGTGCATGCAAAAACAAAGGTTAAGAGAAATACGCTTAGAGAGCTCTTGTAAGAGCTGCTATATTACTAGCAACCTGCACAATGCAAACAAAATGCGACACTCGTGTTTTAAATCAGATTGCTGTACAGGACAACACTCAAATTTTAAAAAGATGAACAATGTTTACAGCAGCAGAAAGTTATACTACTAGCTGGAAGTAAAGTGTATACTTCAGTCCTGTATCTGAACGTGCCTGGTTTTGGTGACAATCTTAAAAGAGCAGCCTCAATCAGCACATCTATTGAGTAACATTGGTTGCTGCTTGAGAGACAGAGCTGCTCACCTGCTTTCTTACCAAGTGGGTCCCCATCAAAGTGGTCACTGTTACTTAAGAAAACTACCAGCAGCAAGGGAAAAAAAGAATATAAACTGAGGGACTTTTAAAATAAAAGTTAGGATGATTTGACATAATTTCAGAGTTGAGAATTATGATTGCAGGGTAATATCATTTTATTTCAGTCAGAACTATGAAAACAGGTGTTATAGAGCCTCTTTATAAGAAATCACGCAGTGGCTATTTTATGCCATTTGGATTACAGCTCTTCTAGGTTATATCAGCCCCAGACAAGTAAGGTAACTCATTGCTGCTGTCAGAAATTAAGGTGGGACTTCAACAACAGGAAAATGGATGAATGCTAAAGGGCTTCTGGAAATAAGTTCCCACCAGCTTCACTGACGTGAAAATTAGGCCAATACTGAAAACTAATCACATCTGTTGTATTTTTATTAGGGCTGTCAAACAATTAAAAAAAAATCTGATCACGATTAAAGAAACACAGTTGCAATGAATCGCTATTTCAATTGCACAGCTAAAAACTCAAATTATGCACAAAAAACCCTCAAAATTATGCAAGGACTTTGCATGGCTGGCGGTTGGAATTAGGCTGTGTGTGTGTGGGGTCCCCACATGTTGACAGGATGTGGGTCAGGAGTGAAGGGCAGCAGCAGGGCTGCGGTTT
This sequence comes from Crocodylus siamensis, assembly GCF_052110815.1. NCBI lineage: Eukaryota > Metazoa > Chordata > Crocodylia > Crocodylidae > Crocodylus > Crocodylus siamensis. The sequence continues at coordinate 89,158,854 of NC_143400.1, read as the reverse complement.
GGGAGTCAGGGAAGACAGACACACAGCGCCCAGCAGGTAAGTCTGTGGAGGGGGAGGGGGAGGAAGGAAGGCGCACTGTGGGGCAGACTGAGCCCTCTACAGTGAGGGAGGGAGTGGGACAGGGGCAGAGGCTGAGTGAATAGAGCTCGGAGGCTGGGGTAGGGTGTGGAACAGAGGCATGGACAGCTCATCTGTGTGTTTGGGTGGGGTTGGTTGGGGGGGCACATGCCCCCCATATCTGTGCGCAGGGTGGAGCAGGCTGCTCGCTGCAAGCTGGGGATCTGCAGCCTGCAGCTGATGCCCCAGGAGTCGTGCACTGGCCATGCCACACATCCCCTGCCTGCCTGGCAGAGGAAAAATGCAACATGGCATTGCGTGGCTCCTGGGGCAAAGGCAGCACAGCATAAAACCGCAGCCCACAGCAGGCTGCCCGCCTCCACCCCACATACAAATCCAGGGGTGCGCGCAGCAGTGGGGAACCACACTCCCAGTGCTCCTGGACGAGCTGCCTGCAGCTCCATCCCACCACCTGCCCTGGCCCCAGGTCCCAGACACCCAGTCCCTGCCCCACACCCTCCCTTACCGTGGGGGCCTCGATCTGCCCCTGGCCCTCCCCCTCCACAGACTTACCAGCAGGGCGCTGCTCTACGTGCTGCCAGGATGAGTTCCTGGCCACGTGCAGGCTGTAGCTGCTCGTGTGTGGGCATGCATGTGTCTGTGTGCGCACGCCCCCTCCCCTGCTGCAGCCGCCAGGAGCCCATGCCCAAGCTGCCCTGCCCTGCTGGACAGTCTGGAGGCGGCAAAGTGGAGCCCTGGCACATGCTCCAAAACCATATGCATGATTAATGCATTAAAAAATTAACACAAGAACCAATTAACATGTTAACTGCATGCATTAACTGTGATTAATTGACAGCCCTAATTTTTATTTATATAGCAGTTATCCAGTCAGCAGCACAAGAATTAGCCAACTAGCTTAATTATGAATTTTCACGTTCTGTCCCCTGGACTAGTTTAAGGTGTCAGTCATAAATTGTGAATGCACGAGTCTCTTCTTTCCTCACAATTTTAATTCTCCTAGCATACTCTGAAATAATTCTATTAACATTACTCACCTTATACTGGCTCAGAGGATATTTTTCTAGCAAGTATTCATCACAGCCGCACACTTTTAAAATATACTTGCCCTGGTACTCTAAGACGCAGAGTTTTAGTTGTTCAGATGACAGCAACATACTTCGTGTTTTTTTCCTGATTGCTTCAGCAATAACTTGCTCAGGAACACAGTCATGGTTGATTTTTAAGGTGTATTTCTGCTTATCATTGTTGGGAGAGACTATAACCCATATCACCACTATAATTTGCCCTGGAATAATGCAAAATAATGTCAGGTTCTATCACTGCCAATACATTGTTCTTTAAAGAAACTGGTCAGTCTAAGAGATTGACTAGCAATTTTCTGCACAGAAAGAACATGCAGGCAAAACACATGGCCTGACCTTGCAAAGTACTGAGAACTTCTGCAAGTACTGGTTGCACTTTCTTTTACAATTACTTTTGAATATACTCTTCAAATCAACTTTTATACCTCTGGAGGTGTAAAACCCTTTTCCAGTTAACTAGTACCATCTGAAGAGCTAATCACTTTCACTGAAATTATGACTTCTGTAACTAATAACTACAAAAAGCCAGGGCAGAGTAACACCTGATAGACTAATTCAGAAAGCATGAGCTTCCATAAGCAACACTTTACAGATGCTAGCAACACTGCCCTGCCCTCTGCCTTACTTAAGGCTAACTACCTCTCTCTCTACAAAACTAAAAGATAGATAATGTACCCAGGAATACTTCATTCTAGATTTTCTGAATATTAGACAGTTTTTGAACAAAGACAAAAATAAAAGAGAAGTTTGCAAATTAGTACTTGTCACATAACTGCTGATTCAACTGCACAAAACAGTACAATATAACCGGATAAACTTAAGCTTTTAAATTGCTAGAATACAGACAAATTGAATGATATATTTAATTAAATGTAATATTTCTTTTGAATTCATTTGCTACTTTGCAGGTTATCCTGATTAAAAAGAAAGTGTGAACTCAGACTGAAATACTGCTACAACACATAAACCTTCTAGATTAAAATACTGATTTAATTTTTCTAATTAGTATTTGTTCTCACCGATCTGTTTCACAGTATGAAGCCTATAAATTGCCGTAACAAATAGTGCTTTTACCTTTGTCTAGCTTATTGTATATGTGTTTGGGCAGTTCAGGTGAAGATTCTACATTTGGAGGATAGACATACAAAGCCCTGCTGTGAGGTGCATTGGCATCTCGAAGATCCACAGCTTCTTTACAGACATTAAGAATGTTTCTTCTGAAGTCCTGCACCTCTGGATCCTTAACCATATCAAATTCACAGACAGGCATGCCAATGGCAAATCCTGAAACATTGAAAACACAGTTAAAACTGTCAGATTTAATAAGTATCATTTTTTCAGAAACATCAAATTCTCTCTATTGTTGACAGTGTGCCAGAGTACTGATTTAATCAACTTTAAAGTGTGAAAAGATATTTCAGATTGAATTTATATTAGCCACTGGCCCTTCACTCCCACATCTATGCCATTTCACTCCCTTTCCGAAATTAATCTTAGTTAACATGGCATCTTCAGCATCAGTGAAAGGGTTAAAAAGGAGCACATGTTCTGAAAGAACATCGGGAGTCCCTGGATCAATGCTCATTGCAGCCAACATCCCAAAGGAAAAGAATTGATGAGGCTACCTTTGAAGCCTGTAAATGAAGTTTTTTAAACCTGCAAGAGGAGCAGCTATACAAAACTTCTTCAAGGTCTCATCAGCATCTACTAATGGCATGAAAACTTCCAATATTTTTCTTTGATGGCTGTGGGATGTAACATTTAAATGGACTTTGCCTTAGAAATAAAAAAAACCCCCAAAAAAACCCTTTGCTTTTTGGTGAAGATTCATGCAACAAAGGCCTATTCCTCCAGTTTCTGAACAACTGCCATCCCATTTACTTCAACCTCTAAAATGTGTGCAAGATTATATTGTGTTGACAAGTGATTAACAACCTATCCAGGACAACAGCTATATTTTTACTTAACTTGTGAAAAGTTTCCACTGATCATAGTTAATTGCAATTTGCATTTAGGAGCATTCTGAAGCAAACTAACAAGTCCTTAAATTACTGTAATATGATGCGGCTGCTAACAATTTAAAAGTCAGTTTGCTTCAGGATGGATCTTTAGCCCAATGTCAATGCCAGATCATCAGTCAAGTTCCACGCTCAAGAAACAGCAAAGTATTTTGACCACTGTGTGTAAAAACACTTGTTGCATGTTTAAAACCTCCGTTTCCCAAGATATAATTATATTTTTTTTCCACGAGAGTTTGCAACAGGACAAGACTAAAGCACATAAACTGATTTGCTGTAGTGTTTGTATCAAGCAGTTTTCTTTTTTCCAATAAAACACAGAGGGAAAAGTCACATAAAAGAAAAGGAGGGTTGAGCCAGCTAGTTAGTATTGTATAGTGTAGACACACTGGTCATCGTAGCAGGAGATATACCTGCAAACGCCTGTGTACATAAACTGCCTTATCAAAGAGCACGCTTCTACCTAGGCTTTTAAAAACTTTTACCGGACAAGAAGCAGAAACAGAAGAAATGCTTGTGATTGATGCCCCACACCTGCAATAAAGATTATACTGTATTTAAGACTATGAAAACCTCAACTTGCTGTTATACGCTGGGGGGGAAGGGGAGGAGGGAGAGCCAAGTTTCTAGAATCCCATGTTTTTGTGGTACCTTCTCAACCTTTCTAGCTATTGCTTTTCCTCTCCTTTCCCCTCCCCCTTTCCTTCCTTTTGTCATGGTTAGTCTTTTCCTGTGGTATTTGCAGCCTGTTTCTCCTTTTTCTTTTGGTCCCTTCTCCACCATTCAGTGCCCCTGTCTCTTTCCTTTAGTAGGAATTGTTTTTGATGCTCACTTTGTTTTCTTATAATCGCTATCATCTAATCTCTATTAACTCTTCCTTTTTCAGCAAAGGGAAATAATTTAAAACCAAAACAATCAAAGTTTTCTAGATCAACTGCTTGCAGCCTCCTGGCTGTCTGCCATAGCCGACCCAGGCTCTGAGCAGGCCTCTGCTGCCTGCCACAAAAGCCCTGGCTTTGGCGAGGCTGCAAGCAGCTGCACTGGGGTCCATGCCGAGGTGGACGGTGGGGAAGAGGCTGTGGCTGCACTACCACAAGGATCAGGACCCTTGCAGCTCCCCTGCCATCCGTCCCAAGGTGCGCATGCCAAGCAAAATGACTTGTGTGCCATACTCTGGAACATGTACCAAGGGGTTGCCTATCCCTGATCCAAGATTTGATTTAAAAAAATCCTCTCTAACATGAAGATGACATTAAAATAACCACAGTTAGTTGCATCTCACATTACTGGCACATGTGGACAGAGCCTGGAAAAAATTATCACTACTTTTTCTCCCCAGTCTCACATTTGGAGAAAAAAGTGTTTTAAGATTCCAACCAGGGTGCTGCTGTCCACAGATCGGCTCAGATTCTTGATCTTCTGTAATGGATCACATCGGCTGCACCTGGACCTGGACCAAGGAGCACCAGGAGCTGCAACGAGCCCCGCACGCCAACCGCTTCACCGTGACGCCCCGCATGAGGACCTTCCGGGAGAGGCCGTCCGAAACAAGTACACCGGCAACCTGAGGGCCAAACCTGACCAGGGCAAGGCCTTCGACGTCACCTCAAAGTGGGATGCTAGCAACCATTTCATGCCCAGCGGGAGCTTCACGTGCTTCGTGGACTGGCACTTCCTCCACTGCACCCGCCTCAACTGCCTGCCTCTGAACGGGGCCGTGCGCTTCGGCCACCGGGACGAGAGGTGCCGACGGTGCGGCTACATGGCCACGTGCTGTGCAGCTGCAAGCCGCACGCCAGAGCCTGGCAGCTCAACCACAACGCTGTCCGGGACCGCCTGGTGAGGGCCATCCTGGCCGCGGCAGGGGAGATCTCCGTGAACCGCACCATCCCGGGCTGCGAGAGCCAGATGCGACTCGACACAGTCATCACCAACAAAGAGGCCAAAAAGGTTGTGATCGAGGACGTCACCATCCCGTTTGAGAACTGGCGTCAAGCCTTCACCGACACCCGGGCTTGCAAGAGGGAGAAGTATGTCCCGCTGGCCGACACCATGAGGGGCCGTCGCTACAACATGACGGTTGATGCGCTCATCGTGGGAATGCTCGGAGCCTGGGACCCCAGCAACGAGAGTGCCCTGCGTGCCTGCCGCGTCTCTCACCACTACACGAAGCTGATGCGCTGCCTCATGGTGTCCGATGCCATCTGTTGGTCCCGCGACATCCACGTGGAACAGATCACGGGCCACTGCCAATACTCCGACCCCACCAGACAAGCCACCGCTGGACTGGACCCGGAGGGGACCGCCTGAACCTCCCCCCTACCCCCCCGTGCGCCAGACGGACCTTCACTTCACTCCGAGAGGATTCTTCGACCATGGACGACCCTGCTCCACCCGAAGAGGACCCCCACGATGAGACTCTATATGGACTAAGGCACTTCCTCCGAACCACTCCCTCCACCATTGCGGAACATTGTAACAGGTTTGTATGCATCTATCTCCTTTCTCTCTCAGTGTCGCAAACCCCCTCCTTCTCCTTCTCCCTCCCCTCCATCCCCCACCCCCGGGCTTAGTTGGTTAACCTTGTATCTCCTGTAACCTAGTTCCGTTCCCCTCCTCACTCCCATCCCTCTATAGTTAGTCCCTCGTTTGGGCAATCTATATTTCCCTATCAGCTTTGTCATCTTCTTTCTGGATTCCCAATCCTGAACATTTACTAATACAACAGGCATTACAATGGTGACTCCCCAAACACACTATATGACACGCTCCTCCTAGGGGTGCACCGATAGAGATTTTGGGGGCCAATACCAATAGCCATTTTTAGCTGGAGGCACACCAGCTGATACCGATCCAATTTCTGATACAGCTGCATGCAGCTGGTAAGTGTGTTGTAATGAAAGGGGAGGGGAGGGAAGGGGCATGGGGTGGGGGGGCAGATCAACACCCTCCACAGTGAGGGAGTGGGACAGGGGCTGGAGTGGGTGCTGCCTAGCCAGGGCAGGCGTGGGACAGAGCCATGGCTCATCTGGGAAGCGGTTTTTATTTGGTCAAATTATTGGCCACATCAGGCTGATTTCTGATCCAGTCAAGATTCTTTATATTGGTGCTGATCCGATATCAGACCAATGTATTGACGCACCTCTATAACTCCCCCTTCTGTCATAGTTGGAGTCTCTCTGCTACTGCAAAGAAATGGCCTAATCTCCCTTCTTCACCCCTGCTTCCATTTTAGGTCCGTCCCCTTAGTGAATAGCTCCAATGCTCACTTCTGCTGTTGTTCATGCATTTTTCAGGCTGGACACAAAACAGCTACCAAATTCTGAGCTATTTCACTGCTATTTATGAGGTTCCCCCATTATGCTGCTACAGTCTGCGAAAACTATAAGTAGTTCTGTAACTATTCTAGAATAGTTGAACTGGCATGGTCCTAGTACAAATTCAGTCACTGTGAACTGGTTAGTTCTTTGATCACTTGTTTTAGCCTATTTTTCACGTGCTCATCCTTGGAGTTGAGTATAAGGCTGTCACTTGCTCATACTTGACACCACTGGTAGAACACCATGGGACACAGGTCAGCAAGCTACGGCCGGTGGAGCTGTGCCTTTGGTGGCATTCTGCAACAAGGGGATGGTGACCGCAAAGAACCACAGTTGGACACCTAGGGCTTCTCTTCCTCCCCTGCTCTGCTGCTGGGTGGAAGGGAAAAGCAGTGGAAGTGGCTGGGTCCTGGACTCGAGCTAAGTCTCTCCCCCGACCCTCAGAAAACATTACAGACCCTGCCCTTGAAAGCAGCCAGTAGGAATCAGTAGGATATTCAAAACTACCCAAATCCTTATTTACATGTAAAATACTATTATCCTTTTAAACTACAGTAGTAAGCCTACCTAGAATGCGACTCCTGTGTAAAACTGCTCATACTGATATAGCTGCTTCCACACTAGGAGTTGTGCTACCAACTAGGAGAATTATTTGGGTCAGATGAAAAAATAAAATAAGTCTATACCTATATCTATATTGATACAGATAGGTTGGGGGGGGGGGGTTATAACTATCTGTACAGAAACTGCTCAAGAGAGACGTTATAGGTATCTCCTTACAGACTTAAGAATATACCCATTTTCACTTGAAAATAACCTTACAAATCATGAGTCAAGTCGTAATGGGTAGATGCTTTTCCTTTTACAGTTGGCTTTGGATCTGCAGAAAGCTGACTCATCATGACATTTTCATACTCACCATGAGCAAGTGAATTTTTCAAGCCCCTTTCCACCAACAGCAGGTTACATGGTTTTTCACTTACATTGGAAGTTTCAGAAAGACACAGACATTTTATAAAACAACAAATACACTGGTGCTCCTTACCCTGATATGTCCCATTCCCAAAGCAATCCAGACCTTAAGCAATAGTGAATTATAATAAAGATATCGGGATTCAACGACAGTAGAAGCTACACTAGTGTTAAAATCTCCACATTTTAGGTAGATAACACAAAAGAAGGTGCTGGCTTTACTACAATAGCTGTTCACATATTACAACCTCTGAGGTCCTTCAAGACAGTTCCAAAGTTTGCAATACTGTAGAAAATGACAACAGACGGTTAACTGCATACCCATTTCAACTCCTTTCCCAGTATTTTGAAGAAAACTGATTTAACGTTTGAACACAGGTCATCTTACCAATTTCTCGATTTAGAATCTTTTCTTCTCTGTTGCCTACTGGTTCAATGACTTTTAGAAAAGGCTGAAAAAGCCGCAGGTCACAAAGTCGCCGTGTCTCATCAAAAAATTCTTCTCTTTCTGCTTCTTGCGTAACACTTACAAAAATGTAAGAAGACTCATCTTGGAGGAGCTGGTAAAGAGGGTATTTTCTTGCTTCTTTAAAGAGCTCGTGCTTAATAGTGAGTAGTGTGGCCTCACGGAGGCATTCTAGAGTCACTATCATTCCATTCGGTAGAAGACACTCTACGAGGATTCTTGGCGGCATCAAGTGGATGCCCCATAGTTCACCAGACGATGGTCTTGGAGGCATTTTCTTAATCTTCTGATTACCTTACAATGGGAACTGATTTAAAACGGATTCCTATAGATGAGACCTAAATAAAAGTAAAAACGTATTAGAAAGAAGAATGCAAACACAACATATTAGAATCACTAGAGCAATTTTATCTACAACTCGTGTGTAAATCTGAATAATACACATCTGAAGACAAATAAGAAAATACCGAATAAGCCCAACTTTTTGCAGTTTACAAAAACAAACAAAAAACAGGCCGCCAAACCTGATGTTAAGACAACCCCATGGATTTACTTTAGTAGTTTAACTAGAATTAAACAAGTCCCTCAAATGGAGCAATTAGCAGCAATTGAAAAAAAGTACTGTTATTAGTTTCCAGCAAAAATAAAGCACCAGGACTGAGAGCCCCATCTTGATCCTGGTGGCCTGTGTGAGCCCAGGGTTTTCACGCACCCCCGAGCCTTGGGGATCATGGCTGCCATGATCCGCCAGGCCTGGGAGTTTCAAGCTGGGCATAGTGCACCCCTGTGGCTGGGAGCTGTCATCTGATAGGGCTGCCCAGCTGCAGGGGAGATCCTGCTACACGTGCAAATTAAAACTTGATAGCAGTCAGCTACGAAGTTAGTACATATTTTCGAGGTCTAACTTCATAGTTGGTTGGAGCTTTTTATTGTGCGATAGGTACTGTGCATGTATAACTCGTCTTAAAGGTAACTGTGCAATTAACCAATTAATTGCCCAAATACCTGTTATGTATAGAGGGGGCCTAACAAAAAGCTTAACTGTTTTACCAAACACCTAAAAGATACTGTTGTTTTCTGCTAGAAAAAGAACAACCTGAAGGACAGGGAGCCTCAATGGCATGTGTAGTGCATAACTGAGACCACACTTCTCTTCTGGCAAATGTTCTGACAGTAGTGGGCAAGGATGCCAATCACCTTCCTAGCTTTGCTCTGAGTCACTACTTTCCTATCAGGCATTTATTCTATTCTAATTTCCTTCAATGAAACAGAGATTGCTCAGGCTTCCTTCTTTCTGGCAGTTCTGATGGTGTGGAGAAGTCCCTGATGTGCTCAGCAGTCTAGCTGCTTGCAGAAAGAGTATTTCTGTTAGTCTGCCCTAGCTATCAAATAGGTATACAACTCATAAGCCATTTACACCAAAACATTTTCTCTCTTTAAACAGCATGAAGGTAGATGCACATACTGGAGTTGTATGCACACTCATTCCATGTGCACGTTAATTCTGCTTGCACATGTAAGCACACCTCCAGGGTCTGGATTTGGAGAGCAAACATATAAACAGAAACTGTCTGACTGGATAATTGGCAGCTTGTGTTTTTGTTTCAAATATTTTCAAAACTGGAAGGTTGCTGGGAATAAAGATAATCAGTTCTGCTCCTAAATAGCTCAAGGAACACAGTTAGAACAAATTATTTTGGAATGGATGCTACATAGGCCCAATTAAGGGTACACGTGAGCACTTCCAAGTAAGACTTACAATCCTCCAGAATTTAGAGTACTAAAGGAAGCCAACAAGTACAAACACCCAGCCCCCTCACTGTCCTCTCTTGGGCGGATTAGATTTCCCAATTTACCATGTAAAGGCATTCTCCATTCACAACCCTACTAAATGCTTGCTGCTGTCATTGCTCATTTGTGATTATGTTTTTAAACTGAATGCAAGAATCAAGTGCGAAAATATAGCATACTTAGCTTCCTTCCTCAATATAGGCAATTATACATGACACGCAAACATGCTTCCACCTTGTTTCCATTTACATATATACATGTTTCCACTACTAACAGCGATAATGCTTTCAGTATAATTTTCATCTAATCAGTCATTTATCATCCGTTTTTCCTTAGTTTGTGCAGTTCCAATACAGCAACTGCACAAACTAAGAGCAAAGCAGTTTAGCTTTTGTCATAAGACTCAACCATTTGTTCTGGACAGATATGGCAGTCTTGTTTCCTCCAAACACTGCAGTGAAGCTATCAATAAGATAGCCTGGCTATCCTAACCGCAAAATTTTCATTCCAACAACCATTTGTCATAAATTGTTATATGCCATTAGCCAAGTCTCTTGGGCTTATTTTTTGTCAGGCACCGATAATCTAATTCTGATCAACGTTGACTGGAGGCCTTCCAGTAGCTTACTGCTATTCCTCCTCAAGCACTCCCCTCCAAAAAACTAAGTTTCTGAGTAAGTGCCCAGGGTCCCTTGCAGGCTTGTACGGTCCATGCCACAGCCTGTGATCCTGCATCTTCATGTCACCCCTCCTAGCTGGATCAGCGGTTTTCAACCTTTGGGGACTTGAGGCACAAATCTATAACTTTTGTGACTTGAGTGGCACCCAACATAAAAAAACTAATCTATATTTTACAGTGCTTACTTCCATACAGAGGAACCAGGCAATGGAGGTGGGGCATTGGCTAGGCAGGAACAAAGCTGAGCTTGCACTTATTTCCTGGCACCTTGAGGCACCCGAAGGATCTTGTGGCACCCCAGGGCACCAGAACATCCTGGCTGAGAATCACTGAGCTAGATTAAAGCTAGTCTGGGTAGGCATGCCCAGGCTATCATCCTATCTTGAACTGCAGCATAGGTATGCACATATGCAAAGAAGTGGGAGAGTTGATTCAAAATACTCACTGATCTACAAGTCAACATTTTTTCAACAACTATTTTAAATGGATTTTTCTGTGTTCCAACACTGCAATTCTATCGGTTCCTGGTAATTATAATAATTTGGGGGGGGGGTTAAGCCCTGAATGGCTTTCCTCTGCTCACGTGCACCAACTATTCATCCTCAGCTCCAGCTTTGACTACTGCTTTATTTTCTAGGCAGCCTTGTTGCCCAGCCTGCACTTCCAGCTTCCTCCCCCCGTTAGCTACAGCTTCCTGACCACACATCCACCCACACAGATCTGCCAAGCAGCAATGGGAGCATACACTGTAATCCAAACAATTCTTCTTTGGGAGGAAAGCAGCAGAGCAAGAGACAGCTGCAAGCAGGTCCCAGCATGGAAGGGAGAAAAACACAAAAATGCCAAGTGCCTAGTCACAGGAAAACATTGAATTCAATGGCTGCACAGAGCCTTGAGGTCCCCAAGTGAGATGAGCAGGGCAGTTCTACCATATAAGCCATTGTTTGAGGACCTTTTATTAAACTCAGATGCAACCGACTGCACAAAGAGGGAACCACCTTTGCAACTGCAAGGACTAGAAAATTAATTTTAAAAATAAAGCTAAGCTTCTAGAGCGGTATTCGGTAGAATCACAGGACACCTGGGGCCATGGCCACAACGTCACTGATGATCAGTCAAGAACTTGTGATAGCCTGCACTAAGCTTCTTAGCTGCCAAACAGCAAGGGAGGACTAGGGTATCCCATTTTTTTGCATTTTTATCACATCAATCTTTCTTCTTTCATGAATTATTATTCAGGGTCCAATTCTTAAATCTGAACCTGGTCGGGCTGAGGTGGCTGCCTGGTTTCTGAACAGAAGCTGCAGGGCAGGTGAGAGGGAGGAGGAAATTAAGTTAGTAGATGCATTCCCTGACCTGTTTTGAATTAAGTGGTAGTGGGAAGAGACTTAGTAGAGCAACTATGTTATACTGCAGGGGTGGACAATTATTTGGGAATGAGGGCCCCATGGGGAGTTTTAATGAGCTGTTGCAGGCTGGGTTAGCACTGCCTCCCACCTGCTACAATAACTCATGACAACTCCCTATGGGGCTGTGGGTGGGTGGAAGGAGCACTGTGCAAAGCTGGAATTACAAGTCTGGGTCACAGGGTGGTGATAGCTCCAGGCCAGGGCCGGGGCTAATGGCCTGCTCCTTACATACCCCTGCCTTCTGCGGGGTGGGGTGGGATAGGATGAAGGGGGGGGGGTGCTGCTGGGTCCCAAGTGCCTGCTGTGGGTGAGGGGAGGGAGGGGGGCACCTGGGCAGTGCAATCTGTGCTGCCTCCACAGCACTCTGCATGGAGCCAAACCCTACCCACTTACGCCAGAGCAGCTCATGCCACATTCCCACCAGCGCCTACAGCCTGGCCAGGTACTGTTCTGCTCCCCCTGCCTCCAGTGGCAGCTCCTGCTGTACCAAGCAGCTTCTGGCAGGGCTGTTCCCAGTACAACTGGAGCCTGCTGGGTGAAGCTCTGCTCCCTCTGCAGCGGTTCCTACTCCTGATCTTGCCCCTGCTGTGCCACACCACTCTGAGCAAGCAGGCAGCTTCAGCAAAGTGGCTCCAGGAAGGTGGTCAGGAGCTGAGGATGGAGCCACACAGCTGAACTGCCTGCCACCCACAGCAGTGTGGCATGACATGTGCAGGAGCAGGTTCCAGCAGAAATGTTCTGGATGTGGCTGCAGCCGGATACTGATCTGCTCCCCTTGCCTCCGGTGGTGGTTCCTGCTTCTGCCCCTGCTGAGCTGTGTGGCTGCTGGTGGGCGGACAGGTAGGCAGGCAGCTTCAGTTGGGTGGCTCCTGCCCCAGTGCATGAGGCCCCAACTCCAGCTCCTGCCCACCCTCCCGGGAACAGGAGCTGGAGCCCCATGTGCTGTAGTGGGAGCCACCCAGCTGAAACTACTCATTCACCTGGAACAGACCAGCACACAGCAGTGGCAAATCAGGAGCAGGAGCTGCTGCTGGTGGGGGGGGGGGGGTAACAGAGTAGCACCTGGCTGCAGCTGCACCAGGAATAGCCCTGCCAGAAGCTCTGCCAGGGCATGGCTGTGGGGACTGGCAAGAGTCTTGTGAGGGCTGCCCCAGCAAAAGTGGGAGGGTCTTGGCCCCATGCAGAGTGCCATGGGGCAGGCATGGGCTGGATCCAGTCACCTGGTGGGCCAGATTCAGCCTGCCGCCCATATTTTGCCCACCCCTGCTACAGTGGTTCCTGCTGTAAAGCTTCAGTGGTCTTTTCTTTTCAGTGGTCTTTTCCATAGTGTAGATCAAAAAAACACACACTGTACGTACCTGTAGCTCCAAGCCACCGCAAAGTTCAACCACCATCACCATTGGTACTAGCAAATGCAAGAGCTGGTTGTTACGGTATACAGGTACCACACTTCTCAGAAGCACTTTTAAAGACCTTCTCCATAATTCAGGACCCAAATCTAGTCTTGAAAGCAATGACTAGCTATCATTCTGAACTCCAACAAGGTATTTCTATTTTAAAACTTGCCCACAGATCTATTTTATTTTGCAGATTAGGCAGATTCAACCTAACTATACCGGAAGGCTACTCATGAAACAGAAACATCCACCTGCCAGCCTGACTTGTTGGCTTGGGAGGTCTGCTGCCTGCCAGAGGCCTGCATCTGAGATGCCATAGAAAGGTTGCCGATATTCATCTGGCCTTCTAAGTGCTGTCCCATGCTGCTCACAGGACTCTGAAAGGAAGTTTACAAGGACGGAAACTTGGTCATTGTTAGGGACCACTACCATTCTTGCAGTTTTTCGCATGTACCCCCTGTAGGTGATGGGTAGAGAGGCCCCACTGGCCCTGCTGTTCATTCCTGTTGGCCAGGAGTTGAAAACTGCAGTTTTAAATGCCACAGCCCCTCCTCCAGTCAGCAGTAGGAGGCAAAAGCTGTGGCATATTTAAAACTGCAGTTTCCACCTCCCTACTGAGCAGGGGCATGCCATGAGCAGTGGGACCCCCTCCACCAATTAGCAGTGGGGGGTGGAGACAGCAAAATTAAAGGAGCCGCCATGCAGCGCACTTCCTGCGCAAATTCCAGTGGTCCCTAGTCATAGTACGAGGGAAGAGTATAAGAGTATTATACAGACATGCAGGGAAAAAGTTAGGAAGGCCAAGGGCCAATTTGAAATGCAACTGGCAAGTCTATAAAAGGCAATAACAGGGGTTCTACAAGTATATCAACAGTAAGAGGAAGACCAGAGAAACCAAAGTTTCTTTATGGAATGCATAAGACCATCTAGTTATGGAGAATTCAGAGAAGGCGCAAGTATTTAATGTCTTTTTTACATCAGTCTTCACAAATAGCGACAGTTATCAGATGACAAGTGCATTTAGCTGCAAAGATAGGGAAGGAGACAAACAACCTACAGAAATGGCAGAAAAAAATTAAGGATTACTTAGAGAAGTTAGATGCTTTCAAGTCAGCAGGGTCAGATGGGATGTAAATACTTTAAAAATGTATTTGTTTAACCTCTTCTCATTATACTGGTTAAATGATTAATCGATAACACAGCAGCTCAGACAGCTGCGGCTGGGAACCACAGAACCCTTGACTGGGGGAAGGGAGAGGGGAGGAAGTGAGCCCAGCCAGACAGCACAGCCTATGTGAAGCCCTGCACTGGGAGGGAGCACCTGTGTACCAGCAGCTAACTGCTTAATTGATTAGGCTGCTGCTGTCTTCCTCTTAGGCTATAGGTACAAGTCCCTCTCCTTTCTCCCCATCCTCTCCTCCTTGTTCCTCTCAGGGCACCACATGGCTTCCCTCCCAGCTTCCCTTCCAGACTGTGCCAACCCTGAGCTAAGGCATAATAGGTAAGCTAACCAGCTACCGCTGCACTTATCAATTAAACCATTAAGCGTTTAACCTTAAAAATTGGCTAAATGATCAGCTTAACCTTAAAACTGGTTAAACAATTAACCGTTTAACCTTTCACATCCCTAGCCACTGGCTATCCTCTTTGAGAACTTGTGGAGGTTGGATGAGGTCCCAGATGACTGGAAAAGGGCAAATAAAGAGTCTACTTTTAATACAGAGGAGGAGGAGTATCTTGGGGAATTACAGAATAGTCAGCCTGCTGTTGATACCTGGAAAGATCATGGAGTAGGTCCTTGAGGAGTCTACTGTGAGAACAAAGGTGTTCAGGAACAGCCAGCATGGATTTAACAAAAGAAAGTCATGCCTAACCAAATGATTTCCTACTACGATAAAAAGATAGGATCAGTGGATAGGCCAAGGCTGGGGAAGGGGAGCAGTGGATGCCTTGATTTTAATAAAGCTGTTGATACCATCTCCCACTCTCACTAACAAGCTAAGGGAATACAGGCTGGATTAAAGTACTGTAAGGTGGATATATAACTCATTGGATCGTTGTATTTAACTAGTCATCATCTATGGCTCGGTGTGTTGGTGGGAACGGGTATCAAGTGAGGCTTTTCTCTGTAGCTAGGCAGAACTAGGAACAGCAGCCTCAAGCTGCAGCAAAAGGAAATTTAGGTTGGAGATTAGGAAGAACATTCTCACTATAAGGGTAGTTAAGCATTGGAACAGGCTACATAGAGAAGTTGTGGAATCTTCATCCTCGGAAGTTTTCAAGAGCGGGTTAGACAGACGCTGGGATGGTTTTGTCAGGTATGATTTTGTCTTGAGCAGGGTACTGAACTAAGTAACCTTAAAGATCCATTCCAGTCCTGCTTTCCTACGATCCTATGAAATTCAAGCAGGTGCCACTGCTTGGTAATCAAAGAAAATATGTAAGTTATAACACTGATTGATTTGTTCTCCACCCTGAAGCTCACCCAGCTAGCAGGTACTTTGGCAAGAAGAGCTAAATCTGCAACCCGAGTCAACTTATTTGCCTCTACAAAGGATTACAGATGACACAGTGTCCACATCTGTACATGTGCTGGGGTGGGGAATAACGTCCTCTATGCTTTTCTTTATTCTAAGGATTGCTTAGCATTAGCATAAAGAGCTCTATCACTCCACAGAGTTTGCAGCAATGAAGTCCTGCAATGCTACCATTATCCACTGACTAGCATAGCAGCTTGCAGGCAGAGAAGTTCAACCAACATCCTTCCTTTTATTTTCTCTCTTGAAAAAGAAAACAAGAAGCAGGAGCTGGGTATGAAAAAAGAAAGCATCTCAATATATTAACTGAACCACTGCATTCGGTAAGTAGTATTTCTTTGCAAAAACAACGCAATTTTGCATCATCACTGGTGTAAAAACATGCCATTATTATTTGCAATTCAAAACAGACTCTAAATACTCATTCCAGTTCTATTAGTCTACACTTGCAAGTGAATAAGCAATAAACATGCTCAATTTTAATTAAGGTCTATTAGATACTCTAATGGCAAAATAAATTTCATTAAAATTACTTTACTACAGGATGCAGCAGCTTCTTCTAACTCTGTGGTATCTTATATATCCCATTATGATTTTTATACATATTTGATTAGTCGTCTTAATTCAATTCCCTCCACACCAAAAACCACTCACTGATATTCATATGTCACTGTATTTCATTCATACGAAACAATTTCAATAAGGTTTTTTTAATATTGCACGCAAGTCTGCATTACTACATGTGTATTTTATTCTTCATTTATTATACTCCCAAAATCAACCACAAATTTTCCACATTAAAATAGCCTTTTGATTTCAATGGATTACCCCAAAGCAAAATTCTGGGAAGAATAAGTCATTTTTCTTTGGGTAAAAATATTATTTTCACACTTCAGAATGTGAAGCCTTTGTTTCTTTTCAGGCTAGCAATCTAAATACCATGCATTCAAAGCTGAAAGGTTTTTTCTTCCCCTCTTCAGGCATGTCAATCACTCCAAAACTCACCATGAAAAGGGAATTGGCAAGGTTGCCTGTCTGTCTGCTTTTGCTGCTGTCCAAATCTGCTGTGTGGTGACAGTAAAACTGCCTTCAGTCAAGATATTTTCAGTGTTGTTGCTCTTTTGTTCTTCCGGCCTGCCAAGCTGGCATTTTTCCAGAATAGACACAGCCCAAGCATCTAATACAAAGTCCTCCACTGTAACACTGCCATGCTAAGAGCTTTTTTTCCCTTGCATTGCGTATGAAGAGCTTCCTCAAGTCTTTGTATTTTACTATGTTATTCTTTTAGACAAAATTATGCAAATGTGATACTGACCAACATTTCTTATCCAATGCAGAGCTCATACCAATAGGAGGGATAAAGAGAGATTCTGCCCTATCAAAACAGCTTAGCTAAACATGCTTCTATTTTTAAATTCCCTGGGCAAGTAGAAAACCCCCTTGAATCTACCCTGCTACAAAATTTACCCACAGCTGATGCTGAGTAGTTTTTACTGCTTGATGTTAACAGTGGTTTCTGAGATGGTGCTGAACTCTGTCCTTGGTTGCTCTTGCGGCTAAACCCAGGTTTAGAATAGTTTCAGCTGCATCTATTGCTGGCAACTGGTATGTTTTGTAACACGTACAAGAACTTACAGGAAGCTTCTCTCTCTGACAAGCCTCACCATTGGTAAATGTTCATTACAACTGAAATCATCATTAGAACAAGTACAGGACTGAACATGGCCCTACACAGGAAGCAGAATTCAACTAGTTAGGTCCACTTAAAAAAGAGTTAAAAGTGCAGATTTAAAACCTTATAAAATTATTTTAAGCATAGTTCCAACACATCCCATTCATAAACAAACCTTGCTGCAAAAAGACCTATAAAAGTACTCAACTGCTTTTACCAGGATACTTTTCTGCTAGAAACAAAGCTAGATTGTAAAAACATCCCCTGGCTTATACTATTAGTGCCACCAGTAGAGTTGTAGCTGTGGAGCATGAAAGTTAGAGACAGACATTCAAAAAGCCTCAGCCTGAATTGATTCAACCTTTGCAGGTTAGTCTAACCTGGCTAGGCTGAACCGGTTTTCAACCATACACACAATCCCTCTGGACTGGGGAAATTCAGGCACATGAAAAGAAAAGCCCCTTTTTTGCCAGTGCAGATGAAACCTTGCTAAACAACTACAACACAAAGCAGTAGAGCTGAAAACATGCTTAAAAGGAGTTTAAACAGGATTACCCAACTCAGCCTAAAGCTCAGTCAGTGCAGATGGAATCTGAAACTGGGAAAGACAGGTGGAAGCCCGGGGCTCTCCAGTGTGGCTTGCTGAAGGTCCTCTGCTTCTACCCTCTGTCCCTCAAGGCACCTGGTAATTTTGTTGTTGTCCTCACTTACTATTTGGGGACCACAGGACGAGGATCCTGGGAAACCAGAGTGCTTGAGAGTTCTAGATCACTGCCTTCACTACCACAGCTGGACTATTCCTCTAGGGACCGCAGGAAGAGTGGGAAGCCTGTTCTTCTTCCATTTTCTTCTAGTTCAAGACTCGTCTGCCCTTTCTATCAGTTAAAGTGCATAATACAAAGGTGAGAATACATGACATAGCCACCTTTATTCCTAAAAGATGCGGGCTTTCCATTATTAGCTTCTTTACTTGGGATGAAAAACACTTCTTTAAAAGCACTGCTTGCCTTGTTAAGCCCTAAAAGCACAGAGGCTTTTGAAAAGCCAGTGTGAAATCAAAAAGCCAGTGCAGTGCGACTGCCTTAAGATTTCATGTCATTTCAATGCATTACTCCAGTCATAAATTCTGGTCAGTGTATGGCAACAGCTTCCCTTCCAAAGGTTGAAAACCTCACTCCCTTACCATTGCTTGTGCCCTGAAGCTTCTCTATTATATCTACACATACAATCTGGAGTGAAGCAAGCAAACAAGCACTGGCATTTTTTTGAGCTGCACAAGCTAAGTCTGCATTGCTGAAGATAGGTAGGGGTATACAGAATAGCAACCGCCTTTGCAACTGTAAAAATAAAACTGCCAGGCTTCCCTCCTGATTATGGATCAGTCACATCACAATATAAAATACAGTAAGAAAGGAACTAAGTGAGCTCAAAAGAGAAGGGCCATAAAAACATCGTATCAATTTATGCTTTCGTTTTGTGTAAACAGACCTCAATTTAAGTTTTGCATGCTGAAGGAAAGAGGAATTTTCTGTCCTTTCTTTTGGAAAAAAAACCCCTAAATGTGGGGAAAGGAAGGCCTATTTTAGAATTATGTTTTCCTAAAAGTGACGAGTTGGGTAGCACACCCCCACCCTCCAAAGTATAATCCTTTCCTTTCCTGGGATATTTGAAACCCAGAAAACAAAACAGAATCCTAAAAAAAACACATACACAAGGACAAGGAGAAAAAAAAAATAAGAATAAGGACACACCAGGTGTTTTGCAAGTTTGATCCATTCTCCCTCTTTCCACAACATATACTAAACATCATAAACAGGAGTATACCAGGTTTAACGTGGAAGTAAAAAAAAACTATCTAGGCACTTCTGTCCTAAATACAGGCAATCTGCCTTCACAGCTATTAACCTAAACCAGGGGTGGACAATTATTTTGGGCGGAGGGCCACTTACAGAGTTTTGGAAAGCCATCGAGGGCTGCATGACAGGCAGTCAGGGGCAGACAAATATTAATTTTCTAAATTTTTTAGGGGCCCCGCAGGCCGGACAGGATGGCCTGGCAGGCCGCATCTGGCCTGTGGGCTGCATTTTTCTCCACCCCTGACCTAAATTATTAGGGTCTGTGTTTGAACACGAGAATTAGTTATGTAAGCCCAAGTGTAGTCAGCCATACTGCAAGTAGGCTGCTAGGTCTTTTCAGGGGTAGCTTCCGATATTTGATATGATTCGGTTTACTGCAGCACTCATTCTTTCTCTGTGAGCTGTAGGACACGTCTGTTCTGGCACTGTGGGTAGTCACTTGTGGTAAATCAGCAATCAGCACCAACCCTGCATTTTCACTGCAGAGTGGGTAAGTTAATTTTTCATTAGGAATAATCACTAGGGCTTCAGACCACAAAGCCAGACAGGCCAACCAACACTAGAGGTTGGGTGAAAGGACTCTGTAAGATTGTGGTTCTCAACCTCATTAGGCTCAAGGCACCACCTGGAATATGCCAACTATAAGCTTTCATTTCGACTATGGAAAAATAATAGCTGCGTCATTAGGCACTACAGGGATTTGGAAGCAGGGCTAAAGGGTCTGGGGGCACACGTGTTCTCGTCGATCCTCCCAGTCTCGGGCTATTGGCTGAGGAGGGAGAGAAGGATCCACGTAGTCAACCAAAGACTGTGGCGCTGGTGTCACCGGGAAGGCTTTGGCTTTCATGACCACAGCCCGCTCTTTGGCAAAAGAGGCAGTGAACTGCTGGGAAGAGATGGCCTCCACCTCTCCCCCTTGGGGAGGAGGCTCTTCTCAGCCAGACTGGCTGACCTGCTCCACCAGGCTTTAAACTCAGCCCGCTGGGGGACGCGGGGACTACCGCCACGGCTGGCCCGCTGAACAACCCTTGCAAAGCCATCAGGCTGAGCACTTAAGGGAGCCCACCCCGCCCCAGCCCTGGTACAATCTGTGGGCAAGGCAAGAGCCCCCAAGGGGACAGTCGCCTGCCTGTACACAAATGCCAGGAGCTTGGGGAATAAGTAGGAAGAGCTTGTCCTCCTGTGCAATGCAAATAATTATGACATCATAGGGATAACGGAGACCTGGTGGGACTCCACCCATGACTGTACCACAGGTATAGATGGCTATATCCTGTACAGGAGGGATCGTGTAGTTAAAAAGGGGCGGTGGTGCAGCTCTCTATGTTAAGCAAAGCTACGCGTCCCTGCAAGATGATGTTGGCGACCAGGTGGATGACTGGAGACCCTCTGGGTTAAAATCCATGGGGAACACGGCACAGGGGACGCAACGGTGGGAGTCTACTACAGACCTCCCACCCAAAGTCAAGAGCTTGACCAGGAGTTTGCCCAGGAACTGGCTGAGGCCACACGCTCCAGGACCATGGTTGTCATGGGTGACTTCAATTACCCGGACATCTCGTGGGAGGATTACTCAGCAAAATCCGAGCGGTCGCAAAGCTTCCTCTCGTGCATGGATGACCTCTACCTGACTCAAGAAGTCTATGGGCCAACAAGAGGTAAAGTGCTGCTTGACCTGGTACTGGCTACGGGGGACGACCTAATCAGCGACCTAGTGATCGATGGGAAGCTGGGTGACGGCAACCACGAACTGATCACTTTTACCATCTGCCATAAAGCTGGCAAGTCAGTCAGCAACACAGAAGTCCTTGACTTCAGGAAAACCAACTTTGACAAGCTCAGGAGGCTTGTCAGTGAGGCCCTAAGGGACCACGACCCCAGGGAGAGGGGAATTCAAGAAGAGTGGTTGCTCCTCAAGGGAGCAATCCTCAATGCATAAGCTAAGTCTATTCCATCTCAGAGGAAAGGCAGCGAGAGGGCACAGCAGCCCCCCTGGCTCTCTAGGGATCTAGCAGACCCCTTGAGGCTAAAAAGAAAAGCCTACAAAGGATGGAGGACGGGATTCACCTCCAAGAAGGATTATTCTGCACTGGTCCGGTCCTGCAGGGAGCAAACCAGGAAAGCCAAGGCTGCAACTGAACTCCAACTAGCTTCGAGCATCATGGACAATAAAAAGTCCTTTTTCAGATATGTGGGGAGCTGGCGGAAAAGCAAGGGCAACATTGGACCCCTGCTGAACCAGATGGGGCAACTGACAACTGACGCCCAGGAAAAAGCCAACCTATTAAATGGGTACTTTGAGTCGGTCTTTCATCAGTCCCATGGGATGCCCATGCCCACCACGGGACAGGGCAGTCCAGGTGAGGGAGATCCCCTGCTCTCCATAAAAATTCACCTCGTGAAGGAACACCTTGAGAGGCTGGATACCTTCAAGTCAGCTGACCCTGACAATCTACACCCCACGGTACTCAAGGAGCTGGCGAGCGTCATAGGCAGCCTTTGGCATGGATCTTTGAAAACTCCTGGCGCTCTGGTGTAGTGCCTGAAGACTGGAAGGCCAACGTGGTACTTATCTTCAAGGAAACAAGGAAAATGGATCCGGCTAACTACAGGCCCATCAGCCTGACTTCTATCCCAGGGAAGATCTTAAAGAAGTATATTAAAGAGGCCATCCTGAATGGACTGGCCGACGCCAACAGCCTAAGCGATAGTGAGCACGGGTTTGTTGCGGGTAGGTCTTGCTTGACCAATCTCATGTCCTTCTACGACCAGGTGACCTATCACCTGGACAAGGGAGAAGAGATTGATGTCATATATCTTGACTTCAAAAAAGCCTTCAATCTGGTGTCCCATGATCACCTGTTGGTGAAACTGGCCAGTTGCGGCCTTGGGTCCACCACAATCCGCTGGCTGGGAAATTGGCTCCGTGGTTGGACCCAGAGGGTTGTGATTGATGGCAGTCACTCATCACAGTGTCCTGTGACCCGTGGGGTCCCCCAAGGCTCTGTCCTTGGACCCATATTGTTCAACATCTTCATTAATGATGTGGACATTGGAGTCAGGAGTGGACTGGCCAAGTTCGCTGATGACACCAAACTTTGGGGCAAAGCATCCACGCCAGAAGACAGGCGGGTGATCCAAACAGATCTGGACAGACTTAGCAAATGGGCGGATGAGAACCTGACGGTGTTTAACACTGAAAAATGCAAGGTTTTCCACTTAGGGAAGAAAAACCTGCAGCACACTTATAGGCTCGGCAGTGCTACACTGGCTAGCACTACAGAAGAAAGAGACTTGGGGGTCATCACTGACCACAAGATGAACATGAGCCTGCAAAGCGATGCTGTGGCTAGTAAAGTGACCAAAACTCTGGCTTGCATCCATAGATGCTTCTCAAGGAGATCCCGGGACATCATTCTTCCCTTGTACCCGGCCTTGCTGAAGCCACAGCTAGAGTACTGCGTCCAGTTTTGGGCTCCACAATTCAAAAAGGATGTGGAGAAGCTTGAGAGAGTCCAGAGAAGACTCACGCATGATCAGAGGTCAGGAAAACAGACCTTACGACAACAGGCTAAGAGCCATGGGGCTCTTTATCCTGGAAAAGCACAGGCTCAGGGGTGATCTGATGGCAACCTATAAGTTTATCAGGGGTGACCACCCAGATCTGGTGGAACGTTTGTTCACTAGAGCACCCCAAGGGATGACAAGGTCAAATGGTCATAAACTACTACCAGACCGTTTCAGGCTAGACATAAGGTAGAACTTCTTTACTGTCCAAGTCCCCAAGGTCTGGAACAGCCTGCTATTGGAGGTGGTTCACGCACCTACCCTGAACACCTTCAAGAGCAAATTGGATGCTTTTCTTGCTGAGATCTTACGAACCCAGCTGACTTCCCGCCCTTTGGGCAGGGGGCTGGACTCGATGATCTTCTGAGGTCCCTTCCAGCTCTAATGTCTATGAAATCTATGAATAGAGCAATAATTCTATTGCAAAGCACTCAAAACGACTCTAACAGGTCAGAATGTTTTGATACTATGGATTCCTAGCTGAAAACAATGGGCACATCCAGATGAGCGCACATATGTGGTATGCAGTGCTGCAGATCCATCTTTGGTGCTACACACCACACATGCCTCTAATCTGCAGTGTGTGCGGGGGTGGGGGGGGGAAAAAATCGATACCAGGAGAAACCCTGTGCCTAAAAAAAGTGGGACAGCACACATGGAAGCAGCGTGTGCCACCCGAAACCAGAGCCTGGCCAGCTGGAGCCCCTAGGACTCATAGTAAGGCTCCTGGCCTCAGCCTAGGTGCCGGCCCCAGCCTCTCTTACCCTATTTGGAGCAACATACCACACGCCAGAGTGTACATGCACAGGTGGTCCCCGGCAACAAGTAGTAGTACCAGCACATATTTTCCAACTGCTGTTTGTCCTCAGAGAAACAAACGCTCCTGCTCATAGGGATGCGCCATCTGGGTTTATCTTGTGAATCATGGGCAAGCGCTTGCACCACCTACCAGTGCAAATAATACACAGCACCACATGGCACCCTTTAAAGAATCAAGGCATCCCCAAAGTGCCCTGGCACACTGGTTGAAAATGATTAGCCTATCATTTCTGTACAACAATGGCTGGAAAAGCACCAGCTACAGAGACAGACACCAGAGGCTAAAATTAAAAGAGTGTGTCAGTAGAGTTACTTATACATGCAAGAGGATCTGTCAAGTCTTTCTTGTGTATAGCCTTGCTTTATGACCACCTGAAGTTTAGAATTTGCTCACAACTATATTTTATGCATTCATGAAATGGGTTAAATAAACAAAAGCTACCTTTTTTTGCAAGGAGCTTGGTCTATTAATCACACCTTGCACAGAAGCAGACAATTGCTGTAATCAGTATGGACAGTACTACCGTTTTGTGGAAGCCAGCTAAAAATAATACAGATTACTCACTAGCACACTTGTTTGGTGTGGGCAAGTCAGTCGATGCTATTGTGTTACTTGTTTTAGCAATAAATGAGTCCTATTGGAAGGTCATCACTTGGTATTCTACAGATAAAGGAAGGATCAAAAATAGGGCTTTACTCACTCTGTCAAAGATACATCCATCCTATAAGAGCTAATTTCATGTTAGGAAAGGCCGTTGCCTGGACAGAACTTTTATTTCAACTAACAGTAAAGTGCTCCTGAGAAGAGCTTACAGCTATCCAATGTTCATTTTAAAGCTATAGAAGAGCTCTGTAGTGTACAGGATATGTAAGCTTCCATGTCTAGAGGGCTCTTTCTGTCAGATTGAAAATTCTTATGTTGTTCATTCTTCTCCTAAGAAAACAGGTCGAACGGAGGGAACTTTCCTATGGAAACTAGGTATCACTAGGAATTAAGAGCATCTTTTGCCAGGTAATTCTTGCTATTAAGAAGATTTTAGATACCCATACATACAAAGAATACTTTAAGAGAACATCTTTGGGCAGCAGTTGGTTACAAGGGCCTTGAAAAACAGCTTAAAGAAATAGCCAACTATAAACAACTACCAAAACGGTGAAATTTAATACCTGCTCATGAGATGAATGACAGAAAAATATGAAAGCACGGACTGTACTTGCTTCAGAGTCACGTGAACACTGGCAGTTCAACAAATCTTGTACGTTCAGTTATGAGGTTTGTTTTTTCTTAATTACACATATACCAGAACAGCTAGAGAGGAAAAGATTAGAAGGTAAAATGCATATTTATCCCATGTCACCTTACAGTTGTACATCAGTGATACAGACAGGAGAGTACAGAAAGGGCATGGGATACAGATGATGAAAGAAAAATTGGGTTTCTGGACTGCAAAAAAAAAAAAATCACTGACAATATATTTAAGAAGGCAGTTGCTGGGGAGGAGTTCTAGCTGTTAGTGGCTCCTTTTGATGCCAGAGTCAAGCCCTCCAGAGTTAGGAATAGCTTCTGTTCTCATTTTCCTCATGTGTGAGCTACGTAAAATCTCAGATTTCACAGAGATCCTTTTTTTACCTCTTGCTAGAAGTTATACTGTCTTACTCTACTTCATAGTGCTCCAAAGTTGATCTCTGGATTTACCTTGAAAGAGGACTAACTAGGATGATAGCTTCACTGGCACTTTAGTCACTGTTTCAATGCATGATGAAGAGGAGGACAATTTAGAAAAAAAAATATTACATGTGACCCTCTTTTAGCAGCTAAATACTACAAATAAAACATGTAGACGACAACTTTTCATTTAGTTTCAAAACAACTGAAACAGTTTGCCCACAAGTTAATTAAATATTCACCAGATAACCTCTTATCTCTTCCTCCAAGGTCTGAGGACAGGTAGGTGAGTGCTTCCCCCCCAACTATACAGGGGCAAAGCCAGGTTTTACTGAGGTGACAGCAAGTGTTGTAAGATGAAATCCAGAGAGAACAACTCTTTACAAGCTCCATTGGTTTGAGTAGCCTTAATACACTGATCAGTAGAAAGTACGTCCCATTTGAACATGACAGAATAAGAGAAACATGGACCTTATCAGCTCGTTTTCTCTTTCATAATTCCAAGCTGAGACAGTGTGTTGTAACCTAAACACTTTAATAACCAGGAAAAGCAAATGTTTATAATACAATTTGGGGTATAAGCTCCTTATTTTTTTCTAACTTACTAGGAAAAAAAAAAATCAAGCTTTTTTTGATGACAGTTTCATTGTAGTCATACAAGACAAATTTAAGATTTTTAACTTAAGACATAAGTTTAGTATTTTGTGACCTCTTGACAGGATCTAAGTCAGATACAGATCTGCACCTTCCCTCAAGCCTATCAAATAGTTTTAGAAAACAGTGCTGTTTGACACCTTGCAGAGGCAGTTCCTCATTGATTCTCAGAAGAAATGAGTGGCAATCTCATCTCCACTGACTGTTGCTCCACTTAGCTTGAACAAACAACACTCACAGCATTTTTCATTCAGTTGCACCTTTGCAGTAAGTGGCCCCATTCTTATGCTTTTTGAGAGCTCTTGACTCAACTTGCTGCAAGAAAAAAGCATGATACGTAAACATCAAACAAGACAGAATGAGTCTCTTTATGACCATGAAGGGAGAGCTCCTTCATACCAAGTCTTCACTGTCTCCTCTAGTTTCAACACTGTTTAAATAATTTTGTCCCAACTGTATTCTGAACATTTATTTTTCCTAGTCAAACTATTTAGGTAACAACACACCATCTTAATTTGGAATTGTGAACATGGAAATGACAGCTGATAAGGACCAAGTTTTTCTTGCAGTTTTTTGATGCTGTGCAAAACTGCTTGCTGCTTTGTCTATCACTGAAAGAGGGAATTAGGTTTGGACAGAGTTCAGTTTTTTACTTTAGTAAGCAAGAAGAGTTCTTAGTGGGCCTTGGGCCATGTGGCTGATTAAAAGACACTCACTGTAATCATACACTGGATTAAATCCTGGCACACAGCTTTCCATTTAGAACAAAACCTAGTTCTGATAATTATGTCTGCACTGTATGTGAAGTTAGGGGAGGCGTGCCCCCTCAAATCTGCAATACATTACAAGACTGGCAGTCGCAGGAAAAACAAGAACAGGAAGTCAGAACAAACTAACCTATTTCAGCCTGTGTAGTACAGACTTTCCATCCACAATGGGGAGAAAATACAAAAAACATACATTTTTTTTTCCTTGATCTCAGCCTAGAATCTTAAGATCCTACACACTTAGAAAAACCTATGAACGAAGACAGATTTTCAGCTGAATTTTTGTCTGAACTGGATTAGAATTTGACTTCCAATCACATTTGGGTAATGAAACCTGAAGCCAAGTGGCTTTTCTTATCCAAACAGACCGCTACAGTAACAGACACTGTTAAAGCATTTTAAAAAATCAATTTTAAGTAGTGGAGACTGTAATCAGTAAAATAAGAGACTCCATCCTAGACCATGACAATGGAAATATCCAGTGGACATTCCTTTGCTGAAGAAGTCTCTTCTCCCTAGAGAAGGATCAATGTTCAGCCAAAAGAGTGACTCAACTAGTTCACTATTCCAGCGTATTTTACAATAAGATTTAGTCAATTCATTAAGCCTCCTGTGCTTTTTATAGAGCCACCAGTTAGAACTATAGCAGGCGATTAAAAGAAAAGCAAAACAAAAAACTCCCCTAAGTAGAAAAGCAACTGTCAAAGTATTTACTACAAAAAAAAAAAAAAAAAAAAAAAGCTACCTTTAGAAATCTCTTTTGTACAAGTCAGTTTTGATGCAGCATATTCCTGTGGGATCTTGAAGAGACGAAGCAGTTAAAAAAATACGTCTGTCTGTGTGATTTCACCAACTGGCTCCAAATTTATTGCAAGAAAGGGGAACATGAAGAGAAGGCGGATGAATGTGACGTCCAAAGTGGACCCAACTATTCACAGCCTACTTTATTACTTAGTTAAGGTAAGGAGGTAGGTAGTTATTCACTACTCCGAAGGAGAAACATGCAGGAAGTGCAGTGAGGATGGGGGTGCAACTTGGAAGCCCCATTAATCTTCTGTCACCAAAACAGTGAGTTAGGAAGTTCAACCAGCAGCATTCCCCCTCTCAAGAGATGCCGCCTGTGGCAAAAGAGACAGACATAAGCATCTCTTCAAAACTTAACCTGAATTGAAGCGTTTAGAGAAAATGTTCTAGAGAAGGTTGCCACAAACACATCCACTCCTCCCCAGT
Organism: Crocodylus siamensis; assembly: GCF_052110815.1. NCBI lineage: Eukaryota > Metazoa > Chordata > Crocodylia > Crocodylidae > Crocodylus > Crocodylus siamensis. The sequence continues at coordinate 89,130,871 of NC_143400.1, read as the reverse complement.
CAGAATTCTACAATTTGAATACTCCTAGGCCTTAATATTTTGAGTACAGTATAACCTCATAAATCCGGCATGCTCCGGACCGAGCACCTGATGGAAATGTCAGAAATCCGGAATTTTCAAACTGGAACGGTGGCTGGTCCGGAAGCAGTGGCCCCATGCAGAGCGGTGGCGTGGGGTGGTGGATCGCGGCAGGCAGCTGCTGTATGCAAGCTTCCCCTTCCACTGCTTGGGGACTGGCTACAATCCATCAGGGAGTAGCGGCAGTCTTATAAAGTGCTGGATTTTCGATAATTCTGGATTTATGAGGTTATACTGTATAACTTTCAAAAACAGGATGTAAACATTCCTAGCAAACACTTAATGTAAGCAAACTCTTCCCAAGTGGCTTTGTGCCTTTCTTGATTAGGTTTATGAGAAAGTAATTTGTTTCCTCTAAACAAAGGGATGAATTCCCCATTCCCTTGCTTTTCCTGTCTGAAAGGACAATCTTGTTAAGTGGGAAACAATTTTTATGAAAACACCTATAATCTTACATGGGGCAATGATGTATACCCTCTCCAGAAAAAGCTGCATAGTACTATGTGAACACAAGGCTTCTTGCAATCAAATTATACAGTTAAACATGACTGTTTCATATTAAGAATACGGTAAAGCATGTGAAATAAGGTGCACATAAAATAAAGCATGTAAAATAGGTCTGGATTATTCCTACTGTTCAGCAAGCCATTTTGCTGGCACCTTCAATGTTTATAGGAAGTGTAAAAGTTTTTTTATGATTCACTGCCATTGTTCTGGAAGCTTTGTAAGAGTTTACAAAAAAAATATTAGAAACAGATATCCAATTTGAATGTAGAGAAATACATCTTTCTGTATAGTTCAAAAGTTTCAGCTATATTATTTGTGAGCTCATTTAACATTTCACTAACTATTCAGGTAAAATGTTTTATCCAGAAGCACACACGTGTTGTCCCAGAAGACATATGAAAAAGGAACCACAGGAACTAATTTGTTTTCCCCCAGCTAAAGGGGGAACCATCTTCTAAGGATCCCTGAGATACAGAGCGACTCTTTCTGCCCTGGTTATTCACAACTGTCATTGCTAGAGCTTCAAACTTGTATCATCACCTGGATGATTTTTGTTCTTTGCATTCTAAATTAGATAAACAGACCTTGTAAGAATTCTTTTCTTTTTCCTGCAGCATTTTACTTATATTACTTGTAGACAGCATACATTTGTCTACTGCTGTATTTCCCGTCAACTACCACCATCTTCCCCTTAATATTCATCCTCTCACAGCCACACAACAGTTACAAGTCTGAGTTTTAATACTTATCAAACATTAATTTTAGAGCTGAGCAGTATTTTCAAGTTGGGTACTGAAACAAGGCAAGAGCCAGAAGAGTCATGCTAGAAACTGATGTTATACCTACCTACTGATGTGTTATGCTTTTGCAAGCACTTTCAACTCCCCAGAAGTTCAGGACTACGTATTAACTATGGAAATCTTAGTTTTTACTGGCTCTTTCACTTTCTTTGTGCCTCAGCTCCCCCATCCAAAACACCTGATGCTTTCCCCTTCCGTCCAGCTGTGAGGCAAAGACACTTTCACAATGTTTGAAACATTACTTCCATTTGGTTATATACAGGACCCACACAAAGCTTTATAGGTATCTGAAAGCTGAACTGATTGCGTGCAAATTGTTTTAGGGAAAAATCCAAGTCTTGCAAACAAAAGTGTTAGCCTGAAGCAGGTTATCTTGACAAGTTATAAAAATAAAATTTAAGACAAACACGGACACCTTACAGCAATGGTATCAGAAGCACATACTCTGAAGGGCAAACTATGCATCTGACTTGGTGGAGGAGTTATGACATCAGGAAAGAAGTCTAATCCTCCAATGAAAGTTATTTTCTTCAGTGGAATTAAGGTGATTTTTTAAAATATGTACTTGAATTGGCTTGCTCCAAGTTTCACAGTAGACTGGATGTTGAAAAAGTACACCAGTCTCTCAGGGCAGATACAGGGTGAGCCATACTCTTCAGCCTGAGGAAAAGAAAGCCGAGGGGGACGTGGTAGCAGCTTACCACTACACTAGGGGAGTACATCAAGGGCTTCACCAGGGCAGCCAAGGGGAAAACCAGGAGTAACGGGCACAAACTCCTGGAAGACAGATTCAGGCTCAATATTAGGAAAAACTTCTTCACGGTCAGGGTGTCCAGACTGTGGAACAAGTTTCCTCCAGAGGTGGTGCAATCACCTTTCCTGGACATCTTCAAGAGAAGACTAGACAGTCACCGTGCCGGGGTCACCTGACCCCAGTTGTCTTTCCTGCTCAGTGCAGGGGGCTGGACCCAATGATCCTCTGAGGGCCCTTCCCACCCCTTACAATCTATGAAAGAGCAGTAACAGTAAGAGCCAATGTACATAATACTTGTAAGAAAGCTACATTGCAAAACACTTCCCAGAGGAAAGAACATGCCATTACCCTATTTTACAGATGGAAACACTGAGGCACCGCTCCCTACTCAACAGCAGTAGAACTGACGAAACCAAGTCATTGTTGCCTATGTGTAACGAGCCCAAAGAGATTCCTTGTTACCATCAGCCTGCCAGGACCTTTGGGTCAACCTCCCCCTGAGCCACACCTAAACTTGTCCATTACCCGATCAGGACAGGAGCTTATAAAACCTATAACTGGGGGGCGGAAGGGGGTGGGGAGCTGCAGCAAAGCCGTTTTCCTGCCTGTTAGCTGGTCGTGTCTCCGGGCAGTTTTGCAGGGCGGTCTCCCTTGCTGGGTGCCCCTCGCCGCTGCCCCACTCATTGCGGCACCCCGTATCCCGCCCCCTCCACAGGCAGCGGCTTCCTCCCTAGACCAGGCGAGACCCAGGTTTACTTTTTAAAAAGGGAGTTAAACGGCTTCTCCCCCACCCATCCCAGGCGTGTGGAACAGCAGCGACCTCCCCCAGCCCGGGGACACGGGGCCGCAGTCACTCGCCTCGCCTCGCCTCGCCTCGCCTCGCCTCGCCTCGCCTCGCCTCGCCTCGCTGCCCGGCCCGGGGAGGGGGGAGGCGCCGAGCCCCGCCCGGCCCGGCCCTTCCCCGCCGCGTCCCCAGGCCCGGGGGCGCCGCCACAATCAGCCCCGCACACGGAATAACAGGAAGGGAGCGGATGACCCGGAAGCGGACGGCGCTGCCCACCGGAAGTCCTCGAGGGGAGCAGCGGGTTGTGCGCGTGCGCAGGCGCTGCCGGTGGAGGCGTGGAGCGGTTGACTCTGTGGGGTCCCTGCAGCAGCACCTCCCCGGGTGTGTCCCCTCCCGCTGCTGTGGGGAGCGAGAGGAAACAGCAGCTCACAAGCACTCATGCAGTGGTATGATATCACCAGGAATATCCTAGGCCTGTGACGTCATGGCCAGGAAAGAGTCAGGAGCTGGGAATTAGAGCTCAGCTGCTGTTTACTGCTGTTGTTGACAGGGCCCAGCTCAGGGCATGACACACGCTGCCCTTCCCACACAAGGAAGGGGGCGGCCTGCGCATGGCTTTTATTTCTCTCCTCGCTTAATTACGGTGGATACAACTCAGTTGTTGTGTTTTCCTGCCTAGTGCGGGGGCTGGACCTTGATGATCTTCCAAGGTCCCTTCCAGTCTATGACTCCGTCTGCAAGCATTGGGTTATTTTTGTTGTATTGGAAGGGGCCCAGCTGTATGGTTTTTTAAAAAGGCCAGCGGTGACCACTCGATACCCCATGTGTTAAACATGGATTTGCCATCCTACGTGGAGATTGCCTTGTGCCACCTTTCAGCATTTTATAGTATTCCCTAGGTTGTGTACTACTCTTCCCCCCTCCCCACTAAAATACATGGTTTAAATCTGGGAGAATGCTCCGAGTGATACTTTTTTGGAAGAATTTTTTTTTCTAATTATTTAAGTTGGTCTAAACTTGCAAAATGTGTGATTCAGATATCAGGTTCACTCAAAAAAACGTGTCTGCCTATGTCCTTAAACTGAGATGGCTACAACCTACACCCAAGTGATACTTGATTTTCCTTTGCAGACGGAGAATTTTTCTACTGCGCTAAAACATTGTCATTTTCTTCAAGGCTTCAGTAACATAAAAGGCAATCAGGACTTGTAGTAGAGATGATATCTTTTATTAGACTAGCAAGATTTTTGCAAAAAAAAGTTTTTCTTTAAGCGGTTTGTGGGAAAATATGGCCCTCAGAACCAGAAGGGGTTTTTACTTCCCTCCCCGGGGGAAACAGCATCACAGTTGTGTTTTACTTTTCATTTTCTACAGTGGTAACACAAAGGGTTTTATCTTCACACTTCTTGCATCTAGTTACACATGTTGTCAGTGAACATATCTTTTCAATATGACTTTCTAAAGTTGCTTTTAATTGCTTGCTGCCATCTAGTGCAGACACTCTTGTAGTGTTTGGCATTTATTTTTTTCATGGTACTATAGGCATTTAAACTTTCAAGCCCACATTTTAGAAGAATTGTTACACGGAGAGCGATAACCATAGGAAACAACATGGATTATACTGACACAAATAACTCCTAAAAACAGATTTACTTTATTAGAGGAAGTTAAAGGGAAGTTATAAAGTTGAAGGGGTAGGCTACATAGTACAGAGTGGAAGGGGGGAGGCCACAATTAAGTTAGCAGTAAGAATGTAGCCTACTTGGGTCTCCTATCCCTCACTCCAATGCACCCCCAGGGTCAGAGCAGGAGCATATAAAGAAAAGGGAAGATACAAAATGCCAGGTGCAAAGTAACTGCATTATTACAGTGTGGTGGGTTCTAAAGGATACACGTGGGTCCAAGTAACAGTACATGGGGTGCAATTGTGGGTGTGGGGAAGATTTTAGCTCACATTTGATCTTAGCTAAAAGTCTGACACAGAAAACTGTTGTCTGATGGCTCAGTCTACATAAGGTGCTCTTACTGTGCATATATTTGGTCAGCCTCCACAATATGTGGAGGTTGACCAAGTAAGAACAAAAGATCCTTCAAAGACACTGATTTTATACTGTGGGGTTCAAGTTAAGGAAGAGTGGCCCATGGCAGAAATAGCTGAGATCAGGGCAAAAATTTAAAAATAAGCTGCAATGCCCATGACCATGTTTCAATAGTCCCCATTTTCTTTCCCATTTTTGAGGCCAAAGCTGTTTTTTGAATTTGATGCAAATTAAACTGAAATTGCATTTTTTGAAAACAAATGAAATATTTGCTGACAAAAAAACAGCCCTACACTGAGTATTTGGCCACATAATGACTTGTTTTGCACTCGCTGTGCCTAACTGATCTTGCTGGAATGAGTCACAGAATTTCAAGGTCTCTCTCAACAATATTTTTACTGTTTTTATTTATTAATTCCTTTGTGTATCTAGAATCATACTAGATAAAATTCAAAAAAGAGCCTCGGAGAAGATCCCTGCCTTAGGGAGCATACACATCAACATAGCATTGCTAGTTTTCACAATTTAAACAAAAGCCTTGCAATATGTGGAGTTTTTCTTAAGCCCAAGTTGCTGCAATGAAGCAGCTGCAGAAGAATCTCTGCTTTTCTTTGAAAACAGGTTTGTCTCTAGTCTTCTTTCTGACAAAAAGGGTTAGAAAACTTGAAGAAAGCACAGCCTTAAAGCCTAAAAAAAGCAGGAAGCAAAAAAAACCCCGTCAAAAGAGAAAAAATCCACAATGTAACATTTGTAAGAGTCGTTACACGTTTTAAGCCAATCTCATGATTTTTCAGGGTCTCGGTCATAAGTTTTGAATGCCTGGGATTCATAATATTGTCAACAAGATACAACAAGTGAAAATCATAAACAGATGAGTAGAATGTGACAGTAATACATCACATGATTAATCAACAAGGCATGCACACATCTTAATGATTCATGTCCTTTTTTGGTGTTGATACTTATCCTCCTCTTTGCTGTCATGAAAGCATAAGTAAATGTTTAGGCCAGGTTTGAATGTGGTGAAAGCAATAGTTTCTGTACAAGATTTCCCTTTCCCTCTGTGGAAAAACTCCTTTTCTAGGACTATAGTTATGTGTTATGTGTTTTCTAAACAGTGTAGCTTTGAATATTTTCTGGACCTCAGCACAAGTTACAGCAGTTAGTGTGCCTACAAGATGAACACCATTCACTGTCCCATCAAGATAGCCTTCCCACTTCCAAATCAATACCGTCTCTTCTGCTGTCTCAAGACCCATTAGAGCTGTGTGTCCTCTCTTTAGGTACGAGGCTTTCCTTTCCCCAAGGACTCCAGTGGATATTAGCCAATTTTGGATTGGAAGTAGTATGAATAACAGGATGATTGTGGTAGCCAGAACCAGAGGGGTTACTAACATGAGCAATAAATATATGCTCTTGGAGACATCTAGGCAATTGTTTAGCAGTTAAGATTAGCTAATGCAAAGCTTGCAAGTTTGCAACCTGCAAGTGGAATCTGTCTGTCACAATTTAACCAAAGTGTTGAATCTAACTGTTTGCACTGATCATGGGCCCCCAAAATAAGCAAACTACAAAATTAGCTGATCTAACAGGTTTTTTAAAGGTCAGCCATAACAAGATCTGACCACCTAATATAATTAGCACATTCCTAGGAATCCAAGGAATAAAAAAACTCAGGGTTGAGCTTGGGCAGAGTAATGCTAATTTCAAACCTCAAAGTAACGTGGTGTAATTTGCTTATTGGGTGAACCCAAGTTCGGGTGGTAACCTTTCATGATAATTTCTAACACCTTTTGATCCCATACGATAACAGCTATATGGCAAGATTGTGAGTGGCTCTAAAGCCAACAGATTAGCATAAGATAAGGCATAAAGGAACGCACATGTCAAGTGACCAGTTAGAAGGACGGGACAGAAGGACCAGCGCTGTACCAACCTGGACCCTGGACTCCCAGTGTGAGTGACGACTGGATCCTGACCAAGGGGACTTCCCGGTGACCCCCTGGACAGTGTTGACCCGGAATGCCTGACTTTGCTGGAACCACTTTGCACGCATCTGGCATAGGGGGACTGCTGATAAGTTGCCAACGCCATGTGGGAACTCTGTCATTCTGTCTATCTGTTGTTATCATTCACTATTAGCTCTTTATTACTATACTAACTGTTTGTCACATTAACGTTTCTGTTAACTGTTGTATGCTAAGCTATTAGCAAATGTGCCTTTACTTCACTCCTGACTCACCTCCTCAATCCCACACCCAGCAGTCTAACAGCTGATACACTCATAGAGCCTAGCCGGCCTGTGACAGGTGATATATATTACTAAAGAACAAAATGGGCATAACTTGTACTGTTGGGAAAAAAAAAGAAACAACAACAAAAAACAACCATTTATAGAGTTCAGTATCACTGCTGAGATTTTGAATGACTAGGTAAATAAGAAGAATCACTGCTAAGTTTGGAATAAAAGCTAGTAATGAAGAAAAGATGAATGAAATATTTTGAAAATCACACATTTTGCAAGGTTATCACAAAACAGAAATGGAAATTGATCACCTACTGGAGTTTTTGGAAGGGAATTCCCCCTCATGGGGCTATATTGTACAGGCAAGTTTGCCAGGGATATTTGGATATTTTACACATTCCATTGAATCACCTGCTGTTGGAGACAGGATAATGTATGAGATGGACTAAGGAACATGTTGCAGCAGATCAAATGATTAACATGAAAAGCCCAGTGGCTGACAACTGCATTTTGCTTTTAGCTATATGAATCTTTAATAGAGAAAATAAGGTAACAAGAAAGATATCTGCTGGGTAATATAGCATCAAACAAGATTAATAAGACTCAGGAGAACAGAAGAATGCTAAAGAGAAACTGAGGTGTGGGTTGGGGAGTTGCAGATGGCTATTGAAAATAGAAGTTTTTCCATTCCAAAGAAACAAGAAGTTAACAACTGACCATGAAAGGGCCAGTAATAGAATAGATGTATGTGGTACATTATGAACTAAAAATCAGACAAGTTTTAACTACAAAAGGAAACAATATGAGCAAAGGTTGTCAACCAGTGTAAATCATCAGAGATCACAGAATCATAGAAGTCGGGTCAGAAGGGACCTTGTAGATCTTCAAGTCCGACCCCCTGCCTGGGCAGGAGAAAAAACTGGGCTCAAATGATCTCAGCTAGGTAGGCATCAAGCCTCCTCTTAAAGACCTCCAGGGTACGAGCCAGCACCACTTCCCTTGGAAGTTGGTTCCAGACCCTAGCTGCCCTTACTGTGAAGTAGCTCTTACAGATGTCTAATCTAAACCTACTCTCCAACAACTAGTGGCCGTTATTCCTTGTTATGCCAGGGGGTGCTAGGGGAAACAAGGTCTCTTCCAAATCCTTCTAGTTCCCCCAGTGAGTTTATAAACGGTCACCAGGTCCCCCCTCAGCCTTCTCTTGTGAAGGCTGAACAGGTTCAGGTCCCACAGTCTCTCATTGTACGGTCTGCCCTGTTGTTCCCAGATCATGCGAGTGGCCCTCCTCTGGACCCTCCCAATGTTGTCCACATCCCTCCTGAAGCGGGGCGCATAGAACTGGACACAGTACTTCAGCAGTGGCCTGACCAGTGCCGCATAGAGGGGGAGGATCACCTCTTTGGCCCTGCTTGAGATGCACCTGTGGATGCACGACAAGGTCCAGTTAACCCTGCCAACCGTGACCTCGCATTGTCGGCCCATGTTCATCTTGGAGTCAGTAATGACTCCAAGATCCCCTTCTGCCTCTGTGCTCTCGAGAAGGGAGTTTCCCATCTTATAAATGTGCTGCTGGTTACTACTGCCCAAGTGCAGCACCCTGCACTTGTCAGTGTTGAAGCACATCCTGTTTTTGTTAGCCCACCCCTGAAACCTATCCAGGTCTTGCTGCAGTCTTTTCCTCCCTACTAGCGTACTCACCTCACCCCAAATTTTGGTATCATCAGCGAATTTAAACAGGTTGCTTTTCACCCCGTCGTCCAAATTGCTGATAAAGAAATTGAACAGCGTAGGCCCAAGGACCGAGTCCTGGGGGACTCTGCTGCCCACTGCTCCCCAGGTCAAATATGACCCGTCCACCACCACCCTCTGAGTACGACCCTTCAGCCAATCTGCAACCCATCTGACTGTGTAGGCATCAATGCCACAGTTGCCCAATTTTTTAATGAGGATGGGGTGGGAGACGGTATCAAAGACCTTGCTGAAGTCCAGAAAGACTACATCCACAGTGACACATCCAATGCTTTTGTGACCTGATCATAAAAGGCAATCAGGTTGGTCTGACATGACTTGCCCCTAATGAAACCGTGCTGGTTGCCCTTGAGTATCATCCCTGAGGCCGGCCCATCACAGATGTGCTCCATGATGATCTTCTCAAAGAGTTTCCCTAGGATTGAGGTAAGGCTGATGGGCCTATAGTTGCCCGGGTCCTCCCTCCTCCCTTTTTTAAAAATGGGGACCACGTTGACTATCTTCCAATCATCTGGCACCTGGCCTTAGCACCATGAACACTCGTAAAGCCGTGCCAAAGCCCCTGCAATAACCCCTGCTAGCTCCCTCAACATCCTGGGGTGGAGAGCATTTGGACCTGCTGATTTAAACACATCCAGCCCCTCGAGAAGCTCTCTAACCCTGTCCTCCCCAACCTGAGGTCTGGAGGCCTTCCCCTCGAGTCCGTCTTGCATCACAGTGGGGAAGTCCCAATCCCTGCACAAGACAATGGAGGTGAAGAATTGGTTAAAGAGGTCTGCTTTCTCCTCTGGCGCAACCACCAGATCACCCAGAGGATCTTGCGGGGGCCCCACATTTCCCGGTGCTTTCTTCATCCTCCCTATATATTTGAAAAAGGACTTTCTATTATCTTTGATTTTGGACACAAGTCCTAGCTCTATGTCCGCCTTAGCTTTCCTGACAGCCCCCTACAGGCCCGAGCAGAGGAGGTATACTCCTCTTTGGAGATAGCATCTCCCTTCACCTTTTTGGCGATCAGGCATTCCCGGACACCCTTGGTGAGCCAGGGAGGCTTTCGGGCACTCCTGCCCCCCTTGTTTTTTGTTGGGATGGTCACCCCTTGGGCCCTGAGTATCGTCTTCTTAAGGAACGACCACTCATCTTGGGCACTGAGCTCCCCTGCTCTCAAGGACCTCAACGCCTCTCCCACTAATCTCAACTCGTTGAAGTTGGCCCTCTTGAAGTCTAGGGCTACCGCCTTGCTGCAGGCCCTTGACAACCTGCGCTGGATGGTGAATTCCAGCAAGCAATGATTGCTGTCGCCCAGGTGGTCAAGGACCTGGAGGCCCCTGACCAGGTCGTTGCCTGTGTCCAGGACCAGGTCCAACAGGGCATTTCCTCTGGTGGGACTATGCACCTCCTGAATTAAGTGGAGGTCCTGTATCTTGGCCAGGAACCTCCTGGAACAGTCCAACCTGGCTGACTGTTCCTCCCAGCAGATGTCCGGGTAATATAAATCACCCATGACAACTGCATCGCTTGCCTTAAGTGCCTCTGCAAGCTGGCCCAAAAATTCCTGGTTCAGCTCTTCCCCTTGGTTGGGGGGGTCTGTAGTAGACCCCCACCGTTAGATCCCTCTCCCCATAGCCCCCTTGTATCTTGACCCAGAGCACTTCCGCTTGCCCCTCCTCTGACCCCATTCTGCTGGCAGAGGATGTGTATTGCTCCTTGACAAAGAGTGCCCACCCCCACCTTTCCTTCCTTCTCTATCCCGCCTGTAAAGCCTATAGCCCCTAATGCTAACTGCCAAGTTGTGGGATGAATCCCACCAAGTTTCTGTAAGCCCCATTATGTCTGGGTCTGAACTGGCTGTTCTGATGGCGAGTTCCTCCTGTTTATTCCCCATACTACAAGCATTAGTATATAGGCATTTAAGGCCCTGCCTAGCTGCCTGTGCCACCCCCTGATTTGGAAGACTGTTTGGACCCCTGTTTCTTACCCGGGCACTCCTTGCATTTGTCACCTGTCTTGCTTGGGTAGTGTCTCCTTGTCTTCCTACGGCCCCCTCCCTGGCGATGCTAGTTTAAAGCTCGCTGTACGAGATCAGCCAACCTGGAAGAGAAGAGATGCTTGCCTTTAGGAGAGAGGCGAAGCCCATCCCACCCCAGCAAGTCCCCCGCCTGAAAGCATGGCTCATTATCAAGGAACCTGTTGGGGAAAACCGAAGGATCGGGCCCCAAGGTCACGGTGAGCCGGGGTGGCAATTAAATACGGACAGGTGGGATTAGCGGCGTAGAGTCTGGAGTTAGGGACTCGGAGCGGGTTGAGAAAAACAGGTGAATTTATTTGACTTATGCTTCAGGCGTAGGCAGAAAGGTCTTCAGTTACAGTTTTGAAACACAAACAAACAATTAACAACAAAGGGGTCTGTTGGCCCACGAGGTTCAGTCCGAAGACCTAGTCCCAGGGCTGGTCAACAGCTCATAAATGGGGATCACAAACAACAAAAACGAACTGTAACACGGTGATGATGAACCGCGTTGACGCCAGTCCACAGCAATGGACAAATCGGGTGGTCGTATGAGAAAGCCGAGGTCAGGAGCCAGAAGATGAAGCAGCAGAGACGTCAGTTGGAGGGATGAGCAGAGTCGTAGTTGGTGAGGAAAGCCGAGGTCGATGATCCAGAACCGGGTTAAACAAAGTCCAGAGGGTGATCCAAAATCGTAAGCCGTTAATCAGTTCAAAAGGTAAGTCAGGAAGCCAGATGAACGTAGTCAAAACCACAATACAACGAGTAATACGAAGAACTAAGCCACGGAGCCAAAGGAGGAGATCAATAGGCCTTGAAGCCTGACTCAGAGAACAGTCCCTGCAGCAGCAGCCTCTGTCTCTGGTCCACGGGATCTCCCCCCACACACACCACACACCACCCCGAGGGAGGGGCTCACAGAACTTTTATATCAATTTGGTAGCCAATCAACGTGCTCTCCACAGAGAAATTTCTAGTCTGATTACCTCATGTCAGGTTCTGACTGAGCATGCTCTCAGTCAGGAGCTGACACAATCTGAGCATGCGGTCTGTGGGGAAAGTAGGTCAGCAATGATTGACAGCTCCACAGGTCACCCAGGGGGCAAGGACTGGGTGAGCCTTGGAAATTTCCACTCACAGCTTCAAACCGCGCATGTCAGTTTAACCTCTTCTGTACTGGCAGCACATACTCAAAAATTTCCATGACAGAACCCAAGGCCTGCCTGGCGGCACCAACTGCGTAAGCGCTGGTTGACCTCACCAGTGCAGGCCCCCTGTCGCTGTCCCCGCCTACTCACCAGAAGAAGAGAGAAGAATACCACCTGCGCCCCTGTCTCCTTAAGCTTGTCCCCTAGAGCCTCGAATTCCTTCATAATGCGGTCAGAGTTGCCCCTGGCTGCATCATTTGTCCCCACGTGGATGACAACCATGGGGTAGTGGTCTGCAGGTCGGATGTAGGCTGCGATCCTCTCCGTGATGTCTCTAACCCGAGCCCCAGGCATGAAGCAGACCACTCGCATCATGGGGTCAGGTCGACAGATGGGACCTTCTAGTCCTCGTAGGATGGAGTCTCCGATGACGAGGACCCAGCGTTTCTTCCTGCTGGTGCTTGCTCTCTGCCTATTCCTTGTCATGTGGGGAGTGGCATCATCCCCACCAGAGGCCATTTCACTGTTTTTCTCCATCACAGCTGCTAGGGCATCGAACCTGTTCCCCAGGGGAACCTGGGGAGCTTCCACCACTCTAGGCCTAGCAGCTCTGGATTTGGACTCTGTCTGCCACTCCTGCGTTGGATGCGTCTCCTGTGGGGACTGTCCAGTGGGCGACCGGGCCTACAGAGAACAGAAACAGGCATCAATTTCCTCCTCTGCATCCCTGATCCCCCTCAGCCTGGAGCTCCCTCACCTGCTCCTCCAGGGCCCCAAGTCATGCACAGGAGGAATAGGCAAGGGGACCACCAGGCCCCACCCCCCAAGACCGCATCAAGCCCTCCCCCGCACAGACGGGGGAGGCAAGGGGCCACCGACCCCGCCATGAGCTCTGTTTGGGTGGAGGCCTCAGAATAGCCCACGGCAGGCAGCCTCGCCCAGGTGGGGCCCCTGGCAGCTGCACTCCACGTCTACACCATGTCTACAGAGCTGCACCGGCTGCTTTTGCTCACTAGAAGTGCCGCTCTGGGCAGCTACCTTGCGCCTACCTTACGCGAATGCCGGTGCGAACGCCAGCGCGCCCTTAGAGCACGCCTGTTTGTGTGCACTGTTTGTGCGTGCTGCCCACACGCTGCTCAGGAGCGCGGCTCTCTGTTGGGCGAGCTAAAAGGGCTTCCCCTCCGGATCCGCCTCAGCTGCACTGTACCCTCTGCCCCACTTACCTTAGGGGGAAATCAGCTGTTGCTGCCCCCACCCACTGTCTCCTCCGCAGCTGCTGCCTTCTTTGCCGAGGTAAGGTGGGTACACGTGTGGCACATGTGCACCCTGCTCCCTCCGCTCCTGCTTCCCAACTGCCAAGGGAATTTCAAACCGCTGCTTTTTAAAGATCCATTGATTTCCTTAGAGCTTTACAAGGTTACATCAACTGAGATTTGGCCCTTATGGCATCTAATATAGAAAAGAAAAATAATTTCATTCCCTAGTCCCAGAGAGAAGAAAAGTTGCCTGAATGGCAAGCTAGAGGAAGATTCAGGGAAGCTGGCACTGTGATTCATGTTACAGCAAATACAGGCAAGAACCAAGAGAATTAGAGGATGAATTTACACAAATTAAACAGAAGAAAAATTAAAGAAAACTAGCATAACATTGCCCACATATGCAAAAAAATGACAGAGGTGACCTGAAAACTAATGCTGATCACTATTTTGCTTGCAGTCTACACACTTTTCACTTATTGAACAATTATCTTCTTGCCCACAGTGAATCTTCCCTGCAAAATCTCTTTGGCAGATTTTTTGAATCATACAAGACCTTCAGGATGTCAATTAATCTCAAGAAGGTTGTGATCATGTACCAAGGGGGGAAAGACCCAATAGCTGACATGACACTGGAGTGCTGTTGACAGAATCCCTGTACTAGATGATGGACTGATACGCTTAGAAACCACTATCAAGAAGAAGAGGTTGCAATGTGATGGGGGACGGGGTGATGGTAAGTGATGGGGGACGGGGCATTGCTGAGACTAGGGGGTCAGTGGGCACAACCGTTGGAGGCCTCAAATGCCTCTACACGAATGCTCGAAGTATGGGGAAGAAGCAGGAGGAACTCGCCCTCCTCCTAGCTGTCACCAGCCCTGACATAGTGGGGATCACAGAAACGTGGTGGGACTCATCGCATGACTGGGCGGTGAGTGTCAAGGGCTATAGGCTATACAGGAGGGACAGGATAGGAAGGAAAGGTGGAGGAGTAGCACTCTACATCAAGGAGGAATATACTTCCTCGTCAATTAGCAAGGGGGTAGAGGGGGGGCACTCTGAGGTGCTCTGGGTTAGAGTAAAAGGCAGTCCAGGGGAGAGAGACTTAACGGTGGGAGTCTACTACAGACCTCCCAACCAGGGAGAAGAGCTCGACCAGGAATTCTTAGGTCAGCTCACAGAGGCAGTGAGGACTAAGGATGTGGTCATCATGGGGGACCTGAACTTCCCAGACATCTGCTGGGAAGAGCAGTCAGCCAAGTCTGACTGCTCACGTCGGTTCTTAGCCAGAGTGCAGGACCTCCATCTAACCCAGGAGGTGCACAGCCCCACCAGGGGAGACGCCTTGTTGGACCTGGTGCTGGCCACGGGTGATGACCTGGTGAGGGGGCTGCGGGTGATGGGCCACCTGGGAGACAGTGATCATCGCTTGCTGGAATTCACCATCCAGCGTAAGGTGGCAAAGGGCTGCAGCAAGGCAACAGCCCTAGACTTTAGGAGGGCTGACTTCAACAAGCTAAGGAGGATCGTTGGGGAAGCGCTGAGGACCCAGAGGGGAAGGGAGCCAGATGTCCAAGGTGAGTGGTTGCTCCTTAAGGAGACGATCCTCCATGCCCAAAGGGAGGTAATCCCAACAAGGGTCAAAGGGAGCAGGAGGGCACATAAACCCCCATGGCTCACTAGGAGCATCCGGGAATGTCTCCTTGCTAAAAGGGAGGCATACACCCAATGGAGGGATGGGGTCATCACCAAGAAGGACTATGTTACAGTCGCCCGAGGATGTAGGGGGGCAGTCAGGAAGGCCAAGGCAGAGATGGAGATAGGACTAGCTTCCCGGATTAAGGACAATAAGAAGTCCTTCTTCAAATACATAGGGGGTAAAAAGAGGGTCCCGGGTAATGTGGGGCCCCTGCAGGACACGATGGGCAACTTAGTCGTCATGCCAGATGACAAAGCTAACATATTTAACGATTTCTTTGCCTCTGTCTTCCTAAGTAGGGACCAGTTCAGCCACCTCCCTGCTGGGCCCCCCTCGGGCCCTGGGAGAGACACGCCTGGGCCAGGGGTTAGCGAGGAGTTAGTTAGGGTACTTCTGGAGAGGCTGGACGTGTTCAAGTCCGCTGGTCCGGACGATCTTCACCCTAGGGTTCTACAGGAACTGGCCGAGGTCATTGCGGGACCCCTGGCGCGGCTCTATGAGCACTCGTGGTGCTCTGGTGAGGTGCCGGAGGACTGGAAGAGGGCCAATGTGGTCCCTATCTTCAAAAAGGGAAAAAAAGAGGACCCGGGAAATTACAGGCCAGTTAGCCTTACCTCAATCCCGGGTAAGCTCTTTGAAAAAATTATCCTGGCACACATCCAGGAGGGCCTTGTGGGGGAATGCATGCTCAGGGGCAACCAACATGGGTTCATCAGTGGCAGGTCTTGTCAGACCAACCTGGTGGCCTTTTACAATCAGGTCACCAAATCATTAGACGCAGGGGTTGCTGTGGATGTAGTCTTTCTGGACTTCCGGAAGGCTTTCGACACTGTCTCTCACCCTGTCCTCATCAAAAAGCTGGGAGACTGTGGTGTCGATGCCCACACGGTCAAATGGGTCGCTAACTGGCTGGAGGGCCGCACCCAGAGGGTGGTAGTGGATGGGTTCTTCTCGACCTGGAAGGACGTGGGCAGTGGGGTTCCGCAGGGCTTGGTCCTCGGGCCCGCACTGTTCAACATCTTCATCAGCGACTTGGATGAGGGGGTAGAAAGCACCCTGTTCAAGTTTGCTGATGACACTAAGATGTGGGGGGATGTGGGTGCACTAGAAGGGTGCAATAGGCTACAAGCTGACCTTGACAGGTTGCAACGGTGGGCGGATGAGAATAGGATGGGGTTTAACACTGATAAGTGCAAGGTGTTGCACATGGGGAGGAAGAACCGGCACCACACTTACAGGTTGGGGAACTCCCCTCTTGCCAGCACGGAGACGGAAAAGGATCTTGGAGTCGTCATTGACTCCACGATGAACATGGGCCGGCAGTGTGGGGAGGCAGTCAAGAAGGCCAACCGTACCCTGTCATGCATCCACAGATGCATCTCGAGCAGGTCCAGGGAGGTGATCCTCCCCCTCTATGCGGCACTGATCAGGCCGCAGCTGGAGTACTGCGTCCAGTTCTGGGCGCCACACTTCAAGAGGGACGTGGATGATATGGAAAGAGTTCAGAGGAGGGCCACTCGTATGATCAGGGGTCAGCAGGGCAGGCCTTATGAGGAGAGGCTACGGGACCTGAACCTGTTTAGCCTCCACAAGAGAAGGTTAAGGGGGGACCTTGTGGCCTGCTACAAACTGGTCAGGGGGGATCAGCAGGTATTGGGGGAGTCCCTGTTCCCCCGTGCGCTGCCAGGAGTGACCAGGAATAACGGTCACAAGCTGGCGGAGGGTAGGTTTAGATTAGATATTAGGAGGTGCTACTTCACAGTCAGGGCGGCTAGGGCCTGGAACCGGCTTCCAGGGGAAGTGGTGCAGGCTCCTAGCCTGGGGATTTTTAAAAGGACGTTAGATGAGCACCTTGCCGGGGTCATCTGACCCCGGTGCTCTTTGCTGCTAAGGCAGGGGGTCGGACTAGATGATCTACCTAGGTCCCTTCCGACCCTAGCTACTATGAAACTATGAAACTATGTATAGGCCGTATCAGGAGAATAGGTCACGTCAGGAGAAGACCATATCCCCAAGAATATTTTGGATAAGGTTCAAAATGGCTCTAGAAACCGGGTTGCCCTTTATGGTGGTACCATGACGCGTGCAAAAATGATATGAAGTTGTTCATCATCAACATAGAAAGCTGGACGGCGCATGCAGAATCCTGCTTGATCTGGAGGGAACATCTGGCGCTGGGTGCAGCTCAACATGAAGCAGCTTGAATCTAGAAGAGGATGGAAGCAAAGTGAGAAAGACGAAAGCAGCATGCTGTAAATTTGGACTCCCACTTAGACAATATATGGGTCTGTGAAGTGTGTAACAAGCTCTGTTACTCTTGAATTGGGCTTGTCAGCCGCCAGCTGATTCATCAGGCGTCTGACTAGACCTCTTGTGTGTATACCGTTAGCTAGAGGATTGACGGTTGCCTACTATCTTCTTGTAAACCCTAGATTTGATCTCCTCCTGACTGGCTAAGAATTGCACGTATGCTGCAACTGTTGCTATGCTGTCTAGCCCACATTCTGCCCAACTTGTTTATCTCAGCCACACGTTACCTCTTGTATTCAGTTCGTAAGCTCTTTGGAGCTTGGGCTGGCATTCACTCTGTACAGCACCTTGCATCCTGGAGGCTTGACCTTGTCAGACTTTCAGCATGACTGTAATATAAATATTGAAAGTTACTGAAGCCTTGAAGAAAATGATGATGCTTCAGCGCAGTAGAAAAAGTCTCCATCTGCAAAGGAAAAATCAAGTATCACTTGGACCGCTATTCTCCCAGATTTAAAAAATGGATTGTAGTGGGGGGCAGAGTACACAACCTAGGCAATTCCATAAAATGCTGAAAGCTACTCAGGCTTTGGGGTACAAGGCAGTCCCCACGTAGGACGGCAAAACCTTATTGTTTTCCCCCCCGATTGTGACTGCAGAAAAAAAAGAGTAAAAACTTGTCTCATGTTTCCCTTCTGCAACAAAGCAGAGGAGTGAACTGCCCCATTTCACACAAGGGCTTGCGTGGGCGATCGGTGCCTCCTGAGTCTGGGGGGTGGGCACCGATGGGGTATGACCAGGGCGGCGGTGATCCCCCGGCAGCACGGCGGTGGCAGAAGTGCCAGCACAATTTGGGGGAAGCGCTAGCGCTCTCCACCCCCGTACCAGGCAGAGCTCTAGCTGTCAGGGGGGCGCCAGCGCTCTCAGGGGTGGCCTTGTGACCTCTGCAACCTAAAAGGAGCAACTTCCCGGGCAACGTTGCTTTGCTCTCTCTCCCTGTTGGCCATCTGAACAGCAACTGTCAGCCCCTGCTCTTCTCCCCCAGTACACCCCACCTCTCCATCTGCTCCCGGCCTCCTTCCCATCCCTTCCTGCGCTCAACCTTTTCGGGGCTCTGGGAAAAGTCGCTCTTTATTTCTGCCTGCAGAAAAAAAGTCACCGAGCCCTCGCGGCATAGAGGATCCCGCCTCGAATGGCCCGCCGAGGTGAATGCCCCCCCCCCCCGCGAGTTGAGGTCATAGACACGAGGGCTGCAAGGGGCTGGGAAGATCATCGAGTCCAGGGGCCGCTCCAGCGGGGGAACGGGACGGCCTGCCGCGGACCCCACCCCGCCCGGGTTTCCGGGCGGGAGAAGCACTGCCCTAGCGCCGGCGCGGCTCGCGGCTCCCCGCACCCCGGGCCGCCCCCGGCTCGCCGGCGCTGGGGCTCATGCGCCGCGGCCGGGATGCTACAGGCGGCTTCCCGAGTCTCCTCCCCCCGCTCCCGCAGTCACTTCCTGCAGCTGTTTCCATCTGTGTCCGGTCGGACCGACTTTTCCGCCAGCCCCTCGCCTCCGGCGGCGAGCGCCCGGCTCGCGGAGGGGACGGCGCCGGGGCCGCGGGGCGCCAGGACCCTTCCCCGGCCCTGCCAGGGCGGCCGTAAGTGCCCGGCGCCGGCGGGAGCGGCCCGGGAAGGGCGCGCGGAGGCAGCTCAGGGGTGGGAGTGGGAGGCTGCGCCGGTGCCTGTTGTGCCCTGGCCCCTGCGGGTTGCAGGTGCGCTTCTTCGCATGTTAAAAAAAGCAGGCAGGTTTTTCTGGGTTTTTTTCACATGTCTATTTGCCCCATCGCCGCCCTGGCTTCTCTTGAATTGCAGCCGGTCCAAGGTAAGGGATGCGCAGGGTTTCCAAGCGGACCCGCAGGCTCGCCAACCTCCCGTGAAGACCTTTGGTAGAGAGTCAGGGTTTTGCACCGGTATTGCTGCGATGTGGGATGTAGCAAAACGCTCCCTGGCCTCTTGCCTTTGGGTGACCCCGCCTGTGCCTGTGCTGTTCGTGAGCACTGTCACCCAAGTTGCACGCGCGCTGTGTTTCCGCTTTGCTGCCTTGTGTTCAGTCGCATAACTTTACAAAGGCTTCACCTTTCAGGCATGGCCGCTGACCAAAGGCTAATTTATTGGGCAAGTCCCAGTGAAAAATGCTGCGCTCATTCTGGAGTTGTCAGCAATCCCTTGATTTCAGGATAATCTCGACTACGGTTAATTGGTGGGTTTCGAGGTGATTTGAGAGTCATTCTGGAGTATGAGGGGATTGAAAGGAAATCAACTTCTTTTTGAAACAAAAGATGGTGTTTTTTTGAACAGCTCCATCCCTGAAACCGCTGGAAGCAGGTGAAATTAGAATTATAGATAATTGATTTGAACTTTGTTTGGACCGATTTTAAAATTGCAGCCTGCACGCACACCAGGCATTTCACAAAAGGCTTTTCTTGCCGTGCTTGCAAAATCCGTGACCAAGGAAGACCATGCTGCATGTACATGCTTGACTAGCTTAGTTTTTTCCAGTTTAGGGCCCAGATCGTGCCTGGCACAGTTTAGAGCTGAATAAGGTATTGACAGTGGACACATGAAGACCTCTTCCCATGCAGCTCATGCAAAGGCTAGGTACAACTGTGGTCCCTGCAGACTGTGCAGTGTCTACTGCTTAGATATTATCCCAGGGCCACTCAGTCCTCCGAAAAGTGGGAAAGATGTGGGCTCACTTGCTTAAATCCTTCTGTGCTCTTCTGAGCAGCAAGACCAGCACATGGTAGGAAGCATACTTGCAGCCTGCAAGATGTGTAACAGTAGGCATGACGATGAGACCCAGTGGGCATTTGGGCACAATGCCCCAGTCACGCTGGAGACGAGTAGCTCTGTCTCCTTCCCTAGGTTGGACCTAAAAGCACACCTGCCTGTTTGTGGACTGAATGAGACGGGGCCCAGCAGGGCCCACCTGCCGCATTCATCACTCATCGTGTAACGCAAACATTTTACAACTCTTAACCGGCAGAGGAGGTGCACAGAAAACTTGATGCTTTTTTAAGGTCTGGAGATGGGCTCTGTTGTGGCCCTGGTGGAGTGAATATCCAGGACTCTCTGGACTGAAGACAACATTTGGGAGGTTCTTTTTCTTACATGCGTCTTTAAAACCAACTTTCCCATAAGTAGGCCATAAGTGGGAGTACATTGTGTTTACATTTATATTTTTTTGTATTCATTTATATTTAAGGCATCTTTTTATATTGCCAGATTGGTGTAAAGTGGATTCAGCATGAAGGAGACTCTAACCCACTGTGATTGCAATAGAGTAATACTAAAACTTTGCTGGCACATTCAGGTCACCTAAATGGGTATTTAATTTAGCTTTACAGTGCCAGATTATGGAACTGTTGCTCGTAGTGACTAGTGCCCTGTTCCAAAAGCAATCCAACTAAAATTAATGGGACTACCTATAGAGTATGATCTTATTTAGCATGAATAAGGATAGCAGAATCTGTGATTTTTTTGAACAGTGAATTTAGGGTAAGCTGTGCTACTGAGTAGAAAGAAATCATGCAGTACACTTAAGATACTTGCAGAGAGAAGGCAACTGATATAAAAAAATCAAAGAGCATTATTATCCCACTGACTTGTATATCTTAGTACTTTGCTGGGACAGAACGGAAGTGCTCAGCTCTGGCTGGTACCTGGGTATAGATTCACTAGGTGACTAGAACAATCCAGGGAGTAAGTGCAGAATAATAATAATAATAAAAAATAGATGCTGCACTTATACCTAAGGCCCAGAGGGATTACTCATGTGAATAACTACTCAGTAGTGTTGTTAAGGGGATCAGAATCTGACTTTGAAATTGTCCAGGAAAAGCGTAGGCTAGTATAGTTGATCACTGAAAAACCAAATATGAACATGTAATTGAAGTGTTGTGTAGTAAAGGGTGCAAGCAGAAGGGAGGAAGTAAGGCTGTTTGTGCTCCTGACTTTGAGTGCTTACGTTCTCTTAACAGACTTGAAGATGCGAGTATATTAAAGCCTAGCCACTGGGCTGAGAAGGGGAAAATTTATCAATAAATACTCTGATCTGTATGTTCTGAGAAAAAAACTTTATTCCTTGAGCAAAGCTTTCCTGAGCAGAGGCTTCAAAGCACGATTGATTTTTTGGGTTTTGCTGATCTGCACTGATATGGCTGCTTTTCATTTCCTAGTATCAGGTCTGCTGCAGACATTTAGTACAATCTGATGTTGTATTAAGGCATTCAGAGACTTGGACTGGCATTGTTTCACCAACTTCATTTTAATGCTAAAATTGAGTTATGGATGGCTTCTACCCTCAATATGATAATATTAAAAAAAGGCTAGTTTGGTAATCTAGTTCATTTTCAAGTGTTATGTTGATTGAAAATAATGGATTCTGGGGGAAATCCTGGCCTAGTCAGTAGAAGTCTTGCCATGGACTTTGATGGATTATGGATTTCCCTCCTAAGTTTACCTCAATGGGTCAGGATAGAGACAATCATATGATAGGCTTAATCTTTAGACCTTTTAAAAAATTATTTGGGTCATTTTTGTGGGGTACGTCAGCCACCTCTTCAGTGCTTTGTCAGCTCATCCCTTTTCTCATTGCATTGCAGGCTACAGGGATGGGGCTCAGTGGTTTCTTGTGATCTTCATAAAGATGCTAGGTTGTAGCTCAACTCCTGGTATTGTGCCAGCACTATTCTCTGTGTATGGAGCCCACTCTAATGTAATGGTGATCTGCAGGTGTTGAAACTGGTCTCTCTTCATTCAGTGTGAAAGCCAGCCAAGAATTTAATATGCAAATAATTTATGCAGGCATTTAATCGCTCAAGCTGGTGGTAGAAGATATTACTTGTCCTTGGTCTTAGTTCTCCATGAGGTTTCTGCCAGGTAAACTCTTCTGGATAGCGTGCAGTCAGTTTGGTTTAGATGGCTGCATCCAGTTGGCAGTTCCTTCAGTCAATTCAGGAACAGTTTAGGCCATAGACACCTGAACATGTTAACCTGTGAAAAATCAATCTGTGGATACAAGAGGCGACCCCTAGGTGCAGTGTCACCTGCCAGAATAGTGGTGCATTTACCCTTGGACCCTTGGAAAAGTTAGGGCAGTTTGCAGCCAAATGCAGCTTTTCAGTGCACAGTCTGCTCATTTGTGCACAGCTTCCACTGTATGAGATGGTCCAGGTTTATGACTTGAGCTTACCTCTTCATTTATGTGTGCATGGACATATTTGTGAGTGCCATAGTGTGGACCTAAAATACTCCCTCTCTGTCTTCTGACTGAGAGAGACTCGGGCTGTAAGTTATTTTCAACCTAACTTCTGACATCCCTTTGGGATACCCTGTGGCACAGAGCCTGTGATTATCGCCTTTCTTCATCTTGGTGACTGTGCTGCCATCAATGGTCCTCAGAATCGAAAGGTCCATGTTTTTTAAGCCTTCCTTGAGAAGCCATTTCTTGACACTGAAGTGCTTGTCAACTGCTGTCCAGTTTTCAAACCCCGCATATGGAGAACGATTGAGAAAGCTGCGAGTATTCAATTCAAGGATCACTTGGACTTACGTGGCATCCTGCATGGTTCTCCTTTTGACCCTCCTGGAGTTGAGATTGTACTTGTTTAAGGTCATGAGTGACCTCCTACCAATTGTAGACAAGGGTCATCTAGTCATTTGGTCAGGCTGGTTTTCTTTAATAGCTTTCTGTCTGACGGGCTTTAGACAACAAAAGAACATGGCTGGGATGTCTAGATCTGACATCATAGAAAATGAGAGCTGGAAGGGACCTCAGGAGGTGACATCTAGTTCAACCCCCTGCTCAAAGCTGGACCTTTCCCAACTATATCATCCCAACCAAGGCTCTGTCTAGCTGGCTCTTAAAAACCTCCAAGGATGAAGGGTCCACAACTTCTCTGGGTAATCTGTTCCAGTGTTTTACTACCCTCCTAGCAAGATGGTTTTTTTTCCTAATATCTAACCTAAACTTCCCTGGCTGCAACTTGAGCCCATTGCTCCTTGTTCTGTCATCTGTCACCACTGAGAACAGCCTAACTCCATCCTTTTTGCTACAAAATCCCCTCTGTTTTCTCTTGTCCAGACTAAATAAGCCCAATTCCCTCAGCTTCTCCTCATAAGCCATGTGCCCCAGCCCCTAACCATTGCCCTTTGCTGGACTCTCTCCAATTTGTCTACATCCAGTTATTGCTAAACGAGTCAGTTTATGGTGATGATATAGGATCTGAAAGGTGGTGTCCCTCAAAGTTCTCTCTTGTCACCCATGTAGTACTGAGGCCTTTGGCCAGATGATTTCTAAATTGCAAGTAGAGATGCAGATGCACATCTGTCACCCTGTAGACACCAGACATTTCTGGCCTGGGGGTATGTTTGATGCATCTTGCCAGCTGGATGCATTAAAAAGTCTTTGTCATCAATCCTGGGAACATGGAGATCTTGTTTCTGGGTAGAGTTCATCATGACAAAAAGTCTCCTTCTTGATGAGAGGATTTGATTAGAAGCAGGGCCATACCCTCTTCATACCCACTTATGGGTCACCAACCTGACGCACTGCATGTGATCAAAGCTTCTTTCTCATTTGCACTGCAGTTTGCATAGGTGACGCCTTTATTCATCCCAGTGTGACCTCACATTAGCAAACCCTGCCCTTGCATCCTGGAAGCTCAGTTGGGCACTTCTCTCTTACGAGGCCTAACAGCAGAGATGGTTTACCATTTGCCAGTTGTACAGATCTTTACTGTACCTATATTTGAGGCTTCTTCCTTGGGCTTGATCTTAATAAAGGTCTGTGCTCAGACACCACCAGCCCTGTTGAGATTTCCTCCATCCTGTCTGAAGCTAAAAGGAATTTAGCGAGTCCTGGGGCAGAGAATTCACCATGTAATCCATTAGCCCATCTTTTAGCTGCTTTTGAAATCATTTCCTCCTTCAAAGGTATCTTTGAGATTTAGAGCATACTCTGTCCTTTAGTTAGTCCTTTTCTACCC
Organism: Crocodylus siamensis; assembly: GCF_052110815.1. Classification (NCBI taxonomy): domain Eukaryota; kingdom Metazoa; phylum Chordata; order Crocodylia; family Crocodylidae; genus Crocodylus; species Crocodylus siamensis. Next base: position 89,106,526 of record NC_143400.1, on the reverse strand, counting down.
TGTTCCCTTTTTTCCCTCTTTATTTTCGGTCTTGTTCTCTCTGAATTTTGTTTCAGCTGTTAATTTAATGAGGCTCTTTTCTGTTTTTTATGATTTTATTTGAATTTAACTTGAGCAACTGTTTTATTGCTCACACGGCACCTTGACAGGAGAAAATGGCTTTGACAATAAAAGAAACTTCCCAAGGCTTGCGTCTTTATTTTTGGCATGTTTTCAGAGTGTGCACTTGTGTGTGCATGCCTTGTTGTAGCTTTCTTTATTTCTTATTTCTCTCATCAGAAATGCTCAGGAAACTCTAGAAATTTAATGCCTGCAATTTTTTATATTTTGAAAATATTTTTGGCTCCAACTCCACAACTGCTTCCTCATAGATTCAGGGATCTGCTTATAACAAGCCACTTGCAGGACTGGGACCTGACTCTCCAATCAATACCAAAAGACTTGTAGAGGTAAAATTTTGAACTGTCCTTAAGTGATTTAGGAGCTTAACAGTTCCATTGATTTTTTCCCACCCCCCAGTAAGACATGGACTCCTAAGGACTAAATTTTTTAAGGTATTTGGATGCCTCAAAAATACCTATAAGCAGGGTAGGTGCCTAATCCTATTGATTTCAATTGAAGTTAGGTACCCGATCAAGAAAATACTTTTGTAAGACCCAGTGGATGCCTTTCTGCATCTTTGGCTGCCTATACACATGCTTGGTAGTGTTCTAATTAGAACGCATCAGAGCAGATGCAGTTAATCAGGTCCGCTCTGTATTCTGAGTAGAACAGCGTGGCCTCGCCGTTATGTGTATTAAGCCCCCACGCATTTTAAAATAGCCATGGGGGTACTTTATTTAAACCTCATCAAATTTAGGCTTAGATTAAGTGTCCCATAACCATTTTTAAATGCGGAGACTTAATACACATGACGGTAAGCTGTTTTAAGTAGACGAGCTGCCTGGGAATTTCCCTCTCCCCCCTCCCGCCGACCTCTGAGCATGTGTATAAGCAAACTATGGTACCAAAATGCCTTTAGAAAATCTGGAATCTGAAAGTCTGTTCTGGTTGCTAAGTTACTTATGACAGGTTTACCTGAGGTATTGGCTATTTTCAAATGTAAACATGATTCATTGCATTTAAACTCCTTCTGCGTAAAGTATACATCTGGCAACCAGGGATTTAATTTTATCTTATAATGTGAAATGGGCCAGATATCAATTCCTGTTTATTGGCAAGTGAGTGCTAATATGATCTTAACAAAAGTGTCTCTGCCTTGATTCATAATCATGTTATTGCTTTGCATTTTCTTAGCAATGTTCATCTCGAGGTTTGTAAATCATGTTAGACGTAATTTACAAACGCTAATTAATTGAGCCTCTCCGAACTCCTTGTTGGAAATTTAAGGGGCTTCCTAAGAACTTGGATTAACTTTGAAATAAATTGAATAAGAATGAATATGGGGTAAGCTCCCAATACTAAAAAAAAAAAATTAAAATAGTTGATTATTGTGTAGTTTCAGATAGCAAAGATTATCCCATGTGACAGCAGCCACGCTGGGCAGAGATGCCAAGGAGCTAACTCTTAGCCCTTGTTCTAACCACTAGGTAGCATTGATGTGATGCACTTTCATTTTCCTTTTGGGAAAAGTCCATTTTGAAACACTGTCTTAAAGTTGGTATTTATGAGAGGTCTGTTTTGTGTTTGTTGTTCCCAACTTATACAATTGCTTCCAAATGAGGTTTGGTTTCGTTCATGGGACATCCGGTAACGGCACGTATAGTGACATACCTTTATTTCTTATGTGGTGGCTCATTTTTAGACTGTGTGCTCCTCAGGGCAGGCCTGCCCCTTCTAAAACATCTGGAAATGGTTACTTTCCTGGGCCCCAAAATTACAATTGTTTGTGTGTGGGAGCACTGTTTCAGTGAGCTCTGCACAGCTTCACAGTGAGCCGCTGCACAAAAAATGGTGGGCTCCAGGCCCAATATAGTAACAGGCATATGGGAGAAGGATATTTCCTTCTGGAAGCTGAAGCTTCATTTAGCTTATTGAGCAGATATTGCAAATTCTTCGGAGTCTCCTAAAATTTTCAGCGGGAGGCTCTAGCTTTGTTAACAGCTAAGCCTCAGATTTCAATTAGTTTCTCTTGGCATAAAACAGATTTGGGACCAGACTTACTGATGAGCTGCAGCAGCTTTGCCCTGCTCCAGTGAAGCATAAAGGTTGTAAACCTAGGTGAAGTGGGTTGATGGCTGCTATGCTTTGTGGAGGAACGGAAAGCAGCTGCTGTGGTGGTGGTGAGGCTGGTGCCTACTCATACAGGTTTGTACTGCTTATTTGAGCATCTCCGTCTTTCTGGTCTAGATCCGAAGAAGACTCTTCGTCCTTCAGCTGTACTATGCTAGCGGTCCTCCTGGCCAATGGTTGTTTTGCAGCAGGCAGGACTGCCTCCCCATTCTCGTCCTGAGAAGCCTTCAGCTCTTCCTATGTCAGTGGCCACCCGGCCAAGAGCCAGCTCGCCACTGTCCCCGCAGAAATCTCTTGGCCTGGGGCCCTCCTTGCAGCGCACGCAAGAGGACGAGCTTACAAAGGCAGTGGAGCAGGATCCTGTGCTGGAGGAACTATGTAAGCCCCTGTGCTGCAAACTTTGCAATGTCACTTTGAATTCAGCCCAGCAAGCCCAGGCTCATTACCAGGTAAGAGAGCAAAAGGCAACAGCTAGCCACACAGCTTGTTCCACGGGAAGCCTAGCAGCCTTTTCATGGGTGCTTTGTGATCGCAGAGATCCAGGCTGCCAGAAATGGGAAGTCCTGTGCCAGGACAGAGTTGCCAGATGTGGAGAGGGTGGGAGAAGGGGCACAGATCAAGACCCCCCTTTTGGTTTCCTTTCCAGAAGGGTCATTGGATTATGGTCGTTGCAGCTCTACAGGGTCCAATGTGGAGCTCTGAAGCATTTTTTTTACCTTGTTTGGAATTGAGGGTAGAGATGGTTCATCTTTTGTAAAAACATTGCTGTGAAATATTAAGTTTCGACCAAAACAACATTTCTTGTTTGGGTCGAAATGTTTTGAGTGTTTTGCAGAAATACTAGGTAGGAAAACCTGCACATTATTTTGACCAAAAAAATGATTTTCCAAACAGAAAAATATTTCGGATGTCATTTTTTCGTCACAAAACCCACGCTATTTTAAGGGGGAATTGGAAAGAGGGAAAAAAAAAGAAGAAGAAACTTCCTAGAAGCTTCTCTGGGAAAAATACTTGGTCCAGAAGAGAGCCACACGCATGATTACAGGGCAGGAGAACAGGCTGTATGATGAGAGGCTGAGAGCTATGGGACTCTTCAGCCTGGAAAAGCGCCAGGGAACCTGGTGGCCACCTATAAGTACATCGGGGTGTGCATCAGGATCTGGGGGAATGCCTGTTCACCAGAGCGCCCCAAGAGATGACAAGGTCAAACAGTCACAAACTTCTCCAAGACCATGTCAGGCTGAATTTCTTTACTGTCCGAGCCCACAAGGTCTGGAACAGACTGCCATCAGAGGTGGTGCAAGCACCTACTTTGGACTCCTTTAAAAGACATTTGCACATTTATCTTGCTGGGATCCTTTGACTCCAGCGGACTTCCTGCCCTTTGGGCGCGGGGGCTGGACTTGATGATCTTCCGAGTTTCCTTCCAGCCCTAATGTCTATGAAATCTATGAACTTACTTTGCTTAAGGCACTGATTCTCAATATTTTTATACTTGGGGCATTGCTTAATAGACTTGAGGCACCACTTAATAGATTCAAGGCATTCCTCAGAAAATGCCAGCTCATCCTTCTCATTTATTTTTTTGAGTACAGAAGGATATTACAGTAGACCCATTCTTCTGTTGCAAGAACTCAGAAAGATCATAACAGGTCAGACTTCTTTTTGCCACTATGGATTCCTCTCTGAAATCTCTGTATTTATCTTGTTTGGACGCTTAACGACACTACCTTGTGTGACACCCCATGGCACCCTTGAAGGGATCTCGAGGCACTCCATGGTTAAGGCCTTGAAAAGATGAGCTGTGAATGTAATTGTTTTAGGGAACTTCTGGGCTAAAGGAGATGTTTTGAATCATTTGCAGGATTGCCAATTCCAGATGTTTGTAAATCACATAGTAGACCCTCAAAATCATGGGATTGCTTAAAAAATCCTGAGATGAAACAAAATAATATTTTTGTTATTTGTATTTGACTTTAATTTTTTGAGCACTAGCATTCATACTTTCAAGCTTTTCTGTGCAACCATAATGACTAGAAAGGTAAGACATTGGAAATAAAAGCTGCAATTCTTGATTACCAGCTAAATCATGGAATGAGGACTTTTAAATAGAGCATCAAATATCCTGCCTGATACTTGCAATAAAATGTTGAGTTAGTAATTGTGGACCTGTTTCCACAACAGTTTTGGGCTATGCAGGAAAATGATAGGCTTGTTCTCTTCTTTGGGGTAATAAGGACTGTAGAAAAGTTATTCTTGCCTTAAATATACTTTCCCCCCTGCTCCACTTAACATTAAGTTGAATCACATAGGGTGTATCCAGATGTGCATGGATGTTTGGTTGCCTGGGGACAAGTAGTAGTGGTGCACCTTGCACCGCAGCTATTTGTCCCTGGGGAATGCCTGTGCCATGCTTTGGCACATGGCAGGTTACCCCAGGCCGGGTAGAGGAGGCTGGGGCCAGCGCAGGGCTGGCCCCAGCAGCCTTATCTGGGGGCCTCCTGATCCTGCTGGGCAGAGCCTGGCTGGCAGCTGCAGGGCAGCTCCGGGCGGCCCGGCTCCACGCTTCAGCGCATGCTGCCCAAGTGTGCACTGCTTTGTTTGTTTAGTTTTTTTCCCTCCTGGATATCTAGAGGTCAAAAAAAAAAATCTGCAGGCAAAAAAAAGAGCAGCTCACACTCGGACAGCGTGCCCTTGCAGCGCAGAAAGCACTGGGCTGTGCTGTATGTGGTGCCACAAACATGCCACATACTGCATGACCGTGCTCGTCTGGACGCGCCCTTAGATGTGTTGCTACTGACCACTAAGCTCTTGGTAACTCTTACATCAAGTGAAATAACACCTTTCTCCTGGACCAAACGCAACCAAGCGTATGACCCGATTCAGTTGAATGAATCTCGTCTGGGATCAGGACTCCCGTTACATGAAATGGAGTGTGTTAAATGGCAGCGAGTTTTTTGGCTGGCTTGGATTGGCTGGCTTTTCAACTCTGATGGATGTTACCTTTACTGTGGTTCATGGTATGGGTCACCAAATTTCATCCTTTTTCTCGTGTTTCAGGCTGGTGAGAACATCCTCGTGTGGAACACTCCACTGCTGGCAGTTTCTAGACATGATCATTTGAAGCTGATCATAGGGTTTGTCTGCTTGGGCATTACAGCTCATATAGACAACCTGACCTAGAGTTAAACTGGGTAGTTTTGGTACTGTTGGTAGTGTTGCCATGGTTGCACAGAGCTCAGCGTAGACTAACTGCTTGTGCATTGACTCGGCTTCTTGGGTGGATGCTGCAGCTTTCACTGAGTTGCCATATGGCTGTGGCTACATTGCTAACAGACCCAAGCTAATTTAAAGCAGCGACTAAAACGTGGGCATACCCATAGTCTTGAATTCTTTGCCCCTCCCATATCTATGTATCTATATATTATACACACACACTTTCTAGATATATATAGAAACCTCTCTCTCTCTCTCTCTGTCTAGATATAGATATAGACATATCTATATCTGTCTACACACACACACACACACACACACACACACACACACGAGGTTCCCATTCCACTTACTTCAGATATGTCAAAATACCAGGATGAACTATTATCTCGTCTAATTGGCTCCCTATTTTATTTCTTTGTTGTAAGTGTGTGCTGCCCTGTGTTTAGTTTCAAGAGGTTGTAAATGTGCTATCGGTAGCCTGGTCATGCGTTTTTGGAGTGTGTTTGTAGATTTTTTTTTTTTTTTTAATAGAACACGCACACATTATGCAAAAAACAAAAGACAAAGGGATGTGTTAATCGGATTAGACTCAATACAGCCCTTTTACTGCATTAGCTTTATGAAAGGGATTTTAAGAAGGTGCCCAATCCTGCCACCTTTGTCAGAGACATTGAGCACCATCCTCTCAGCCCTTCTCAGGATCGGACCCTTTATTGAAGCTGTTACTGTCACGACAGCATTTACATTTCAGCTCTGTAATTCAGTCTCATGCTGCTTGTTGCAGGTGGGACCAGAGTGGTTAATCACCCGCAGAGTGGTTAATTTGAGTTCTATTTCCAGGGGAAAAACCATAGTAAGAAACTTCGGAATTACTATGCTGCGAATAGTTGTCCAGCTTCTGCCAGAATGAGCAATTCAGTTGAGCCTGTCACACCTCAGATTGTCTCCCTTCCAGCTCAGGTAAGGCATGTGCATTAACCTCTATGAGAAGGGTACTTTGATATCACATCGCAGGGCAGGGCAGGTAAGGGTGCTGTTGGGATGGTGCATGCCTGTGACTTCCCTTTAAGCAACTGATACCAACCCCTCCTGAACACAGGGTACTGACCTCAGGGAAGCGGTGATCTAATTTTGAATGCTAAATCCCTCCCCCCCCCCCCCCCCCCCCCCCCCCCCAGTTCCTGGGTAATTCACACGTGCTGTTCATTATGGCAGTTTAAAGCCCTGGATAAACACAGTAATGTTGTAACATTGGATTCCTGTGTGTCTGGGTGCCATCCTCTGGCTACGTGGTAGGGCTGTGTGAAGCTTCGGTCGCCGATTCGATTTGGAGGAGGTTCGGCCCGATTTGGTGGCTTAATCTCCGAATCAAATCAGGAGACCTGTTAATCTCTCCAAACCGAATCGGAAGCCTCCAATTCGATTTGGAGAGATTCAGCGATTCGGCCACAGGCAGCTTTTCTATGGTCCTCGAGGTACATAGAAAAAACATATAAAGCTGTCTCTGTGGCCGAATTGTTGATTCTCCGAATCAGAATTGAATCTTCAGATTCAGATTTGGCGGAATCGAATCGGGACTGTGACCTGAATCAGCGAATCAAATCACTGTTCCCCGAATCGGGCTGAATCTGAATCGAATACTGCCCGCTTTGCACAGCCCTACTACATAGCTCTCTCCCATGCATCCAAGTGAAATTGAGCCAAGATGCCTATGTGAATGTGAAAGAGTTTAGTTTTCTACATCTAGCCATCTCCATGATGGTTGGCAGTCATCAAAGCTTCAGCCTTTAGCCTCAAAAGTAGAGGCTTCTGCCACTCACACTAAAGGAGGAGAGAGAACATTTTTGCCTGAACACAAGTAGCAGGTTATAACACCTGGGGCCATCCACTAGAGGGAGACCTGATCACATGCAAATAAAACCTCATCTGAAGCCTGCTGAAGCGGATGCAAGTCTAGTTAACTTCAAAGGGCCTTAGATCTGCTCCATCCCTTGTACATTATGCGTTATGCCACTTCTCGATTGCTGGAGTGCCTGGTTTGCCTAATTTGAGGAACTCTTCCACAGCAACAAGAAAGCCAAGCATGAGCCAAAGCATTCCTATTGTATCACGAATGCTGTGGGGTGATGGGTTTGTGTGTCTAGCAGCACATATCAAAACAGAGGCTGAAAGAACCACATTTTAGAAAATGTGACACTGACAATGTGGCTGATTGAAGCATCTTTTTGGGAAGCACCATGTCGTTAGTGACATACAGAAGGTCACTGCCCCATCAGTCTGCAGTCTAAGCAGAAAGACCATATGGCATCCAGTAGTGCATCAGGAGTTCATGTGCTGCTGTGGGGCAGGGCCATCCCTCCAGTCTTAGGCCCCCCCACTACAGAAAGGATGTGGACAAATTGGAGAGAGTCCAGTGGGGGGCAATGAAAACGGTTAGGGAGCTGGGGAACAGGACTTCTGAGGAGGGGCCCAGGGAACTGGGCTTATTTAGTCTAGAGAAGAGGAGACTGAGAGGGGTTTTAATAGCAGCCTTCAACTGCCTGAAGGGCGGTTCCACAGGGGATGGAGCTGGACTGGTCTCAGTGAGGGCAGATGACAGAACAAGGAGCAATAGGCACAAGTTGCAGCAAGGGAAGTTTAGGTTGGATAGTAGGAAAAACTTTCCCACTAGGAGGGTAGTAAAGCACTGGAACAGGTTACCCAGAGGGGTAGTGGACTCTGCATCTTTGGAGGTTTTTAAGACCCAGCTGGACAAAGCTTTGGCTGGGATGATGTATTTGGGGATGGTTCTGCTTTAAGCAGGGGGTTGGACTAGATGACCCCCTGAGGTCCCCGTCTAACCCTAATTTTCTATGACTCTATGAAATCTGCCTACAGGTCTCCCGCTATCATGGGAAGGTGGGAGAGGGGAAGTCAGATGTTTTGGCACCACTGTTGACTGTTTTCTCTGCAGCCTGAGAAGGGCTCTTAGGTGGGCGAGGTGTGCTGGAAGTGCAGAGTGCTGCAGACACAAGGAGGAAGCTGCTTTTATATTTTCAGCAGACATCCGTCTGTACTGTGAAATAACCTTTCTGTGCAGAGTGGGAAATCAGGAGCAGTTAAGCCATGACTGTGAGGAAGCTGGAAGGGAGAGCAGGAAGCTCTGGAGCCAGTGTACTGGTGCAGGTTACTTTAGCTTTTAGGAAATCTGCAGACCCTCCACAGTTCCTTGCTGGTGCCCTGGAATGATTTGGGGAGCAGTGTGTAGAGACCCTTGTTGGGTGCTAACCCTAGCTTTTCCACTGGCTTGCTCGGTGAGGTCACCATTAGGTTCAGCATGGCCCTGTTCTGTCAAAGCATAAGCCCTGTTCATATGATGCTTTCCCTTCCTTTGCTGCTAGATGGGCTCTTCTAAACCGGGCGGCCGAGTGATCCTGGCCACGGAGAACGATTACTGCAAGCTTTGCGATGCCTCGTTCAGTTCCCCAGCTGTGGCCCAGGCTCACTACCAAGGAAAGAATCATGCCAAGAGGCTCCGTCTGGCAGAAGCGCAGAATAACTCATTCTCGTAGGTATTGCTCAACCTTTACCTGAGGCCGGTCAGAACGTGTGTGGCTGTGACGTTGGCAGTCTCTGTTAATACATCGCAAAGGGATTTAAAACAGAGCTGTGTGTGTTTGTTTCACCTTCAGGGAGACGTCAGATGTGGGCAAGCGGCGGGCACGGAAAGAAGGGAACGAGTATAAGATGATGCAGAATAGAAGAAATGTGTACACAGTTCAGAACAACACAGGTACCCCATGTGCACTTGCATCACAACTCACATGGCCACTACCACAGAATGAATGCTGCCTGTACATGTGCTGGTTGGCGTTGTAATTAGTACACATTGGAGCAGCCTTGATTAATCTGCAGCATCGCCACAGCATCAAGTGCATTAAGCCCCTGTGTGTTTTTTAAAATGGCTGCAGGGGCACTTTAACTAAACCTTGTTGAATGAGGTTTAGATAAAGCATCCTCCAGCCATTTTTAAACGCATGGAGGTTTAATACATGTGACGGTGGGGTGTTTTAATTGGAGTAGCTACCCAGGAACCACTAATTAGCCCCTTCTACCTCCCTTCCTACTCCCAACCTCCAAGCACGTGTATAGGTCGCCATAGATTTTTAGTTTCTCCTATATCCAGCTTCCACTTGTCCTTGTAGAGGAGGTTAGAGAGCCAGTCGTAGTGCTTCCATTCTGTACTGGTCTTGACCTCAGCATAAGGGACTATGCAGCAGTGGAGTAGTAGAGCTACACACAGCCATGGCATCCCAGTATACCCCCAGCACATCTCTTTCTCTGCTGGAATGCCCTCCATGCTGATACCAAGGTGCAGGTGCTGATACCAAGGTGCAGGCAGCAAGCATGGGAGCTGTCTGAGAAGCTCTCGGTTGGCCAGCTACAGCCAGCATCCAGCTTTTTCATATAACTTGAGAGATGCAACAGTGCCAGGCTGGAATAGGAGATCTGGCCCACTGTCTATTAAGCACTTGGAAGGTTTAAGGGGAAAGTCAGTGTATAATCCTATTATCAAAACACAGACCAGATGATCTCACTCAAGGCTACCAACTGGCCTTAGTAAATGAGGACTAATAGACTGAGAGCTAGCTTTGACCTCATCCTCTTGGGTTTGAATTGCAGGCTCTCTGCCTATAGACATGGCCCTGCTCACGTACCTCTGATGCAGCACATTATCTATTTCCCATGGGATTATCATGCATAATTGTCTCTCTGAAAAAATGACTCTTGGGGTAGGCCTGGGGGTGTGAAGGCAGGGAGCAGTGGAGACCATTCCCTTTCATCTACATATCCCTGCAGGTATGAATTTCTTCTGGGTCCACTGTGTGGTTTCTGCTTCTACCAGTGCTGCTTAGGGAAGAGAAGGCAGTAGAGGCCTTGGTTGTTCATGCAGGCAGATATTAAAGGACCCTTCCTATGGACTCCCAAGCTTCTCTGGTGGGGAAGGAAAAGACTCCTAGGACTCTTTGGCTGAGAGGCCTTTGTAAGGGAAAATTATGTGGAGGACCTCCCTGAGATTTCCCTTTGATCCTTGTTTCTCACTGCAGGGCAGGCAGCCTCTGGAAAAACTGCCAGGCCCATGGGTTATGCATAGGAATGTATTAAAACAGCGTTTCTCAACCCATGGGTTGCGACCCAAAAGTGGGTCGCAAGAACATTGTAAAGGGTCATGGGGAGGTCCCAGGGAATTGGAGCCTGCACAGGGAAACCATGCAACACTGGCAGCCTGGATGGAGCTGGCATGTAGCTGGAAGCTTGGTGAGCAGGCAGCATTGAGAGCAGCCCCAGGAGTTGGAGGAAGGGAGGGAGGAGGCCGGATGCAGCAGCCAGAGGAGTGGGGAGAGAGAGAGAGACTGTGTGGGCCGGGGTCAGGGAGTTGTGGGTCATGGATAGTGGCAAGCTGATAATTATGCTAATGGGACCCAGTGTGAAAAAGGTTGAGTACCACTGCATTAGAAAGCCGGGCTCAGTGGGTCCATGAGCCTAGGTCTAAGGATGGTGTCAAAAAAGTCAAAGGCCTGTGCAAGAGAGACAGTGCGCCCTCCAGTCCAGCATAGCTAAGGCACCTTATTTTCTATAGCCAGTGGCGCACAAGGGAGGGGTGTGGATAGCATCACATCTGGATGCTTTTTATTCCACAGCCCCAGTGACACGGGTTATGCATTTCCAGCTGGATCTACTTTGGAGTGGTGTTCAGCATTAAGTGCCAAGCAGGGCTGAGGTCTCTGGACTGGTGGAAAACACTGCTGCCCTTTAAGTGCCCAGGAAGGGTAGAAGGGGTGCAGACCAAACTGAACAACCCCATCTGTATTATTGTAACAGCAGTGGCTGAGCAGGCAGCCGTTCTCGGCCTAGGGTGGGACAGAGGGTTGCAGTCGCTGCTCCCGCAGCAGAGTCTTCTGCCATCGCTCAGTCCTTTTACCTGAGCTCTGGGCAGATAGGGCTGCTCTCAGGGGGGATGGGAGGGAATTCACAAAGAAAAAGTGAATCACAGCGTGGAGGCTTTGTCTAGCTCTCATGGACCCCACCTGTCTGCTTGGTTTTGCTCCTCTTAGCAGGGGAAGTTGTCAGGTTTGTCAGCCTGTTCCTGAGTTCAGTTTCTCAGATAGTAACTTAATTTGCCATCTGCCCTGCTCTATTGCTGCTTTAAGGGATGGCAATCTTGTGCCCTCTTTTCTTGGCAAGGGGCCCAGCTTTTTTACTCCTATGGTACCACATCAACCTGCAATGATGCTCACACTGCCTAGTATGATAAAGGCTAGCCAGCCTCCAAGGCCATCTGTGCTTAATGTCACTTTCTCAGGTGTTTCAGACATGGATTTTGCACAAACCCAGGACAAAGAAGGGTTGTTTTCTTGCTTTGGTGATGCAGAAGAGCACCTAGATGTCATGTAAAATCCTATATAAAGAACTTTTGGTCTAGGAACAGGCAGAAATGCTGAGCTGGGGCTGCTTTGCCCGACCATCAGTGTCCCCAGAAGTTCTCCCAGTTCAAAGGAGCCTGCACCCAGTGCAGAGAAAGCCCTAACAGTGACGCAGAAACATCTAGGGCAGCGTTTCTCAACCCATGGGTCGTCACCCAAAAGCAGGTCACAAGGTATATGAAAGGGTCACGAGCAAACTTTAAAAATGGATCAGCAAACCTAAGGGAGAAAATGTGGGAAACTGTGGCTTTTCCCTTGTAGGCTAGCAGAGCTCCAGCCTGCGAGAGGCTATGCCCCTCTCCCCTATGCCCCATACACCCACCCCTGTCCCACACACTAGGGTGGGAGGGGGGCCTGGGGGGCAGCAGGGCAGGAGTGAGGAGCGCTGGGTCAGGACTGCCCATCAATGTTTATAAATGGGTCCTGGTACAAAAACAGGTGAGAACCATTGCTCTAGGGCATGGCAAAGCAGGGACAGGGGAAGCCTTCTGTGGGTAGATGGGGTATGTTGATAGCAGACTGGAAGTAGAAAAAGGTAGTTCAGGGACACAAGGAGAAGTAGCCAAGGCAGATCTGAGTTCTGATGATTCCCAGCACGGCATGCGCAGGAAGAAGGATTCCTATAGCTGCTTGAGTTTGTCCCTGGACCCTGCCCAAACAAGGGGAGAGTCAGCCCCTTAGTTTTGTATCAGACCATTTAGAGTAGTGTGTGGCCCAAGTTTTTTGTGTTTTCATTGCTATTTATCATGTAATAAGCACTCATTAGCTAAAACATATTCCCCTGGTATGGCATAGCTTAATCTGATCTTTTTGGAATGATGTTGGTTAATGAGAGAACACTTTTTTTTTTTTTTTAAATAATTCCTTGTAATATCTTCTTATCATAATGGCTTTTAATTAAGAAATCAGGAGGTTATTCTGATCAGAAAGCTGCCTCTCCTGCTGAAATAGGCTTCAGTGATGCAGGATGTTTTGCAGAAGTCCTCGGTGACTTAGGCTCTTAAATCCCATTTCCAAAAGTGACCTAGGCACTTAGGAGCCTGGGCCCCATTGACTTAAATGGGAGTTAGGCACCCAGCCATCAAAAATATCCTCGGGTACCTTTGTAAAGCCCATTTTGAGCAGTTAATCACTTCTGAAAATGGGCTTTTAGCTCTTAAGTCACTTAAAGCTACAGGACAGCTTTTACCCAGAGTTGCTTTTGAGCATTTTACTCATAATCCTTAGCTCTTGTCTACACTGCCTCTGTGCTGCACCTAGGAGTGTTGCCGAGAAGCCCACGTGCCCTTGTGTGCGAAACCCTAGAAATGAGGCCGTGTAGCTGCATTGAGCGTATGGCAATAAGTTACAGGGTAGGAGTGGGCACTCGTGGCAGCTTGAATGCAAGGCCCGCTTCATGGTGGCGCTCCCAGGTGTGGCATGGAAGCAGTGCCAACGGGCCCTGTGAAATGCTAGCCTCCCTCGCTCAGAGATGAACGGACTCTTTGTCTCTGCAGGTCCCTACTTCAACCCCCGTTCGCGCCAGCGCATCCCTCGTGACCTCGCCATGTGCGTCACCCCGAGCGGCCAGTTCTACTGCTCCATGTGTAACGCGGGGGCCAGCGAGGAGATGGAGTTCCGGCAACATTTAGAAAGCAAACAGCACAAAAGCAAGGTGTCGGAACAGCGGTATAGGAGCGAGATGGAGAACCTTGGCTACGTACAGTGACATGCCGGCCCCGGCAGTAGTTTGCAGATAGAGCAGCTTGTCTCACCTGCTGTTTGCCACATGCCCTGCTTTGTGCTCCATTTGATAGGAGTCTGCTCTCTAGCTGTACATGTAACACCTGCAAACGTAATGGTATGGTTAGGTTTCTTTTATATCCTAGTTGGCAGGAGTGTGCTCTGCAGGACACCAAGTGTTTTTAATGTTCGTTTGCTAGTTCTCTAAGGCTCTTTGTTGCATTGAGAGGGGGACAGGGACCCCTGTTTTCCTCAGCGCCCTTTTGCATGAGTGTGCAAAGCCCAAGAAGCACTAGGTCTGCTGTGGTTCTCCCGCGTGGGCAGGGCAGGTGAGAAGGCTGCACCCTTTGTCACGTGCCTGGAGTTGTGCACCACAGCATTTCTCAACAGTAAGTGGTTCCTGGACAGCTTGGAGGTGAGGCAGTAATGGGGCCTGCAGATATGTGGCCTAGCTGCATTCCTTATCTAAAATTCCCTGTGAAGGGAAGTGTAAGAGGCTGCAGCCCCTGGTATAGCTTATAGCATGTTCTTACTGCACTCTGCTCTTGCAGGGGCTGTCAAGAGGTGGTACATACATTGTCTGCAGGGGTGGGTTTTGTTTGCCTCGCCCTCACGTACACCAGTCAGACCTCAAAGCTACTGAGGATTTTACTCTCGGATTTGAAATAGGAGAGTAGTTGATCTGCCACATCAACAGAGATTTTTTTCCGCCATTGGCCAGCTACCAGTGAGGAAGGATTCGGGTCTTCTGTTGGTGACAGACTTTGCCATGCGGGAGCCACTGGGTTCATTATGCACCTGGGTGAAAATCACCCACAGGAGGAGGGGGGCTTGGGGCCCAGAAAGCAAAGAAGCTAATCAGAAAAGAGTTTATCTAATTAGAGTGACATTTCCTGGCAAAGAGGTTGCTGCTCTGGCCCCACATAGGGCAGCAGTAGAGGGTGCAATGGAAATGGTTTGGGGAGCAGCCATGGGCCCCGTACATCTTATTAGATTGATGCAGAGGCTGAAAGGTGGAGAAGAGGGCATTAGCTGCAGACAGCCAGGGTATCCACAGCTAAATTTCCTGGAGTTTGGAGAATAGATTTCAGCCGCCTCCGCTTCTAGTTGTTCACTGACATTAAGCCTGAGTGACATTATACAGTTGACATGAAATTCACCTCTGGAGTAGAACTACTTGTGTTGGGCATATTTTTTTCTCTTTCTTCCACCCCCAATGTCAGACTTGGCTTTCCTTTATCTTCCTTTCCTGTGAACATCAGCATCTTCAGGTTTGCCTACATGTGAAGGTTAATTCAGAATAAGGCAGGATGTCAATTCGCAGCCGTTCCTGAGCTAGCTCCATGTTTGACGGCTCTTATTTGGGAAAAAGAGTATCTGCACATGCTGTGAATCAGGAGTGGTTAATTGTGAATGACTCTCCTGTGTAGGCAAGCCAAGAAAGGCTTTTATTTTAAGTTTAGTAATGCTGGGGAAGGTATAATGAAGAAGGTTATGTCTGTGCCAGGCTGCCATTCTCTTCCCTGACACTTGTGGTGAATTTGCTTATGCCAGTCATGCTTTATAGCATTCATAAAAGACAGACTGCATTGGTTTCAGGGTCAGCACGTACTGTGCATATTTTGCTGTTCTGGGTCTGATTCAGAGCTGCATCACTCCTTTGATTTGAGTGGCAGGGGCCATGGAGGGTGTGAAGGGTACCTCATACCTTGCTCTCTGCTCCTAGAAGGCAGCAGGTCAAATTCAAACCTGATGTAATTCCACTGACTTCAGTGAAACATCACCAGGGATGAATTTGGCTCACTGTGCACCATGTTGCGGACAGCCTTTTTGTCATCAACCGTATCCATTTCTTGTTGCCTGCGTTCTGGCTTTAAAAACAGAGTGTTTCTGTACATCTATTTTGTTCACAACACAAAAGCTTATAGCACTTGCACGTTCAGAAGTAAAAGCTGTCCCCTCACAAGCTGAGGAACATGCCAGCTACGTTGACATCCTGTATGCGACTATACTCCATGAGGAGGAGAATCAAAGTGGCCATCTCCTGTTCCTTTCTGGTTAATGTTATAACGTGGTAACAGATGTCCTTGTGTACAGGGCCTACCCCTGGTCCTCTGTGCTAAGTCGCAGTAAGCAGATTTTGCACAGGGGACCTTGCTGAGTGGGAGCGGACAGGATCCCAGGAATCGGAGCACAGAGCTGCTTTTGCAGCACATGCATCTGCTCTCCCCGTGCTTGTGACTAGGCCCCTGTCATGCCCTATTTCCAACCTTTTTCAGAGAAAGCAACTCCCTTGGGTGACCTCTTTTCAACCCGTTCCCCATGCATACAGTGACACCAAGGCTTCACCCCTACACGAGGGTGTCGGGCAGTAGATGAAACTTAACCCTGTTGCCTCCCCACAACAATTGCTGCACTGTGGCGAACTGCCCATTTACTATAGATGAAAGCCCAGTATGTCCATTGCTCATTAGGCTGCAATGCTTCATAAAGTGAGAGTGGGGGCAGCCCTGTGTTGGTATGTTGTCTAGCCCAGAGCTTGGGGCCAAAGAGGAATTTTTCCTTATAGGATATTGTCTAGTTTCAAATGTCCACTACCTCCTTGGGAGTTTTCCCTTCTAGCCCAAATCCCAGCAGTTCCCTTACATCCATCCAGTTTTCTGTATCGGGACACAGGAATGAGTGTTGTGATCCTGAGAAGTCCAATACCCCCACCTTTCTTCTGCCCCTGCTGCTTCCTTGTGTGATGTAGGGACTGGGACTCAGCAACAGCAGCAGGCATGACAAGTCTCCCAGACAGGAAGCAAGGCAGCCCTAACTGGGAGGAAGCGAGGCATACTGGGACACTCTTGTTCTCTGCAAGGGTCCTGATGTGGCCTTTCCCAGAAGCAACCAAAGACTGCCTCCCCAACTACAGCACCCCATAGTGGTTCCCCCTTAACCCAGAAAATGGCTAGTCACAAAGTTATAAAACACTCCCACCTTTCTAATAGATTAAGGGTTGAAACCAGCCCAAAATAGGTAGGATTCTGACTATAGTTTATTAAACTAATTATGTATATAGGGATTCAGAATGCTTGAGGGGAAACTCATCCTGGTATAGCTACACTCAGAAATGGGCAGAGCCTGAAAGTAAAATTACAGGCATGGTACCTTATAGACCCCTGCAAAACTTTGATTAGTTTATTTCTTGGGTTAACCGCCACCCCCCACCCCCCCCACCCCCCTACAATAAGGGCTTTTGTGAAGCTGTCACATTGGCCAGTAGATTAATGACCTTTGCTGCTAAGAAAAAATAATCAGTGTGTTTGTATTTATTTTACTGTGCTGACCACTAGCAGTCTTGTGGCTATATACGGCTTTATCCTATGGGTTGTTTTTGTTTAACTAGAAAGACCTACGTCGCACTTTGCTCTTGAATCAGAATAAGTATTTATTATATCTGTGAACATGTTTCCCCCCATTCCCTCCCCACATATTTATTTTTTTTTCCCTTGACACACAAAATAAAACCAATCCTTTGTTTTCATGTCAAAATTTGGGATTTGCCTTCAGCTCACTCTTAAATCTTCAGTTCACTGATACTTTAAACACATACATGGCTTTCATACCAGTTATGAACATTTATTTTAAGGCAACCAGTTTATTTTAAGGAAACCAGTACTTGGGATCCATACAATTTATCTGGAATAAGAAAGAGGTCCTATTTTGTTTGTATAAAGCATTAGATATTAAATTGCATTATGTATTAACAAGCAAATGTATTATCTTTATCACTTGATATGGGGCTCTGTGTGGCTGACGGTAACCTTACTGAAAATCTGAAGTAGCCTTCTAACTTTGGGGGAGTTACTCTGGGATTATACCCAGGTTAACATGAGTAACATTTTCTCCACAAGGTTTTATTTTTTTATTACATGCACACTATAGGGCATTATATGCAGATGTGATTCCTAAGCACTGATGTATATTTTGGCTTACTCACATACGCTTGATAACATGCAAGAAATCCTGCAGTCATATTACTCAGGCAAAGCTCCTGTTGATTGAAAGGGAATGTTACCTAAGTAAGAATGAATGACATGTCTCTCTTCTTAATATATCATATTAGCTGTTTCCAGACAAAGCAGGCTGCTAACTATCATGTCTGTCAATCCTACCTTTGATTACAACTCTCTATGCTGGTTTTGCTTTGTTGAGAATGTTTCCTTTGCTCAGTAAGTACTTGGTCCTACTCCAATTCAGACTGGTGGGGAAGATCTCACGGACTTCAGTGGAGCAAAATCAAGACCTGCGACATTTCAGGAATTCTTCCATGCTGATGTCTTGTCATGTATATGTTTTTTATGTTTGTATATACAAGGATGCTCTGGATGAGGAAGATATATCTATGAATGTTCAAGATGGCTCCAGAAGAGCTATTATGACAACTGGGAAAATCCATGCGTTCCCAGGAATAAATTAGCACAGGGGACTGAACAATCCTGGACTCAATCCAGCTCTCATTCAAGTTGATGCCTAAACTCCCTTTGACTTTGCTGGGTCAGGGTTGAGTGTGGTCTGCATAAAATTGGAAGTAAAAATAAAATCTGCGTTCAGATAATGTGGGGTTAGACATTAGCCTCAGGAATCCTTTTCTGGCTATGAGAAAAAAACCATGGAGGTTTTATGTATGGACTACATATATGTATCTGTATATGGAATAAGACATATGCAGCAAAAGGCAGAATTACAGACATTTCAAAGATGAAACACAAAATACTGTTTGTGGATAGATAATCTGTTTTCAGTCCATGCTGAAAGAGGAATTGATTAAGTTTGCTTCCTGCATCTGTCTAGCGGCATCATTTGCAAATGCTTTGAATGTACTTCATCTGGAGCCTTCTTGTCAGATTGGTTTTGTACATTTGTCCTTCTTTTTTTTTTTATTGTACTAAATCCCGCAAGGGAATAGTCAATGGAAATGAACCTTTTCTTCACTACACAATAAATCATCTTGCTCTCACCATTCTGCCACTTTGGTATTTTGCTTTTGCTATTGTGGGTAAGGAGGCTAAAATGTGCATGCCTCTAAACGGGTTTCAGCCTGGCAGAGGAATTACAAGCGATTTGAGACTGACTGTTGAATTAGTGCACATCAAAGGCCTGACTATCTATGGCACTGATTCCCTTCTGATGGATGCTGAATGGTTTTGTCTGCTAGGTCTGGTTCTGTTGTGGGTCCTCCCATCCAGCCTCTTTGGCTTCAGAAGCAGTTGATGGTGTTCAGCATCTTGCAGGATGGTGCTGACTTAAAAATGGCATTTAAAGGCCTGGTTTTTGGGAACTGGCTTATAGGCATAGATATATGTATTATACGGGGTCAATATGGGCAGCAGGAGTTATATGGATTTCTAAAGAGCTTGGGGGACGCACATGTAGCTTCTCCTGGCTCTGAAAGCAGACTGGCTGTCTAGCACAAGGCCAACAGATGGACACAGCCCGAGAATGAAGGGGGGCGTGCCATAACACGAGACCACAGCCTTCAAAGCAGATGGATTCCTCAATACGACAAGGACACAGTTCGTGTTATGGGACAGGACAGTACATACTTTTTTGGTTCCCAGGCTCTAAGTGACACCAGCTACAAGTCCCGGTTTTGAGGGAACAGACCAAATTAGGAGAAGGCCTGGAAGGCTTCATGGACGTGTGACCACAGAGAGACAGCCACCCAGAGAGACCCACGGATGAAGAGTCATCTGGGGTCATCAATGGGGATGGAGAATACTAAAGCAGACTTGAGATTAACAAATGGCCCCACCTGTCCCTCCTCTTCCTCCTGGTTCCTCCCTTTGTCCCATCCCTCCCTGTCCCTCCTCATCCTCCCTGAGAGGGGTCCCCATCCCTGTCCCCTGAGAAGGGTGCCCAAGGCCACCATGGACCGAGGGCATGCCAGCAGCCTGTCCCATGCACCACACTAGAGGGGGGTTGTGTGCCTTGGCATCTCAAATCCAGAATACTGACACCTAAGAGAGAGCCTCAGAGTGGAGCCTGCATCCTGACCAGATGTACTTTGACTCGGATGACAGCCCTAGGATTGGTAGACATAGAATTGCTTGGGTGTTTGTCTTGTTGATTTTTTGTTCTTACTCTGTAGCAATAAATTTGTCTATTATCAACTGGCAGGTGTTGTGGTCAGTTTGAGGGTTGTGCCTGCCCAGAACAAAGGTATAAGGACTAGATTCCTAAAATCCGGTATCAACAGGCGGGAGCCAAAATTATTGGGAAGACCTTTACATCCCAATATGCCTTCCTTGAGATTGGACATGTTCAACTGGGAGATGAGAATAAGCATGCAAAGGTGGAGTGGAATATTGCGTGGCGATTAAGCTTTTGAAATGGTTATTAAAATGCTAGGATATGCTAGGCCTGATTTATACATACATCTTTTTTTTTTTTTTTTTACCAGGGTATAGACCTTCAGAAATACATATAAAGTAGTGCTTATGAGGCTAGAATTAGTCTTTCTGAGTTTCCTAAACCAAGAGTATAAAGTTAAGTTCACGCTTACACCATTTCCTAAATAGGAAAGATTTCCTGCTTAAAGTACAAGGTCCTTCCATGGCAGCCTCAATAAAGCCCTTGAAAGGTGTAACAAGATGTTAGGAGAAATACAACAAGTTGCAGGCCTCTGTTCTCAGCGGGAAGGCACCATACTCACACCTACCTCCCTAGATCTTATTCTCAGAGGTGAGTGACTCGGTATGGAGAATTAATGAGACAACCCCTGGGCTCAGGGAGATATTGCTGTGGGCAGATCTCGCCAGTGACTGGGTTACACCTGTTGGACATTTTCCATCCCTGGCTAAATGCTCAGAATTCACTTTTCGTGCATTTTCCCAAACAAGGTGGGAATTACAAAGAAGGGTTAATAACAAAGACAACAGAGATGTGGGCTTGGGTGGTTTCATTTCAGCATTATGATCCTGTGTTTATCTATTACCTGAAAACGCATTCATGTAGTCTTACCAAAAAACTACTGCCTGTGATCGGCCGATCATGCTTCCACTGAAGTCGGTAGGAATTTTGTCACTGAACTAAATGCAAGTAAGCCTGGTCGTTGTCAGCATGAATGATCACAGCTGTAACTGCACACATGCCACTCCTCTGCGCAATCTCATGTGGTATATAGGTATATATTGGGCTAATCTGTGTGCTCGAAGATTTCTTCTGTGACAGGGCAGCAATTTTCTGAGTGCAGGGAAAATTCGTGGCACCTGAATCTTGGCTCTTGGTTCAGGGTCATTTCTGGTGAGAGCTGTGCAAAACCACTCTGCTCCGTTGCTGCTTGCTGAAACCACACACTGACTCTCGTTCCAAAGTTTGTCTAGTGACTGAATTGTAATGCAGCCCCCATTTTTCTGGAAGGCTTTGCTGATCTAAGGAGGGCTTTCTGGAGTTCATTCCAAGGAGTGAATGGGCTTCACGGCAATCAACCTGGAGGTTGCGTGGGATAGCTTCCTTTCATCCATATTCTTGGGGTAAGATACGGAGCATGCATTTCGGGCACGTAGTCTGCTGTGCACCTCTCCTTTGTAGCCAGTGGATTATCATGGACTCACTGAACTTGCCTTTGACCTGACAAAGACCCCTCAACACTGCTTCTGCTGGAGAGGCTGCTGTGAAGGCCCCGTGTGTCACATGCAGTCAGCTGCTGAATACCTCTTGGGCTTCTTTGCATCCAGCTGTCCATCTAGAGCGGGCAGTGAAACGGTGGCAGTACTGCTGTGATCTGCCCCCCCCCGACCAGGCTAAGCAACTCCTTTTCATTAGTGCTAATGACACACTACAACTGGATTTGTGTATATTCTTGATAGAAAATAAAATTCTGAAGCATCCTGGCTACAAGATAACGTTATCATCCAAGCACAAATTCCTCAGTGACTTCCAGTTCAGGCAGGAAGTTTTTCCTTTAATTCAAAACCCCAATTAGGACAAAACTCTTCAAAGAGCAGCAAGCCCTCATTACCTGCTATTGACAGTCACTGCAGTCAGATGAATCATAAGGCTCTCCTCTAGCCCTTGCATGCCAGTAATTGCATTTTTATACAAATTCCAGGGCAATTCAGCTTAGTCTTCCTCACTTGCATGCCTACCTAGGCGACTCAGTGCAAAGTCACAGAGTTTTGTAAAATATCAAGTTGGTGAAAGAGAAACGGATCAAAGATGTAGGCTAATTTCTATGCCTTTGACACTTAATATGTTCCCCCTCTTGTGATGCCTGGGCACTTCTCCCCGCTACACTTTATAGATGCAGAAGTGCAGCACAGAGACTCGGGGTGCCTACACAACTTGTGCTGGGCTTTTGAGAAGGGCGCCTCACCTGGCTACTGGGGAAGCTCTGCATTTTCTAATCTAGGAGAGGAGCAGTGAAGGCACCCCAGGGGCATACGTCACTGTACCCCCCCGCATGCTTGCGAGTGGAGTTGGAAGAGTGCTCAGTATAACTTTATCACCTTATTTCAGGGTTTGACACATATGAAGTGAAACTGGTGGGAAAGGGTTCCTTCTCGATGGCACTCCAAGGAGCTCCATGGATTTAGTTGCCCAAGATCACGAGACATTTGTAGCAGGTCTCAGAAATGCCAGTCTAGTGCTCTAATTCCTGGACCATCCTGCACCCCTGTTCCTTCAACAGTATAATTGATTGCAACAGTCCTCTGATTTCTATGATTTATATTACTTTATAAGATGTTGGTAAATCGACTGTGGCATGTATAGGCCAAGACCTAACCATGATGCCATCTCTGCTCTTAAATCTCTGCTGAGAAGTGAAGAGGGGCTGCCAGTTTTATGGAGCATGCAGGTTAGAGAGAGGCAGACTCTGGAGTTTATATCTACTTTATGTACAAATATATATTGTCCCTACTTCTGTTATTCTTTGTTCTAAGCTACAAGATTTAAATATCACTTGACTGATTTGTAAGAGTTAAAAATTATAACCGCATAACATATTATTCAGGGGGCTTAATCCATGCTAGAATTATACCACTTTTTAAGTTGCATAACTGTTTTGTGCCTAATTCACTTATCACACTGATATAAAATAGGAGCAGATCCACCTAAAGTCAGCCTAATTACATCAGTAAAAAGGGAGAAACAGACATTATTTCCAGTATATCATATGGGTCTCTATTGGCAGGTGTTTGCTGTGTCTACCAAGGAGCTAAACATGTTAAATCAAGTGTTGCTTTTCATCAGGAGCTCCTTTTTCACACAGGGATATTTTGAATGGAAGAACAAAATCTAGGTTGACAAGAGAAGGATTTAGTGGTTGGGTTGTTTTAGAAAAACTAATATGGTAGCAAAATAAACTGCATATACTGTCATCACAGTGTCTGCAGAATCAGTTGATAGAGGAATAATGCATTTATCTAAAAAAAACAGATACACGTTCACCTAACTGAATCAGACCGACAGCATTCCTAATTTTACATCAGCCTGTCTTGCCTCTAGATTTTAAAAGATAAAGTCTATGACAGTGGTTTGCAACATTTCTGGACTTGAGGCACCCCTCAGGGGACTCAAGGTACCCAACCATGACTTTTGGGAATTGGTTTTTGAAACTGAGTGCTGCTCAATTTATATATTACAGTGCTTACGTTCCTACACAGGGACTGAACAGCAGGTTTTCCAGGCAGGGATAAGCCTGAGCCTGGCTTATCAGCTTATTTTATCTCCTTACACCTCACTTATCTCATAACACCTTGTAGCACCCTTCAAAGTATCTGGCAGCACCCTAGGGTGCCCTGGTACCCTCCTTCAGAAACACTGGTCGAGGGGTCACTAGGAACTCACATGGGAAAATTTCTGTGTTTCTGTAACTATGGAAAATTAAGCATTAATGCCCGGTATTTGCGGGAGGTTATTAAAAGAAATACTGATGATGTGGGGATATTTTTTTAAATCTTGGAGTTAAAATTGACCATACTAAATGAATGTAGCCTTTTAGAGTTGATTGAGATATCGCAAAAGTAGGAAGTTGGTAAGAGTTATGGTAAAAGGCCATTTGCAAGTTGCTGTTTAAGAAAACCATCTAAATGATTATTATCAGTTTCCCATCAGCAGCATACTGGGCTACAACTAGGTAATGGCCAAAGTATGACATTGTTGAGTGTTAAAAGACAAATGGATTTTGTTGGGGAAAGATGTCAAGCATCTTCAAATCCCATAGCAGTGAATAGTACTCAAAACCCTGCAGGACCAGCTATGTGATTGTGGCTTTCCCAATTCAGACCTGGTGTAAAGGGGTGCATATCCGTTTGTTTCTTTGAGGTTGTACTTGGCTATACCAGATTTGAATATGGCCCTTCGTGCCTTCTCTTTATCAACCTAGCGCCTGTCACCTTGGGATCCAACGGCCAGAAAAATGGCCTATTCAATGGACACTCTCCTTTAACTAACACCTGTGAATATTCACTTTACTTTCATTTAAGGATTTATTTTAGGTTTACATCAGGATCAGAAATCGTAACACTGATTGACAATGAATAAGAGAGTTTTTTTGGCCTTTCTCCAACTTCCAAGTTGATTGTTTTAAAGCAGCTGTTTTCAAACTCTGGAGTGTGCCCCCGAGGGTCGTGAAGAAACGTTTGGGGGGGGGGGCGCAATGCAGGGGGGGGGGCGCAAGCAAGAAGTTTGCAAGGAGCTGGCTCTGCTGCAGCCCTCTTGGGAGATGCAGGGGCAGGGAGCCCCAGACAGGCTCCGCCAATGGGCTGCTGCACCTCCGGGAGCCTGGCACGGTAGGCACACAGCTCAGAGCCACAGCAAGGCCAAGGCAGATGGTGCTGGGGCCACAGTGGATGGAGCCCACCCTGCTGAGTTGAGCTGAGCGGAGCTGCTAGGATGAGGGGTGCCCTGTGTCTGGCTGCAGTGCTCTCTGGGGTGAGGGGGGGGCACAAACAGAATTATAAGTCAAAGGGAGCTGCAGCTCAAAAAGCCTGAAAATTGCTGTTTAAAGTCTGTTTACTTAGGAAAGACCCAAGTGGTTATTAGATTAAAAAAAATCAGTTACAATGAATATTATTTAAAAATACGAAGAGGAAAAATGACCAAAGTCGGGGGAAAAAAGGATATTTAAAGTATGTAGTTCACCTTCATTTTTAGCAATTTGGAGACAAAGAGAATAAATGAATGACAAAATTTGCAGTCTTAGAGGAATATTATGATTCTGTGGCTAAAACCCTAGGTACAAGTTTGACAGTATACTTAAAAAGTCGGTTGTAATTTTCTGCCCATCTTCCATTTTTGTTATTAGTCACAATGTGGCCTTTTTGTATTCAAGGTTTTTAACAGTCTCTTTGATGCAATGGGTGGGTTCAGGCCTGCTAGTGAAAATTGCTATTATAAAAATGATAAATGCTGGGGGGAGGGGAAAGCAGAGGAAACCCAGTTGTATGGAAGGTGTTCTGTTGGAAGAGAGTAGCTTTATTCTCAGTCATGGTCTATGTCACAGGGGGGCAAAATGCGGCCTGTGGGCCACACGTGGCCCACCAGGCCATTCTATCTGGCTTGTGGGGCCCCTAAAAAATTTAGAAAATTAATATTGATCTGCCCCTGACTGCCTGTCATGTGGCCCTTGATGGCTTGCCAAAATCCAGTAAGCAGCCCTCCACATGAAATAATTACCTGCCCCTGGCTGAACCCTGTTTCCACCCTGCCTGAATCAGTCACTACGGTCCCACTTTTTAAATGGCCAGAGTGGGCAACCTGGTGGAAGAAAGGCTAAAAATGTCCAGAGTCCAGGGGAGAGGACTTGGGATCTCTCTAACAGGGCCTACACAGGCAGAAACTACCACTGCTTGAGTGAATGTATGTCTAATCACTTACAAATTATATGACTGCCACTGTCCTGAGATCTGAAACCGATGCCTTCCGCATCCGGACTGGGGTCAAACAAAGTTGTGTGATTGCTCCCACCCTGTTCACCATCTACCTGACAGTCATCGTCCACCTCATCCGAGATGATCTACTATCCGGCATCAGTATCCAGTATCGACTGGACAAGAAGCTTTTCAACCTTGGGCGCTTCCAGGCAAAAGCAAAACTCACCGCCAAGGATATCCACAACCTGTAGTTTGCAGACGATTGCTGCATGATGGCTCACTCTACATAGGATGTGCAAGTGACCTTAGATCTCTTCAACACTTTGTATAAGAGACTTGGCCTGTCCTTGAATGTTGAGAAGATTAAGGTTCTCCACCAACCATTCCTAGGCGAGCTGAACATCCCTCACACTATTTACATGGATGGGGAGGCTCTGGAGTACGTGGAGCGCTTTCCATATCTCGGCAGCCACCTCTTGCAACAGGTTACCATTGATAAAGAAGTCCAGCACTTGGGTCAACTGTGCCAGTGCTGCCTTCTTCAAGCTGTGACAACATGTCTTCAAAAATAGAGACCTTCAGAAGTCAACAAAGGTCCTGGTTTACAAGGCTGTCATGCTGACCACCCTCCTCTACTGCTGTGAAACTTGGACCATCTATCGATGTCACATTAAGACCCTCAAGGGCTTTCACCAGCGGTGCTTTCTTTGAATCCTGGGGTTCAAATGGGAGGACTGCTGGACCAGTGCGAGTGTCCTCCATGAAGCTGCGCCCACCAGCATCAGAACCTTGCTCTTGAGAAATCAGATTCATCCACTTTGGGCCACTCTGTCCGGATGTCCAAAAACTGCCTCCCTCACCAGATTCTCTTTTCCCAGCTCTTCATTGGCCAATGCTTAAAGGGCAGCCAAAGCAAACAGTATAAAGACACACTCAAGGTTGCCCTCAAGCATGGAGGCATCAACACCAATGGCTGGGTGGAGCAAGCTGCTGACCGTTCGGTGTGGTGCCACCTGGTCCACCAAGGCCTGCATCACCTTGAGGCCCAATGACTTGATACTGGGGTGGAACATCTGCAGCAGAGGAAGGAGAACGAGACCAACTCGGGGCTGCAAATCCCACTCCCCCATGCAATAATATGCCCCCATTGCCAAAGAACGTGTGTATCCAGAATCAGGCTCCTCAGTCACCTGAGGACCCATCAACCCATGGATGTCATCCTCAACTCCGAGGGACTGCCGTCGCTGAAATCAACTTTATTAGAAGGAGTTCAGTAAAAACAATGGGCCCAGTTAAATTGCTAACACAGTCCAAAGACCATTTCAGGAGGAGTTTTGGAAGCACAAGGAGTGCAGTCTTGTAGATGAGGCTTGGGACTCTTCAGTAATCTGTTTTGAACTTGGTGAGAGGAACACAGCAGGAACGAAGCAATCAGTGGATTTCCCTGATTTCTAAGGAGCCCAGTCTGCATGTCCATGGCTAGAAGATGAAGTAATAGCATCTCTTGGCAATAGGTCTACTGATAAAGAGACACTTAAGCTGGACAACCATGAAACCCTTTCAGGTATTAACTAGCACACCATATAGAAAACAGATTCGGAAGTGGAGGTCAGTGCAGGATCCAGCCACAGTTACACATATACATAATAAGGATAGGTTAGAAAATTACAGGCCCTGAAAGAGTTGCTGTGGCAATCATCTTAATCTGACACAGAGCACACATGCTAATTCTATATGGCAAAGTTTTTATGACACAGGAATAGCTTTGACCACTAGTGGGCACACGATGAACCTGAAGTTCTGAATGCACGAATGAGGCCAGTTTTGCTTTGTGTTCTGCTTTTGACCAAATTCAAAGGCATGAGCCCGATTTAGGGAAGAGCGTTCTTAAATCATTTGTTTTGAAAAAAAAAGCAAAGCCATAGTAGGGGGAACCGTCAGGCTGCCCACTTAACAATCTGAATGGTAAATGGACGAGCAACCAAGCTCTCAGAAATGGTTCACAAGAGTCCCTGGGTCACATCAAGTGCCAGTCAACATTTATAATTGGCAGCACAGAAAAATCACAATCCTACCACAGAGTCCAAAGCACAGAGCTTCAGAATAGAAAGCTTACCTTCCCCAAGCAATGGGACCCAAAAAGAGCTCCTGTATCCAAATGATAGGCTAGAACACTTATAAGAGAAAATAACCAGTGCATCCCAGAGGCAAAACTGGCAGGTTCTTGTGACCCTCTTGGACTCCATTAAATTGCCTTTAACATCTAAGGTCTGGTAGACTTTTCTCAGTGGGCTCCCCTGCGTAAGTGCATGAACCTATTATTAGTTAATTGTGCCTAAACGTATAGCACACTTGTTAAATAGAGCAGGTCCCCATCCTAAAGAGTTTGCACCACTTAAATATTGCTCAGAGGTGCAGCAAGCTCCTTCAGTGCCCTGGGTAGAAAAAGGGGAGAGATAGGGGAGGGAACGGATGTGCGGACATGTCTGTATGGACTTGTTGGATGGAAATAAACTGTTTCCTTAAAAAAAGCAAATCACTGAAGGGCTTAGCCTCTAGCTACATCATCTGTGTGCTTTAAGGCCCGCTCCAAATAGTTTCCCTGTTCTGTTCCTCAGAGGAACAGCCTATTAATGAGACTGCAGTTGGAAGCGTGGTTGCAGGTATAGACATATTCAATGACTTTTAATTTCCTTAGCTCAGTTCAGCTGTGGCAGCACAGGCAATAAGGTCTGTATAAACCCACCAGAAACCTTGGGCATGTACTTGGGGATCTACTATGCTGCTTAATTTATTAACGCTCTTTCTCAGGTATGCCTACATTTGCTGCATTCACATCTCTGATTGCTATATAGATGCACACTTAGGAATGGTTAAAATGTTTTCTAAATCTGTATTTTGGTTCCTACCTAATTTTTTCAGTGGTATTAAAGCGGTGATAGTGTTATACTGCCCTCAGTTTAGTATTAATTTTGCAGAGTAGGTAAAGAAATGGAATTTTATGCCAGTTTCTATACCATTGACTAGTAGTATCCTATTAGAAACAGAAGAGGGCAGTTGTCGTACCGACTCTGTATTTTTGAGAATGAAACTTTAGCAGCCCAGATTCAGATAGAAGGACTTTTTATGAATGAATAAAAATAACACAGTATCCAGAACCAGCATTAGTGTAATTAGTATAGAAAATAGGTTAGACCCCACCACAGAATCCCTGAGCTTCAGCTGGCAAAATTAGATTTCTTGCAATTTTACTGCAATGCCATTAAAATAATCAAGGGAAGTTGGGGCCTGTTCCCCTGAGCTGTTCAGCTTCAGTGAAGGGCACTCAATACCATACAGGATTAATCACTGATTTTTTGGTTTTTGATCCAAACTGAAAAATAGAACATAATTGCTTTGGGTCTACCTGCAATGAAAATGATTAGTTTTCTTTGGAAACACAGAAAATAATTAATTGTAGATTGAAAAAAAAAAAACACATTAGTCAACCCCAAACAACTTGGGATGCTTTGGGTTTTGAATATTTTTACTTTTTAATTTTCTAAAAATTGAATTTAGGTCACTGCCTCAATGAAATGGCACATGGAAGTGAAAATTTAAGTAATTTTGTTAGAGTATGTAAATATGGAACATTTTGACCTCTTCAATGTTTCTAAGTATTCTCTGGCAAAAATGATGCAATGGTTTCAAGATGGATTTGGGAATATGTTTGATTGACCTGAAAGGACATTTAAAATTACTAAAATACCAAACCAAAAACTTTATCTAGGGGTGATAACAGCTGGTGAATTACAGAACAGCCCTCCGGGGGGCTTTAAACTAAGCTCGTTGGGGAAAGGGGAAGATGAGGGTGGAGGAATCATCGGACTGCCAGACTAAGCAACGCCCGCAAGTACAGCCCAGCCTAGACCAACGAGTGAAACGTATACACAGGTAAGCAACAGGGGCCAGGGCAATGCTATGATTAGGGGGCCAGTACACACATCCACAGGAGGCCTCAAATGCCTCTACACAAATGCCCGTAGTATGGGAAACAAGCAGGAGGAACTCACCCTCCTCTTGGCTGACACCAACCCAGACATAGTGGGGATCACTGAAATGTGGTGAGACTCAACACATGGCTGGGTGGTTAATGTCAAGGGCTATAGGCTGTATGGGAGAGACAGGACAGGGAAGAAAGGTGGGGGCGTGGCACTGTACATTAAGGAGGAATACGCATCCTCATCAATTAATAAAGAATCAGAGGAAGGGAACTCTGAAGTGCTTTGGGTTAGATTACAGGGCAGTCGAGGGGAAAGAGTCTTAACAGTGGGGGTCTACTACAGACCTCCCAACCAAGGGGAAGAGCTCGACCAAGAATTCTTAGGTCAGCTCACCGAGGTAGTGAAGGCTAAGGATGTGGTAGTCATGGGGGACCTGAACTTCCCGGACATCTGCTGGGAAGAGCAGTCAGCCAGGTCTGACCGCTCACGTAGGTTCTTAGCCAGAATGCAGGACCTCCATCTAACCCAGGAGGTGCACAGCCCCACCGGGGGGACGCCTTGTTGGACCTGGTGCTGGCCACGGGAGATGACCTGGTGAGGGGGCTGCGGGTTCTCGACCACCTGGGTGACAGTGATTATCGCCTGCTGGAATTCACCATCCAGCGCAAGGTGGCAAAGGCCTGCAGCAAGGCAGCAACCCTAGATTTCAGGAGGGCAAACTTCACTGAGCTAATGAGAATAGTCAGGGAGGCACTGAGGTCCCAGAGGGGAGGGGAGCCAGGTGACCAAGGTGAGTGGTCGCTCCTCAAGGAGATGATCCTCCAAGCCCAAAGAGAGGTAATCCCAATGAGGATCAAAGGGAGCAGGAGGGCGCACAAGCTTATCAAAAGCATCCGGGAATGTCTCCGAGCTAAAAGGGAGGCGTACACCCAATGGAAGAGGGGGCCATCACCAGAGATGACTATACTGCAGTTGCTTGGGGATGTAGGGGGGCAGTCAGGAAGGCCAAGGTGGAGATGGAACTGGGACTAGCGTCCCGGATTAAGGACAATAAGAAGCCCTTCTTTAAATACATAGGGGGTAAAAAGAAGGTTCTGGGTAATGTGGGGCACTTGCAGGACACGTTAGGAAATTTGGTCATCACACCAGATGATAAAGCCAACATATTTAACGATTTCTTTGCCTCCATCTTCCTAAAAGGGACCGGAACAGCCACCCCCCCTCAGGCCCCAGGGGAGGGAGGCACACCTGGGCCAAGAGTTAGTGAGGAACTAGCTAGGGAGCTTCTGGAGGAACTGGACGCATTCAAGTAAGCGGGTCTGGATGATCTCCACCCTAGAGTACTAAAGGAATTGGCTGAGGTCATTGCAGGACCACTGGCGCGGCTTTATGAGCACTCACGGTGCTCTGGTGTGGTGCCAGAGGACTGGAAGAGGGCCAACGTGGTTCCCATCTTCAAAAAGGGGAAGAAGGAGGACCTGTAAAACTATAGGCCAGTTAGTCTTACTTTGATCCTAGGCAAGCTGTTCAAGAAAATTATGCTGGCACACATCCATGAGGGGCCAGCAGCGGATTTCATGCTTAGGGGCAACCAACACGGGTTCATCAGTGGCAGGTCCTGTCAGACCAACCTGGTGGCCTTCTATAATCAGATCACCAAATCATTAGATGCAGGGGTAGCAGTGGACATAGTCTTCCCGGACTTTTGGAAGGCCTTCAACACTGTCTCTCACCCTGTTCTCATTAAAAAACTGGGGGACTGTGGTGTCGACACCCACACAGTCAGATGTGTTGCCAACTGGCTGGAGGGCCGCACCCAGAGAGTGGCGGTGGACGGGTCATTTTCAGCCTGGAAGGACGTGGGCAGTGGGGTTCCACAGGGCTCGGTCCTCGGGCCCGCACTACTCAACATCTTCATCAGCAACTTGGATGAGGGGATAAAAAGCGCCCTGTTCAAATTTGCTGATGACACTAAGATGTGGGGGGACGTGGGCATGCTAGAAGGGAGCAATAGGCTACAATTGGACATAGACAGGTTACTAGGGTGGGCGGATGAGAATAGGATGGGATTCAACACCGACAAGTACAAAGTGATGCACCTGGGGAGGAACAACCGGCAGCATACCTACAGGTTGGGGAACTCCCTTCTTGTCAGTACAGAGGCAGAAAAGGATCTTGGAGTCATCATTGATGCCAAGATGAACATGGGCCGGCAGTGTTGGGACGCAGTCAGGAAGGCCAACCGTACCTTGTCATGCATCCACAGATGCATCTCGAGCAGGTCCAAGGAGGTGATCCTCCCCCTCTATGCGGCGCTGGTCAGGCCGCAGCTGGAATACTGCGTCCAGTTCTGGGCGCCGCACTTCAGGAGGGATGTGGACAACATGGAGAGGGTCCAGAGGAGGCCACTCGCATCATTGGGGGGCAGCAGGGCAGACTCTACAAGGAGAGGCTACGGGACCTGAACCTGTTCAGCCTCCTGAAGAGAAGGCTGAGGGGGAATCTAGTGGCCTGTTACAAACTAGTCAGGGGGGACCAGCAGGCACTGGGGGAGTCCCTGTTCCCCCGAGCACTGCCAGGAGTGACCAGGAATAATGGTCACAAGCTGGCAGAGGGTAGATTTAGGCTAGATATCAGGAGGCGCGACTTCACGGTCAGGGCGGCTAGGATCTGAATCATAGACTCATAGAAGTCGGGTCGGAAGGGACCTTGTAGATCTTCAAGTCTGACCCCCTGCCTGGGCGGGAGAAAAGACTGGACTCAAATGAGTCCAGCCAGGTAGTCATCAAGCCTTTTCTAAAAGACCCCCAGGGTAGGAGCCAGCACCACTTCCCTTGGAAGTTGGTTCCAGCTCCTAGCCGGCCTAACTGTGAAGTAGTTCTTCCGGATGTCTAATCTAAACCTACTCTCTAATAATTTGTGTCCATTGTTCCTTGTCATGCCAGGGGGTGCTAGGGGAAACAGTGTCTCCCCTAAACCCTTCTGGTCCCTCTGAGTGAGTTTATAGACAGTCACCAGGTCCCCCCTCAGCCTTCTCTTGTGAAGGCTGAACAGGTTTAGGTCCCGCAGACTTAAGACATTAGCACGGCTTTTGCCATGATGCGCTAATGCGCAGTAGAATTAGTCTGGTGCGCATTTAGCATCTCATGTAGATGCACCCGCTCATCTGGTTCTAGCCTCATATATG
Organism: Crocodylus siamensis; assembly: GCF_052110815.1. NCBI lineage: Eukaryota > Metazoa > Chordata > Crocodylia > Crocodylidae > Crocodylus > Crocodylus siamensis. Next base: position 89,073,855 of record NC_143400.1, on the reverse strand, counting down.
AGGGCAATTACACTAGTTTCCTTCTGTCACCTTTGTGCCACCATAACATTTCTTATGGCAATGCAAAGCAACTGCCAACAGACATCCATACCTTTAGTTACACCACATTGTACCTGTGACAAAATTCATTGTGCTGCTTTATTGCAGCAGACATCTATTTGCTTTATAGCAGGAGACTGGGGGCAGCCCAGAGCTACCCACCCACTTCTGCCATGTCAGGCAGGCGCTCCCTGGCTTGAAGGCCCCAGTCCTGCACTAACTGGGAGTTCCTGCGCAGGGCTGGGAGGGCAGGGAGAGCCTATGTGGCTTTCCTTGCTTCCTGGAGCACGTCCCTAGTAATTTCTGGGGTGCATCTTTGGAAGTGGGGAAAGTTGGTGTTTCCTTAAGTTTTACGACATGACCCCAGGATCTCTGAGACATGTCTAGGTAAGTGGAGAAATGTGGGGTTTCCCCACCTACTGAGCTGCAGTCCTTGAATCTCCAGGATGCATATTGGTAAGCAAGGAAAGTTGGGTTTCTTCAGCTACTGAGATGCATCCTGGAGATCCCGGGGGCTCTTCTCAGTAAGTGGGAAAAGCCAGGCAGGTGCTCCCAGGGCTTGAGGGCCTGATCCTACGTGGGGATTCTCATGGCGTGCTGGATGGGGCCCCTGAAGTCCTGGGAGGACACATCACCTATTGACCCACTTGTTTATGTTGTGGGACAGCAGGCGACATGAATTTTGCCCACTGAAGCAGATCAGCTGTGCCATGATACATCCCGGCATGATGCTGCTCCATTTAGCAATGTCTATTTCTATGCTGAGTGTCTTCCAGAAGCGTATTAAGTGAAGGACTCCTTCCTGCCAAGACATTTGCTCCTTCTCACCAAGGGGAAGAACTGTGTGTAGAGTGGATTGTTGTGTTTTGGTATTTCACTACCATTACGACACCAGCAAGGGGGTCATTTCCTTCTCAGGTGCCCATCAATCCCAGGTGGGAAAAGTGCGTAGGATGTGGAAAATTTTCAGAATGAGCTAGAGATCACCCATGTCCTCTACAGATAAAGATTTGTGCAGACTCACTGGGGCATAAACTGGCATATCTCACCCATTCCCAATCCAAAATCATTCCCCCAAATTCTTCCAGAATTACCTAATCTCACACACTCTGGCCAAAATTAAATCCTGCTCTTTATCCATACTCTCTGAAAATACAGTGAACTGGTGGAAAAAGTTACGTTTTAGTCTTCTCCCTAGGTGAAAACAGGATGTTATTGACCCAGAACATCCAGGAAATGTCCGTATTAATGAATACACAATGCCTCAATTCTTCTATGTAATTTGGGATGCTGAAGAAGTAACTTCAGTCAAGGCTTACTCTTTATCTTAAATGTTATAGTATCTGATTCATTTCATTGTAATCCTTTGAAGGAATCTGATTTCTTGGCACCTCAAATTAAACAAGGATGGAGTTTCAAGAGTGCATGTGTGTAAAAGCACGGGTCACATGGAGGCCTCCTCTTTGCCAGAAGATAGCGGGATTTCTGCTCTGTGTGTTTGGGCCTGGGTCACAATTCTGGGATTCTAAAATACACCAGAGAGATAAAGGGCAACATGTGCAAAAGTCCCTACGGGCTAGATCCATAAAGGCTCTTACTGAGCCTAAATACCCCAGTGGAACTGGGCCTAAGCCACGGTGGAGTCAAAATGCTACTGATACATGTCAATGTACCTAACTCTTCTTCCCATATGAGAAGAAGCTATGTTGTTTCTTGGTTTGTGGGGGGATGTGTGTGTGTGTTGGGGGGAGGAGGGACGGGACTGTATTGTACCAGTACATTCATTGCACCAGCACATGTGAAGCAGCATAACACATATGTGTGAATGAGGGCTTCCTTTTTTGGAAAATGCTGCATTGATTCCCTTCAACTACTTTCTAGGGCAGCAGTTCCCAAACTCTGACAGATTGAGTGCCACCAATTTAAAATGATACCGCCTTAACTACCATCGGCACATTTTTCATACACACAGGTAACAGACTATGAATTAAAATAACATCAAAACATGTAGTAATCAGAAAACGTTGTTTTATCAGTTATGGCAGCCATATAAAACAATTGTAAATTGAAAAAAAAAACCCAGCGTAAGCCAGGGGTAGGCAACGTTTTTGGCCAGAATACCATACAAACCCATACGTGTACCCCGTAAGGTGCCAGACCATGGGCACACCAGAAAAACAAAAGTGTGATGGAGGGTACATGGCAGGACACACTGCATATTAATATAGTTAATAATCATAAATCTTGGTCCTTTCTTTTTTACAGCAAATACCAGGTTTTCTAAACATTTTAAATCTGGTGACAAGAAATAAAACTTCATATACTACCTTTGCTCTTGTGTATTCTTTTTTGTTAAGCATGTTGTGATGGGGGGTGTGGGAGAGAGAGAAGGGAGGGAGGACAGAGAGGGAGACAGGTGCGTGGAGAAGCAGACGCGAGGGAGGTGCTGCGGGCAGGCTGGCCTGGCTGGGCCCTTGGGAAGGCAGCAGCTGGAGGAGGGGGGGTGGGTGTGGAGCGGGAGCTGCCCTGGGGCTCTGCAGACTCGGGCTGCAGCAGGGGTGCTTACAGGCACTGGAGGTGAGGCCCATCTCAGGCTGCACAGCAACGCGGGCTTGGGGTGCAGCCGCGCTGCCCTCAGGGGAATGCCGCCTGGCTGGGGCAGGACGCTGGGCTTGGAGGCTCCCTGCTCAGCCTGTGCATGCCGGGAAAGCGCAAGAAGGGACTCCCTGGGCTCTGGGAATTGCCACTGCAGGCGGTGCTCAGAGCTGAGCTGGCCGGTAGCCCATAGCGCGGCGGCCCTGCGCAGCACCTGCCCTGGCCCTGGCCCCTTGAGGGGAGCTGTGGGTGGGCCGGGCCAGGGCCTGGGCAGGCTGAGGCAGCTGCAGTGGCCCAGCTTATGTGGCCAGGCCCCAGGAGCGGGGACGGCTCCTGGGAGCTCCCTGAAACAGTTCCTTGGACCTCTCATGGCCAGGCCCTTGCAGTGGAGGCAGCTCTGCCCCACTCAATCTGTGCCTGGCATGCAGGGAGGCTGAGTCCAGAGTCAAATGCCCCCATAAGCCTGGCATCCTGCCTCTGCCAGATGGCATCCCCTCACGGAGTTGTGTATAGGGGCAGGAGCCCCCCCCCCAGTGAGCCACCCAGGGCTCCTGCCATCCCCCCTGCCCCATTCACCCCTGTCCCACTCCCTCCCTCACTGTGCGGGTCTCATTCTGCCCCTCCTGCCCCTTCCCCCCAGCACACTTACTTGCTGGGTGCTGCTGGGCACTGCTGCACACATGGCTGGGTTGCATTCCTGGCCCCTGCAGCAGGCTGGGCTGTGTGTGCATGGCTCCAGTCTTCCGTGTACCACTCACAGGTCATCCGCATGCCACTGGTCGTATGTGTACCACAGTTTGGGAACCACTGTGCTAGGGCAATTTTGCCACTGTGGTCCTACCCAAGGGCAGGAACATTCTGGTAATGTGCTCCCGAGGAAGGACACACTGGAAGTGAGCATGATTTTTTCTACATTATAGACAGATTCAGTTATAGACCTTCAGCGAAACAACAATGGTGGAAGAGCTAACCAGAACTGGACAACTGTGCTGATGCAGAAAATAATGAGGGTTGCCCCCCAGTTTTTTAACTGGCGCTTAACTTTTATTTGCAGCTCTAGCCAAGAATGGCGTCCCTTAATGACAATCCTGACAGTGTAGAGCTCCCTAAATTAACACAAGAGCAATGAGACTTTAATGGAAACACTAATTACAGATGCCAGAATTATTCAGCTGCAATTCAAAACCTGTGATGTGGAGAAACTCCTAGTACGGATGGGCTGTCATCTAATTTCTTTGAAGCTGCCTGTGAAAAGGTGACCCTGGCTTTACAAGCCAGTTACAAAGCTTGTTCTCCAAAGTGCCATACACCCAACTCTCCCATGGAGATCAGGGGGTATGGAAGTTGTTGAATACCTTGCCAAGAATCACGGCCAAAATGGGGACTCTCTCCCTTGCTTTCCTGATCAATATTGACTGTAACACACTGTCAGACTTGGATCTGTGCTTTAAGGCATAATTTGCATGACCAAGTTTTGCTAGCTTGGCCATATCAGCAAAACCCCTGGTTTGGACACAGTAATACTGACCAAAAAGGAATTTTGTTGGCTTAGCTTGTGTTGGTCAGGAAGATGGTATAGCTAAGCTGGCATGGTGTAGGCCATGCCTTCTTTTGGTACAGGCTAGGCCACCATCAGAGGACTCTGCTGACATTGCTTTGCTGGCACAGCTCTAGTGGCAGAGGCTCTGTAATGCAGCCAGGTCCTAGGACTGATAGGTCTTATATGGAAGAAAGACTTGCCATTAACACTGGATTTGCTTGTACCCAGCTTCTGGTCCACTGCAAGCAAAAGAATGTGTTTTGTGTACCTTTGCTTTCAATGGGCTTTAGATCAGGGTCAATGGAAAGACTCTCTTGGATTTCAGTAATCTATGAAAGAAACCCTTTGCACCCGTAAGAAGTGGCCGAGCAAATGTCCCAGAACAATGGACACAAATATTTAAATGATTGCACTTTGTCCTGGGATCAAATGGTTTATCTCAGGACAAATGTGCTATTCTGTTTATAGCATCAGAGGTCTAGCTACTAGCCCTGTGTGAATGGGGAAGTATTTGATTCAGATTTGGATTTGGAGGACAGTGATTTGATTTGGATCACTGGATCACTGTCTTGAATCAATTTGGCTGAATCAGTTTTGGAAGATTTGGCGCTGAGAGATTCAGTGATTCGGATTGGCCGGGGAGAGGCAGGCACAGCCGGGTGGCTTCAGGTTTTCCCATGGTTTCTCTGGCTATGCCTACCTCCTCCCCAAGTTGGTTGGGCAACTTGTCCCAACCCTAGCCCCAGTCTCATGCCCCTTCCCTCCCCCCTCCCCATAACCCCAACAGACTTACCAGCTGGAGGCAACTGTCAGCTGCCTGTTTAGTCTATGGTCGAATCTCCGAATCAGCCAAATCTTTTTCCGAATTGATTTGGATGCTTCAAATCGATTTGGAGCTTTTAATTGGTCTCCTGATTTGATTTGGATATTCGGTCCCCAAATAGGGCCAAATCTCCTCTGTATCGAATCAGCTACCAAAGCGTTGCACACCCCTACTAGCTACAGCTGTAGTAGATACAGAACATCATTTGACTCAAGTATTCTTCCATAGTACTTCATAATACAGTCTTCACATATGGACAGCCTCCAATTCTTACCCTGCTCTCAGTTTGATGTATACAATCAAAATCACCCAGTCTTGCATCTGTTCCTTACCCATTGACTGGACCCCTTTATACTAAGCGAAATCAAAGTCTCTTAGAATGACAGATGGAAGAAGCAGGGGGAGAAAACCCAGCAAGCATGAGAGATGGTTCCTTTATAATGTGTTAACTACCAAGATGTCAATCTAATAAAAATGGCATCTCTCTATTTTTGCCCACTAGCATTACAGCTTGAAGGGTCAGTCTCAGTGATCTGGCTGAAAATCTTATTCAAACAGCTAGATGGCTTGGAGATTTTCCGTGGTATTTGCTCCATGTTTACAGATTCATATGCATGAGGCTGAAAATGTTTCTAGCAAATATTGAAAATGAATTAATATGCTCCATGACTATAACGATGGAAACCTTTTTACTATTCTATACAGAGTGAGATTGGGCATGCAATATTGATTTTGCAACTGAAAGATGATAACCTATTTTATGCATGGGTTTGAACTCTTATTTCATCGTGATGGATCTTGATATACAGAAGCTTGAACTCCCATTGCTTTCCTCTGTTCTTGAGACAGCTGGCCAATTGACCAAATATGTGAATAAAAGAGAAATTAAGACACTCAGGAGGTACCCTATAGCTTGAATTCTATGGGGAGAAAAAGAGGCATTTTGTTGCATTCAGCACTCAGTTCCCAATAATATTTTGAGAATTTTCTCCACTCCATGTTTTCCACAGACCAGATACCATGCTTGGGTTTGTCTTCATTTTTCTGTGCTCTGCCTATGATCTCCTCTTACACTTGAATTGTAGTCTGTGGGCAGGGATTATATTTCTATTGATTAGTTGTGTAAGGTCCAACCTACTGGGGTTTGGGACCGTGGTGACGGCCTTTAGGTGCTACCAGGTAACAAAAAGATACCTGTTTAAAAGCTGCATTATATACCATGTAGCAAGCTGGAAGTGAAGGCTGAAAGCCCCGGGTCTTTTAGAACCAAACTATGCTGTTTTATACACACACATGTGCACACACACACACGTACACATGCACGCGCGTGCACACACACACACACTTATTCCATACTTTTACAATTACAGTGACGGTATTGACCTAGCACATCTGAAAGCAGAGTTTGGGACCAGAATGAAACCTACTTTCCTGCAGGATGAAAATAAATTAACCAAATCAACACATTACTCAGGAGGAACCTTCCCTCAGAGAGGATTTTTTTTTCTCTTATGCCTACAACAAGTGAGTTAATAATTAAGACAAATATATGAGAAAATCCTGGGTCGATGCCTTCCTGATATGCTTAGCACACCTGTCTTATGTTGATCCTTTAGGCTTGGATCCTACCCATGTGATTCTGGATGGCTAGCCAGTATCCTAACATAGCCAGAACCAAACTCCTATATCTCCCTTCCCAACCATTCCAGCTTTCCCTGCTTCACTCTCATCACCAATGTGGACAATATAGCTATCCTCCCTGACATTCAGGCCTATAATGTGGATATTATTTTGAATGTGCCCTTGATCTTAGCCCATACATTTTGGGTTCCTTTTTTCCATCTCTGTAGTGTCTCTAAAACCTTCCTTCTCTTTGTCTGCAGCTGGTCAAGAGTATTTAAATGAAAATCTATATTTACTAGCTGATACCCAAATTTTTTGTGAAAACATTTTGGTTTTAATAAAGCTGCTAATGGAGCATAGGTAGGGGTCCTGCTAGCCCACTCAGAAGGACACATGCACTGTGGTAAGTACTCACACAGACTGTTTCAGAGTTGGAAATCCAAGGGCTTACAGGGCCTCTGGCTAGTTTCCTGACATGGAGCCAGGAGCAAGGAGCTAGGAGCCTAGCATCCCCTGGGTGGGGTTCAGCTCCTAGCCCCACAATAGGGAGCATGAAGCCCTAAGAGAATGGAAGGTATCTGAGTTTCCATATCTGCAATCATGGGAAGGCTTCCTAGCTCCCTACTTTGAAGCCAGAAGATTGGCAACTTTTTGAGCCTTTGTTTGAATTGGGGCCTTCTGGGCTCCCAGTCCTGAAGTCAGGAGCCTGGAAAATTTGGAAGTGGTTTCCTGGGTCCATGGTGCCAGGGCACCCCTATCCATGTGGACTGTCCCAAGGCTGGGACCCCGTGGTTTCCACAGTCCATAGATGTAGGGCAACCCACCTTCCCTGACCGGGTGCCTGACTCCACTGCCCTGAGAGTCAGGGACCCAGGAAGCCAGTTGTCCCAGGAGCCTGAAAGCTGTGGGATCCCTGACCTTGAGGAACAGGGTTGAGCTGTCCAAGAACCACAGACCCAGGAAACCCTAGCAGCTGATTGACTAAAAAAGGACATAAAACCTACTCATTTCAGTGCTGCCTTATTCTGTATAGCAAGAGGCATATCTCTTTTCAGAAACACCATATTTTGGTGTTTCCATAATGAAAAATGATGGGCTTACAGTTCAATGAAAATGTGAGTTTTGGGGGTTTTGTTCTGATAAAGAGTGAAAATTTTTCAGAAGACTTGAAAATCATCATAGGAATTGTTGGGAGATTGGGCTTTCCTGTCAGATCTGCTTAATACAGCCAAACCTCTTAGCTAGCCCTTTATTACCACTCACTTTTACTACCACCTTCTCCCCTCCAGCTTTGCTGATAATTGATTTCTCTCTAGTTCATTAAAGACACTGATGCTATATTGACGATGTCACCCCATAGGTTCTCTTTTTTCACCTCATCCAATACAAGTTTCTTGTCCTTACCTTTAACATCCTCCACAACTCAGTCCTTGTCCCCCTTTTCACTCTTATTTTATTGTACCATTATCTGACCCCCCCCAGAGCCTTTGTATTTACTAAAGAGAAATTGCATTTTTCCAGTACATAGTTATATTTTTTTTAACACATCAACTGCATTTTTAGTACTTTCTCATTACTCAGTAGATCAGTAAGAGCTTGATCCATTGCCCATTGAAGTCAATAAAAGACTCCTTTAATTAGCGTTCAAATTACTATCAGTCTCTAAATGTTACTATCAATTAAGTGCAGAATGGACACATTTTTGTACTACTACCAATTTTTCTTTCCTTTTAGTATGTCGAGGGAAGTCTGAAGTGTAGATTTTGGATGGTGTTTGCCAGTGTCTGCCCCCCAGCCCTCAAACAGGGGGCCTGAGAATACTGGCTTGAGTTTCCTCTGCTTTGGGAATTTGGGACTTCAGTGGTTTGGGTCCATCTTGAACCCTGGGTCATTTTTTCTTTTGGTCAATAAGGCATTTGGCTTTTCTTGTGACTGTGGCAGCCCTTTTAAAACTAAGAAGCATTGTGCAGCTGTGCTATGCATATGAACTGGATGCCTACCACTCACAGGATGCAGCTTCATGTGTATTTTGCTGCAGAGCTGACAAATTTGCTCCGCAGTAAAGAGTTACTGTCTAAATGTGCACCTGTTTTTGGGTGCTGTAAATTAATTAACTCCACTGTAGGATAGCACTGTCGAGGACAAGTACAGTGCTACAGGAGAGTCCTTTAGTGTGCCTCATGTGAAGGGAGGGGCCATCACCAGGGAGGACTACACTGCGGGTGCTCGGGGCTGTAGAGGGGCAGTCAGGGAGGCCGAGGCGGAGATGGGACTGGGACTAGCTTCCCGGATCAAGGACAACAAGAAGTCCTTTTTTAAATACATAGGGGGCAAAAAGAAGGTACCAGGTAATGTGGGGCCCCTGCAGGACACGCTAGGAAATTTGGTCGTCACACCAGAAGACAAAGCCAACATATTTAACGATTTCTTTGCCTCCATTTTCCTAAGCAGGGACCAGAACAGTCACCCCCCCTCTGGGCCCCCCTCAGGCCCCAGGGGGTCCAGTCCTCTGGCACCCAGGCCAAGGGTCAGTGAGGATCTAGTCAGGGAACTTCTGGAGGGGCTGGATGTATTCAAATCAGCTGGTCCGGACGATCTCCACCCCCGAGTGCTGAGGGAATTGGCCGAGGTCATTGCGGGACCCCTGGCACGGCTGTACGAGCACTCGTGGGGCTCTGGTGTGGTGCCAGAGGACTGGAAGAGGGCCAACGTGGTTCCCATCTTCAAAAAGGGGAAGAAGAAGGACCTGGGAAACTATAGGCCAGTTAGTCTTACCTCAATCCCGAGTAAGGTTTTTGAGAAAATTATTCTGGCTCATGTCCACGAGGGGCCGGCAGGGGAGATTATGCTTCAGGGCAGCCAACACGGGTTTATTAGAGGCATGGCCTGTCAGACCAACCTGGTGGCCTTCTATGACCAGGTCACCAAATCTTTAGACGCAGGGATAGCAGCGGACATCGTCTTTCTGGACTTTCGGAAGCCTTCGACACGGTCTCTCACCCCGTTCTCATTAAGAAACTGGGGGACTGTGGTGTCGACACCCACACAGTCAGATGTGTCGCCAACTGGCTGGAGGGCCGCACCCAGAGAGTGGTGGTGGATGGCTCATTTTCGACTTGGAGGGATGTGGGCAGTGGGCCCGCACTGCTCAACATCTTCATCAGTGACTTGGACGAGGGGGTAAAAAGCACCTGTTCAAATTTGCTGATGACACTAAGATGTGGGGGGATGTGGGCAGGCTAGAAAGGAGGAATAGGCTACAATCAGACCTAGACAGGTTACAAGGGTGGGCGGATGAGAATAGGATGGGATTCAACACTGACAAGTGCAAAGTGATGCACCTGGGGGGGAACAACCGGCACCATACCTACAGGCTGGGGAACTCCCTTCTCGTCAGTGCAGAGGCAGAAGAGGATCTTGGAGTCATCACTGATGCCAAGATAAACATGGGCGGCAGTGTGGGGATGCAGTCGGGAAGGCCAACTGTGCCTTGGCATGCATCCACAGATGCATCTCGAGCAGGTCCAGGGAGGTGATCCTCCCCCTCTATGCGGCACTGGTCAGGCTGCCGCTGGAGTACTGCATCCAGTTCTGGGCGCCGCACTTCAGGAGGGATGTGGACAGCGTGGAGAGGGTCCAGAGGAGGCCACTCGCATGATCGGGGGCAGCAGGGCAGGCCCTACGAGGAGAGGCTACGACACCTGAACCTGTTCAGCCTCCCAAAGAGAGATCTAGTGGCCTGTTACAAACTAGTCAGGGGGGACCAGCAGGCACTGGGGGAGCCCCCGTTCCCCCGAGCACTGCTAGGAGTGACCAGGAATAACAGTCACAAGCTGGCAGAGAGTAGATTCGGGTTAGATATCAGGAGGCGCGACTTCACGGTCAGGGCGGCTAGGATCTGGAACGAACTTCCAAGCGAAGTGGTGCTGGCTTCTACCTTGGGGGTCTTTAAGAGAAGGCTGGATGAACATCTTGCTGGGGTCATTTGACCCCAGTACTCTTTCCTGCCATGGCAGGGGGTCGGACTAGATGATCTGCTGAGGTCCCTTCCGGCCCTAGAAACTATGAACGTGAGCCACCAATGTGATGCTATAGCCAGCAAAGCGAACAACACTCTGGCGTGTATCAACTGATGCATCACAAGCAAGTCTAAGGAGATCATCCTCCCACTCTACTAAGCCCTCGTGAGGCCACAGCTGGAGGACTGTGTCCAGTTCTGGGCACCATTTCAAGAGGGAGGTGGAGAAGCTGGAAAGAGCCCAAAGGAGGGCCACATGGATGATTAGAGGTCTGGAGAACAGACCATATGAGGAGAGGCTGAAGGATATGGGAGTGTTCAGCTTGGAAAAGAGAAGACTCGGGGGTGGGGAGGGGTGGGGGACAACTTAATAGCAGCCTTTAAGTATATAAGGGGCGAACATCAGGGGTTAGGAGAACATCTGTTCACCAAGGCACCCCAGGGGAAGACTAGGAATAATGGTTATAAACTGATAGAAGATCGCTTCAGATTGGACAGAAGGAAAAGCTTCTTTACGGTTCGTGTGTCCAGAGTCTGGAACTGACCCCCTCCCCAGAGGTGGTACAGTCACCTTCCCTGGGATCTTCAAAAGACAACTGGATGCACACCTCGCAGGGGTCATCTCACCTCAGCAGTCTTTTCTGCCTTAGAGTGGGAGGCTGGACCTGATGATCTTGTGAGGTCCCCTCCAGCCCCTAACGTCTATGAACCTATGTGTAGATGGTGCCTGGAGCTGGGGCCTGAGGACTGACCCTCTGGGCCCCCTGCCAGTCTGGGGTTGCTCCACCCTGGCTCAGACGCTGTGCCATGTGCGCTGTGGTGCGTGGCAAGTTACCTTGGGGGTGGTGGGGGTGGTCTTCCTCCTTATTCCTTTAGTGCTGGATTGCCGATAGCTGTAGTGACCTTGGAAAGCGAGGAAACACTTGCCAAGAGCTGGGCCCGGGCCCAGGCCCAGGAATTAAGATGTACAGGTTCTAAGGCCAAGTGCAGCACGCTGAAGTGAATAATAAATGGCTCAAACAGCTGCGTACTGGTATGCAGTCCTGCTGGATTTCCATTTTCCACATACAGGCCATCAAGGAATTGATGTAAACACCAAGGTGATGCTAAGAGAATTTGACCTGGGCAGTGAGTGATGTGTCTTCAGCACTTCATCGAATGACCTGACACGCAGGACACAGGATGGCGCAATGCGGGTAGCTGGTGCTGTACCTTGTGTTTGCTGTGCAAGATGATAACTCCAGATCTTGATCTGGAATATTTGTCATGCTTTAGATTAAAAGGAAATACAGAATGCGCTTTGATGAAGTCAAAGTATCAAAGCAAGTCTTGGTCCCTGCTGACTGCACAGGAGCATTGTTTGAAATTCAGCCTATCAGCACATGGTAATGGTGATATTTGCTAGCAGGACAGGTTAAAAGATGTCAAATAAAAATAAAATAAAATAAAAACAAAAATCTGCACGTGGGTCGGTTATAATCCTCCCAGGCCACTGTGAGGAGGGTTATAGAACAGGGGTGCACAGATTTATTCAGTGTGTGACTTCTCTCCTAACAGAGTTTGCCCTGTGTTTACATTCTTGAAAACACAAATCCCCCTCTATTTACTGAAGGTGCTTATGGGCCCTCTATTATCATTGCAATGCCTGAGCATGTTGTGATTTTTAATCATTTAGCTTCGCAACACTGCAGTACTACTAGCTGCATTTTGCATGTGGGAAACTGAGACACGGGGAGATAAGTAACTTGCCCAAGGTCACACAGGAAGTCAGTGTCAGTGCAGGGCATTGAACTCAGCTCTCTAGTTGGGGCCCTGACCACTGGATCCTCCTGTTCTTCCCATTTGCAACAATACAACATCCCTGCAGCAACCGTATTAACTGTTTGCATGCAGAAGTAACACTAGAAGTTGTATTTTTTCTTCTTTTAGTGCAACTCAGAAGCTGGCAGAAAGCAGAGAGACAACACCTGGACCTAGTGGTACTGGGTGTGCAAAACAGAAGCATAATTGCATGACCAAGGCATTCCCTGTGTGGTGGAAAATGTTAGCTGCTCCCTCCTTACTCTCCATGCAAGTTGCCTGTACTGACACTAACCAATACAGAGTTAAAATGTATGTCAGGGAAGTGATGAGTGGGATTCTCAGGTCCTGTAAATCGGCATAGTCTTACTGAAGCCAGTGGAGCCAGGCTAGTGTGTACTAGCGGAGCCTCTAATGGAACTGTTAGACAGCGTTCCTGGGTAACTGAGCTCACTTAATGTTTTACATAGGGCTGAATGACTTCGGAGGCGATGGCTTTCCCTCTCATTGAAGGATGTAAGAAGACAGAAATGTGTTCACATTTCTTCTCCAGGCTCCAGCTTCTGAGGGAAACAGAACAAGGGAAAAAGTGAAACACTATCCTTGAACCATGAGAGCACCAGAGAAATGGCAAATCGCTAGTAATACAAGCACCAACCCGAGTACATCAAAACCCTATCATTTCTGAGTCGTTACCTCAGCCTGTTCTCCTGGGATTAACCAAACCACATGTAACCCTTCCGCTGAGCACCTGTTAGCAGCAACAAGGGTCACATTCTGGGGGCTCATCTGGGATCCATTCAATTTGGGCATTTACGTCCATACATTTGGGGAGTCCCCTATATTAATTTTTTTCAAAGGTTGCTAGTTGTACCCCAAGATAAAAGAAAACGTTTATCATTCCTTGCAAACAGTATATAAAAGTAAATAAGCATTATTTTAAATCGTGGAAATGTTAAGTAGTGTTGGTATTAATATGCCAGGATGTCAAATTCTGGGCTGGGGGGAGAATATAACACCCACATGCACTTGGGGGTTTGGGTGGAAAACTGTGTGCTTTTAGTTGTTGCATTGGGGGGGGAGACGGGGGGGGACTGGAAAAGGTCCACTTCTCCTCCCCCTCATTGTGTCCAGATCATTGTCTCAAGATCGCTTAAAAGAACCTGTAAAACCAGTTTAGTGATTCTGGAGCAAATCTGGGAATGCTGGCCACCTTTGGGTTGACTGGTTTCTATTAGGAGTGTTCAAATGATGCTGTTTCTTGATGGGGATCCTGTAATGATGTGAAAAATGTCATTTAAGGTTCAGGCCACCGGGGCTGGGGTCTTGTTCTCTTGGGGCTGCTAAGAGCTGCACAGCTGAATTGGGAGCCAGAAAACCTGCTTCTCAATGGGGGGTGGGGGGTGGAAGTGTCCCCTCCACTCTTCACTGCAGAGGGAAGCAAAAGCTATGTGATGGGAAAGCCTCAGGTACAGGGAGAGAAAGTCTGTCTCAGAGCTTGAGACCCTGTTCTCTCCCTCTTCTTTCCACTTTTGTTTTTCTGGGTTTTGAGTGACATGATACCTTTGGGGGGAGTATCAATCCCTGCAGCAAACTACCTAGGGTTGGAGCCTGGCAGTTTTGCTGGTGAACTCTGGGCTAGGGCTGAGAACCTGGCATGTTTTAGTTGCAACTTCTTTTTGTTCCAACCCAGGCGTGTGGCTGAACCCCGGCTGCATGTCTTGCTGGCAGTTACTGGCCATGCAGGTCTTGCATGGGATGCTACCATGACTGCATTAATCCTTGAAGCAGACTGACCAGGAATGGGGTCCTGGCAGTTACTGGCCCCATGTTAAGAACTGTAGTGTCTCAGCATCGTGGTATAGGTGAGATTAGATGTCTAGGCTGCAGCCATTAGGCCTGAGCACTTTTTGCTGTTTCACAACCGTTGCATTTCAGCCTAGCTGCGTGTCGCTGAACCCCAGCCAGATGTTTGGCTGGCAGATTTGAGCCAGGGTTTCAGCCTGGCAGGGTTTCAGCCTTGAGAGCTGGCACTACTTGTTTATCCAGGCCTCAGTGTAGTGTAGACCTGGCCACCTTTTTGCTGCCCACTCCAGGCCAAGCGTGTGTGGGTGTTACACACACTTTGGGCTACCTGACCACAGCTGGTCCAGAGGCTATTTCTGATGACATGGTACCTGGTATATTATGGAGAGGAAAGTTTCATGCCTTGGTGTGGTACTGCACTCACACAAACAACACACACACAAAGGCAAGTCAACTGCTGGTGTGGAAATAGGTTATTTTCCCCTCAACAAATTATGTGATATGCCCTGCCACTTGGCTTTACATTTGCTGTCTGCCAGAATAAAGAGGCTGCAATCTGGTATTCAGTGCAGGTGGGCTCCTATACATTAAAGCAGAGACAACCCTAGGGGTGTGCAGGGAGAAATTGGGGGTAGTGGCGAGTGGCTGGAGCGGGGAGCCAGCGGCACATGGCAGCTGCGTGGCGTGGTGGCGCCCTTGGCACATGCCAATGGCACCATCCATGGGGCCTGTACAGCACTGTCCATGGGGCCCCCCAAAGCACAGGGCCTGGGGTGCTCCCCGCAATTTGCCCCCCCTCCAAGAGCTGGCTCTTGAGCTTGAGTACCAAAGCTGAGAGGTAGCTTTAACCTCCCCCACAGTGCAGGTTTTGATAGAAGGTTTTAGTTCTAGCTCAGTGGGGGCCAACCTTTCGGGCAGGCGTGCCACAAATTAGCTTCGCACTTCCTTGACTGCTACTCCGACACTCCTCCCCCTGCCCAATCAGCATCTCTTTCTGCTCTCTGCACTGTGCTCCCTGGCTGCTCTGCTGCTCTGCTTTCTGCTCCCTGTCCTATCTGCCACTAGGCTGCCTGTCCCCTCTCTGATATTCTGCGTGCTACAGACAGAGGCTGCCCATTTCACGTGTCCTGCAGGTTGGCAACCCCTGTGTTCACTCATCCATTCCCACTTCTCCTTCATGTCAAGGATTTATGGAGAAATTTCCATTAAACAGATTTGATCAGATTCTTTTATAAGTTTTGTCCTTCTGCATATGTATTAATAGATGTAGCCATGTTGGTCTAAGGACATAGGCAAACAAGGTTTTTTGGGTAAATCCAATATCTTTTATTAGACCAGCTAAAACAGTTGGGAAAATTCTTCTTTGCAACCTTTTGCATACACATTTATGGTACTAAGTGACTATAATTATTACAAGGCTTGAAAAATTGGTTCTTGGCTACAGCACGATGGCTGACAGCAATAACAACTCCCTATTCTCTATTCTTGTTTCCTGCACAAAAGTGAATGGAGGCTATTTTGATTTCAACAGGCCTTTTGTTTAGTATGTAGTGCCTCTACAAGCAGTCCTCAGACTTACGACACAATTGGTTCCTGAAAACGGTGTCTCAAGTCAAAACGTTACAACTTGGAACCAATTTTCTCATAGGAAACAAAGCTATAAATGGGGGATTGGTTCCTGAACCAAGGCCCGATACCCTATTTTCACTAGAAACAACCCAGAATTTTGTACTCCATCAATTATAGATGAGTCATATAGCTACATTAATGTACTTATATTGTAAATAGCAATCATACTGATTTCAAAAGTCTTCTTTGAGGAGACTTTGCTGGACATTTTGAAGGGTTCTTGGTTGCAGTGTTCTCAGGAGTCTCGGCTGCAGGTCTTTCCGGAGTCTTGTCTTCTTTCTTAAAGAAAGTGTCCAAGGAAGTTCGGACAGATGTTCTCCAGGGAGATGGGTGACATAGCAAACTTGTTCGCTGGCACGGCGTGGCATTGGATCAAGCGTTGTAAAGTTGAAACTGATGTCAATTTATAAATGTTGTAAGTGCGAAACGTTGTAACTTGAAACGTTCTAAGTCGAGGACAGCCTGCATTACTGTCCCAGCTTTTTCATTCAGACCTTGTAGCTGGGTTTAATTTAACCACATGAACCAGAATCCAACATAGCATCAGTGCTTCTCTTACCCACTGGAGATGATCTTTCCCCCACAACTTTTTTTAATGTCACCTCATAGCTAAAAATGGACCTTTCTGGATGGGGATGCATCAGCTCTTTCTCTCCTCTTTTATGTACCATCCCCCTCCTAACAAGTGCCACAAGCTCACCTTAGCATCTGAGGTGCAGATTTCAATTTACATTAATTTCAGGCACCAAAGAGTGATTCCTTAATAGTTAAGCATTGTTAATTTTCTTTTTTTTTTGAGGCAGAGTGATAAAGTTTCTAAAAGAAATCTATGCAGTGTACATAATAACAATTTGCAGTGAAGCAAATATCCTTAATGACCCAAAGAAGGCTCCTGTGATAAAAAAATATACCCTTCCCTCTCTTTGGCTGTTAATTCTTATTTCACACTTTTTATCCATTGACTTTTTCAATTTTCTGAACAAAATGGGAAAACGAAATCTCTTTGCTTCATGCTTGGAAACAACAGCAGTCTTACTTAGCAGAGAGGAGTTTGTATGAATTACCTGAGGCTAGATACCATCTGCCTCTCACAGGTATTGGGGTGGAGGGGGGCGGGAGGGAAGGATCCAGATATTGCATGTAGTTGTCCAGCTAATTAAAAGGTAAAATGTTAGGCCTTTCAAAGGTTCACAGATCTTACAGAGAAAAAGATTTCTCTGAAAAGGGATATTATGACTTGAACACTACCAGGTAATGATTTGCCCTGAAAATTGGGGGAGGGAGGGAAGCCACCATGATTTTTTTTAATTTATGAGAAAAGAAGTAAAAAACACATGCATATGAGGCAAACTAAAATGTGTTGTGTTGTCTTCATGCTTTCTTTATTCCTTAAATTAAAAGTGAAGTACTTTTCACAAAAAAAAAAATCAAAGCATTTACATTTTAAAAATCAAAAGATTTCATTTTTGAAAATGGCAAATTTTGACCTTTTTTTCCTACAGTTTTTTCATAGATTTCATAGATTTTCATAGACATAGGGCTGGAAGGGATCTTGAAGATCATTGAGTCCAGCCCCCTGCCCCAGGGGCAGGAAGTCAGCTGGGGTCATAGGATCCCAGCAATACAAGCATCTAAACATTTCTTGAATGAGTCCAGAGTAGGTGCCTGCACCGTTTCTGGAGGTAGTCTATTCCAGGCCTTGGGGGCACGGATAGTAATGAAGTGTTCCTTATGTCCAGCCTAAAACAGTCATGGAGGAGTTTATGACCGTTGGTCCTTGTTTTACCTTGGGGCGCTCTGGTGTACAACCCTTATGTACTTCTAGGCAGCCACCAGGTTCCCCCTGAGCCTGCGCTTTTCTGGGCTGAAGAGTCCCATGGCTCTCAGCCTCTCAACATACAGCCTGTTCTCCTGGCCTCTGATATGCGTGGCTCTCCTCTGGACTCCTCTGTAAAACCAGTTACATCAGAAAGGATGGTAGAAAGTCATTGAGGGAGAAGCTGAAAGAGGAGTTATTTTGAAAATAAAATTATGAAATATCTTCTGCCAACCCCCCCCCCCACATATTATATTTTTTTTAACTTGGGAAAGTGAAAAATGGCTTTGTTTAGTACCTATGTACTTAGCAAAAGAGACAGTGACTGAAGATTAATCCTCAGTCACGTTGGAAAGAACTTGGTTCTGAAATTATAAAGTTGTAGCCATTTTAAATGAGCATAGACAATAGACACGGTAGATTCATTGCCTCAAGGTTTGTCCAGTTTAAACATTTTTTTTTTACTTCAAATGAACTGATTGCCAATTAACTCAGGGTAGTTTCATGTTTGTAAAAGCTTGTGTGGAAACTTCTCAGTATTAATTACCGCAAGTTAGCTGGTAATCAATTACCTCGAGACAGGAAAAAGAAAGGAAAAACACGTTAGTTTAGAAATATCAGACACACTAAAGTGTATCTGCTCAAGCCTGTCTACCTCTTCTGTAAAAAAGTGTGAATGTGGGTAGCTATAATGGCCACACCGCTTAGTATGGCTTAGTAATTAATGCCCTGGGCTGAGACATAGGAGCAGGGGAGCAGTGGCAACGTTAACCATTGCAGCTTCCAGAGCCATAGCAAGTAACGCTGACCCATGCATCCTGCCACTACATTTTGTGGCACGTGGGGACTCCTGTGAGAAAGATGATTCATCTCCTGGTGCTGGATCAGGCCCACTGACCAATCCTGCACCATTCATTTGGCTGCAGAACTGGACAATCTGGGCACCACTGATTTAGGTGAATGGTTTCAGTCTTCAAAGCCAATCAGCTTGACCTTAATCCCCGGTAAGATGTTGGAGAAAATGATCAAACAGACCCTTCTGGACAAGCTGGCTGATGGCAACATCCTGAGGGACAGCCAGCATGGGTTTGTTGCAGGTAGGTCTTGCCTGACCAATCTCATCTCCTTCTATTATCAGGTGACCTATCACCTGGACAAGGGAGAAGAGAATGACATCATATACCTAGACTTTAAAAAAGCCTTTGATCTGGTGTTCCATGATCTCCTCATGGAAAAACTGGCCAATTGTGGCCTCGGCTACACCACAGTCTGATGGCTGGGAAATTGGCTCCAAGGATGGACCCAGAGAGTAATAGTCGATGGAAGTGAATCATTATGGCGCTCCAGGACCAGTGGTGTTCCCCAAGGACCAGTGGTGTTCCCCAAGGCTCTGCGCTTGGACCGGCTCTCTTTAACGTTTTTATCAACGATGTGGACATTAGTGTCAGAAGCACATTTGCCAAGTTTGCTGATGACACTAAACTTTGGGGCATAGCGTCCACACCTGAGGATAGGCTAGTGATCCAGGTTGACTTGGATAAGCTTAGTAAGTGGGTGGATATAAACCTGATGACGTTCAATACTGAAAAATGCAAGGAAAAAAACTCCGCAGCACGCTTATAGGCTGGGCAGCGCTACGCTCGCTAGCACCATGGCTGAAAGAGACTTGGGGAGATCACAAGATGAACATGAGCCACGAATGTGAGGTCGCAGCTGGTAAAGCAAATAAAACTCTGGCTTGCATCCATAGATGCTTTTCAAGGAAATCTCAGGATGTCATCCTCCCACTGTACTCGGCCTTGGTGAGCTCACAGCTGGAGTACTGCATCCAATTCTGGGCTGCACAATTCAAGAAGGATGCAGAGAAGCTTGAGAGAGTCCAGAGGAGAGCCATGCACATGGCTGGAGGTCAAGAGAACAGGCCTTATGATGAGAGGCTGAGAGCCATGGGACTCTTCAGCCTAGAAAAGCGCAGGCTCAGGGGTGACCTGGTGGCTGCCTATAAATATATAAGGGGTGTACATCAGGATCTGGGGGAAGGTCTGTTAACCAGAGCATCCCAAGAGAAAACAAGGACCAACGGTCATGAACTCCTCCATGACCATTTTAGGCTGGGCATAAGGAAAAGCTTCTTTACTATCCGAGCTCCCAAGGCCTGGAATAGACTCCCTCCCTACTTTGGACTCATTCAAGAAACATTTGGACACCTATCTTGCTGGGATCCTTTGACCCCAGCTGACTTCCTGCCCCTGGGGCAGAGGGCTGGACTTGATGATCTTCAAGGTCCCTTCCAGCCCTAGTGTCTATGAAATCTATGAAAAAACTGTAGAAAAAAGGTCAATATTTGCCCTTTTCAAAAATGAAATCTTTTGATTTTTAAAATGTAAATGCTTTGATTATTTTTTTTGTGAAAAGTACTTCACTTTTAATTAAAGGAATAGAGAACACATGAAGACAACACAACATATTTTAGTTTGCCTCATATACATGGTTTTTTTTACTTCTTTTCTCATAAATTAAATTAAAACCATGCTGGCTCCCCCCCGCCGCTCCCTGATTTTCAGGGCAAATCATACCTGGCAGTGTTCAGGTCATAATATCCCTTTTCAGGGAAATCTCCCTCTCCGTAAGGTATGTGAACCTTCGAAAGGCCTAAGTAGCAAGAGAAACAAATTTATCCATCAACTCAGTAGTTTGTATTTCTCTCCTCGTCAGCAATGCTGCTCAGCAGCATCTTTTACTAGCAGCTACCATCTTCTTTTGAGTTTCAGCGGGTTTTTTTGCTGCAGTTCATTCAGTATTAAAGTTATTCATGCTCCAGACTCTGCTAACGATATTATGGATGGATAAATGCATTCTGGGATGGAATGCTTGAGTGAAAATATATGGCCTTACAGGCAGGCACAGCTCTGATCTTTCCTAATTTTCATAGCTGAGCAGGTCTCCGCTACTTCAGAAAACTGGACTTTTATGCTTGTTAGTCTTCTGTAATAAGGCTGGTTAGGCAGGGGGCTACTGTTCCAGTTTTCCACTGCACCACACCTCATGTCATCATTTACATCTGTGTGAAGTGAGTGTAAAAAATATCAAATTAGGATGACTTGTGCTTTATACCCTTTGCTGCACACATGTAAGTGACTCATCAGGACAAAGGCAGGGAGAATCAGGCCTACAACGTGCAAAGATTTTACACATCAGATACCCAGGCTGATATTTTGCTTCTATTGTGTGAAGTCCTCCAGCTACCGTAGGGGAAAATTGCAGGCTGTACTCTGAATTTGTTCTGCATGATGTCAGGTCATATCGATGGCACACGTGACCCTTTGTGTGGAGGCAGAGATCCAGGATAATAATGGCAGCTTAGAGTTAATGCATTGCGATTCCTGTGATCTTATCCTGCCGTTTCTGAGAGATTTAGTGAGCAGAACAACAAACCCACTCTCTTGACGCTGAGCAGTGATAAGGTGCGATCTGGTCAGTACTTATAGAGGCTGATCACTTGTGGCTGAGCTAGGTTAGCACCTGAATGGAAAAGAAGAGCCAGTGCAGTTTTTTGCTTTTCACCCAATTTTCTCTTCCAGGCCCCAAAGCCGCAGGGAATTCATTTGCTTAGGCCTCAAAGAACAGTCCGTGTACCAAATCTCTAATATTGCTGAACTGATACAGAAAATGGGGTGACTTTCTATTTTGCTTAATAAAAGAGAAGCATTTAAGTTAAAAAAAAAACCCAACTGAAGTGGGTACAGACAAACTCTTTTAGTCTCTGCTTCTTGACTGTGTAGTTAAGTACCTTGGATGCTTCACTGAATGGGTCCCCTGAAACCGTGTAGAGAGAAGGCTTCCCTCAGTCAGAAGGATTACCTAGTAGATTGAAGGCTCTGGATGACCTCTGACAATATCAGTGTTTCAGGATTCGTGCACTTCTGTATGTAGGGTGGGCTTTGGGTACAGTACAGGTTGCTAGTCCCCACCCCAGCACAGCAATTTAAAACATCGGCGGCAAATCAAAGTGACATCCATTACCTTTAAGATACAAGTGCAAAAACATGTCACCAGGAATTTATAAAGATTAATTTCAGCTTTGGGATTTCTGAAGTCCCTACAAAACTGTAGAGGTCAGTATGGCTTAAAGAATAGAAATATCTGCCAAATTGGTTGAAAAAGCCCATGTACGCCCATATAAAATGAGTCCAATCAAGGTCAACATAGAAAACGGTGTCACGGTGAAATTAATACAGCATCAAGAAAGAAAAGAAAAAAAGTATACAAATTGGGTGCTTTCTATTGATTCTTGCACTCAGGATTTGGCAGCGAACCTGTGAAACAGCTCAGGCTGAAATGTTCTTAGAAATAAATGGACCAACTATTGTGCGCATTCATTTAAACTGAACAGTCTTATTAAAAATTGGAATTTATTGAGTTGTTAGCTTCTTGTAATTGAAAAGAATTACACAACCACAAATGACATTAATGCTAAGTGGAGCAGTCTTGGCATCAGGAAAGAAAAGGAGAGAGTTTTTTTGAACTAGGCTCTCTGCTAAGTGATTGACCTCCTAACTCATTAGGACAACAGCTGCAGTTACTTGATTGGTGTGTGTTTTTGACCACTGATCTAATTGCCTCTTTGATCATCCACAGATTTCCTTCTCAATTTAGCATGAGATTCCAGAAATTAACCCAAGTTAGGAAGTACTGTGGTGCTTACTCGGAGTACTCACTTACTTGACCTCACACCCACTTGGATTTGCTTGCAGCATATTTTCAGCCCACTACTATCCTTGTGTGCTCAGTAAAATGCTGGGGCAGGATCCCGGTAAACAGGACAATGAAAACTGGAATTCAGATTGTGAGGAAACTCATTTGCAGCTGCAAACTTCTTGTTTGCTCAATTATTATTTAACTAACTACCTCTTTTCTGTTCGGGGTAGATTGGCATATAGCTTAATACCATAGATATGCCTAGTTCTCCTCTGTTAGCTCTTACCTGCATAACTTGATTACCCGGCAAAGTTCATTTCTTGTGTTTGCTGCTGTAACGTTCCCCCTCTCTTGTTGTGTTCCCCTGCATTTAGTTGACTGAATGAAAGAGCCATGAGTTCATTATAGGCCTAGAGCCTGCTACCCTTCAACCATAATATCAGTAGGAGTTATAGGTGCTCAGAACCTCACAGACCCTTTAAGTTAGGCAAGCATAAGCTTTTCCAGGTAAACTGTATGCTTTGGGGTGCCTTCTAGAGAGGCAGAACTTATTTGTTCCCCGTATTCCTCATTGATTTGTCCACTGTTACAAGCAATGCTAATTAAAGGTACAGCCCTCTTATACAGAAGGATGATCAATATATCCCCTAAGGATATCATTTTGCAAGTACACTCTAAACCCTTGCAAGACGTACTAAAAATGGCTTGGATACCTCTTCCTTTAAAACCTGAAGATAAACCTGATGGTGTTTAACACCGAAAAGTGCAGGGTTCTCCGCCTTGGGAGGAAAAACGTGCAGCACCCTTATAGGCTCGGCAGTGCTACGCTGGCTAGCACTACAGAAGAAAGAGACTTGGAGGTCATCATTGACCACAAGATGAACATGAGCCTGCAATGCGATGCTGCGGCTAGTAAAGCGACCAAAACGCTGGCTTGCATCCCTAGATGCTTCTCGAGCAAATCCCGGGACGTCATTCTCCCCTTGTACTCGGCCTTGGTGAGGCCGCAGCTGGAGTACTGCATCCAGTTTTGGGCTCCACAATTCGAAAAGGATGTGGAGAAGCTTGAGGGAGTCCAGAGGAGAGCCACGCGCATGATCAGAGGTCCAAAAAAAAAAATGTCTCATGTTGAAACAAGAAAGTAAAAAATGTTTTGTCCGGGAAATACCTAAATAAAATGTTTTCGCTTTTCCAGTTTTTTTTTTAAAATTTGTTCGTTCATCCAAATTCCAAATACATTCTCTTGAGCCCTATGAGGTCCCTGTTTAACTAGTAGCTGTGGGCAGCATGGGGACTTGGGATAAGAGAGTTCAGCAACTCTTCCTGTTCCATGTGTTACGTCGCCCTGCTTGTTCACGGAGATTCACCAATACTTTCACAAAAGATAGTGTCCAACATAGCTAGGGGCAGCTTCTGCCTGAATGAAAGGGTTTCTCTATACAACCCCGTACGACTGAGACTGGGCTAGTAGTTGAAAGGGACCTAAACATTTGCCAGACATGGCCAGTGGCAGATGCGTGAGGGCGAGTGCTCACAAGTTCCCTGCTCTTTACTAGTATTAGTGAGACATTCATTTTCCCCCCACCCTTGGCTTCATTAAACATTTATCCCTCTCACTCTGCTCTGGGGCAAATTAGAGTAGATCTGAAAGAGCTTTAACATAAAGGTTCAATGTCTCCAACTGCTAAAACAGGCTCTCGCGTTTTGCGAGGGACAAGAGCAGGCCTGGTGTTCTCTACCAGCCCCAAGAGGTAGATCTACCAACAAAAGCACTATCTTGCGGGTCTGCAGGTGCTCTGCTGTGGGCTGCTATGCATTTCAGTAGTGTCCTTGGGTGAGAGGCGGGCCGAGGAATCTCTAGGAGTCTGGATGTGTAGGGACCGGCGGGACCCAGCACCAACGTGGAGGTACAGATCCTCTGTGCAGATAATGTCATGCCTTAGGCAGATCCCTTGAAATTCAGCTTTTTCAATAGCTCAGGATCAGGAGACCTGGGTCCTGGGTCCTGCTTCTGGCTCTGCCACAGACCTGCTCTGACTTCTCTCCCAACTATGTTCTGCCTTGCAGTAGCGATGCGTGGGGGGGGGGGGGGGCACGGAGCTGCACGTGCACCCCCTGAGAGTGCTGGTGCACCCCGTGACTGGCCATGCTCCCCAACTAGGCGATGGGCACCGGGGGCAGGCAGGAGTGGTGGTGCCCCTCCTGTGAGGACCAGCCAGCGAGTGGGAGCACGGGAGCGCTTCTGGGTGCAGCATGGCCGCCCACTGGATGGTAAGTTATCGCTGGTGAGATTGGCCCCACTCTAGTCGGCGAGATTGGCCTAATCCTCCCCTCTGTCACTGAGGGGGACTGAACAGTTGCTGGGGGGGCACATACCCACCCTGACTAAGGTGGCACCAGTCGCCCATGCCTGTAAGCTCTTTGGGGCAGCAGCTGTACCCTCCTTCTTGTTTGTCTGGTGCTGAGTACAACGGGGCCCTGATCCTGTTGGGGCCAAGCTCCTCCTGCACAGGACAAGTCAAAGAAAACACTGTGTGGGGAACCCTGTACCTTCTCTATTTCTCTAAGGCCACCCACAAGAAATGCAGTTCGCTTTAGCCTGATCCCTGCCCCTTTAATATTTCCATAATCAGCATGCCCTGTGCCCGCATCAGTTTGACTCATCTTGCACCCTCTGCACACCCTTCCTATCTCTCTGCCATGGAACATATATATGCCTTTGACTGGTGAAAGCCTGAAGCTTTTATACCCTCAGTGCAGTAATCCCAGAATGCACTGCTCATTAAAGAGCCTTTAAAAAGAGGCTCACCCTTGCTCATGCATATACATGCACCGTCTCTTGGAATGAAAGCCTCTTCCTCTCTATTCTCTGCTTTAAAATAGTACATATTTAAGGAAAGCTACTGCTTTTCTCTGGTGCGGGTGGTGGAGGCTTGTAGACTATTTTGAAGGGAGGCTTACGTATCTTGCCTGCTTCTTAAGGCAAGGTAGAGGACTCTTCTACTGAAAGCGTGGAGAAGGACTGAAGAGAAAAAGTGCCAGGAAAACAGACTAAGAGAGCGTAAAAAGGGAAAGGAAACAAATTCCCTGACCAGCAAAGTAATCCTCTCCCTGGAAAAAAAAAAATTGTTTCCTTTTATCCTTAGTCACCCTTCCAGTTGGCTCTAAATAAGAAGATACTTGCAGAACAAGGGAGAAGGGAACCTGGCTATAAAGCGGCACTGGCAGGCCGAGTGACTGGGGAATGAGGTCTCATTTTGATTACTAGCAGGAACCCACTCCAAAGAGCTGGGAAAGAAAAGCAGCCTCACTGAGACCTCTGTTTGGAGGAGGAAGCACTCACATCCGTTTAGAATTGACGGCTGATATTTTTCTAAGACTCCTTTCCAGACAGCCATGAAAGGGAGCAGTGGGCCCTCGAACTGACATCCTCATTTTTAAGCGCCGAGGAAAGGCAGCTGTGCGGAAAGAAGAAACAAAGCTGGATTCAGTCGGAAGAGAAGCCCAACACCTGCATTCTCCCCCTTCCCCTGGGGGAACCAAGGGCTCCTTTCTGTGCAGATCTGAACAGGGCCTGCCCATTTTCAATGGCTGATAAGTATCAGCATCCCTTTATGCTGGGTATCAATAATGTGGTGGTTAAAAATTCCGGCGTAAGCAAATGATTAAAGAAGAGAGATGGGCATTTATTTCTTTTCTTTCCAATTCATTCTGCTTGACAGTATAATAACAGAAAGGTCACCCCCACATTCTTGTGATGTCAGGGTGATGCATGGCTGCAGAAGAAAACCGTGCTCCAGGAAGGATGGTTTTCTGATAGAAAATCCCCCCTCCTACCCTTTCAGGGTTATTTTTTAGCATGCCACACACAGTATACATCACTGAAATTACATGCACAGCTGTTTCAGGGCCAATTAGTCATGTGATCTTTGAAACATCAAAGATTCCTTCCCGGTTATCAACACTGCAATTATTGCCTGTCAGGTTTTTATGCTCATCTTAAAATAAACATTCAGGAGCTGAATTTAACCCCTCCAGACCCTTGTGAGTGTGATAACTGGTGGGGTAGAGAAGGAATGCATTCCTCCCTTAGCAGATGAAGGAGGGGTAGAGAGGTGAAGTCACTTGGCCAGAACTACAAATGGTGGTCGTGTCAAAACTAGGATTAGCACTCAGGAGCACTGATTATGCTCAAACAACCAGTTATAATTTAACATCTTCCCTTCCAGTTCAGATGAGGGGTTACCTTAGGCTCTACAGGTATAGCATACTCTATCGAAGTCTCCATCTCCCCAACAAGGTTTTTTGGGTAAATACGATATCTTTTATTAGACCAACTAAAATAGTTGGAAAAAATTCTTCCTTGCAAGACTTTGGGTGCAAACACCCTTTGTCATGTTGAGGAGGCATCTGCAGTTGGTCCATGCTCTTCCTCATTGAAAATGCCAATTGTGGCAGTCAATGGAAGAGAAACAAGAAGTGGGGTGTGGGAGGTGAGTCCACAAATCACAAAAGGGCCTTCACTCAACAAGGACACTCCTCCAGAGAGATAGATCCCACTTTTGAAAGAGCCACCCAGATACCATGTGAAGAATTGTTGCAGTACAGAAAGGAAACCCCCATGAATCGCATGACCTATCATCCCTTCCTGGAACCTATACAGAAAATCCTCAAACAGTTGCAGCCCATACTAGAAGAAGGCCCAATGTTAAAAGGCATCTTCCCAGAACCACCCATCCTAGCCTTTCAACACCACTAAACCTCACCAACCTCATCATCAGAAGCAAACTTACTACAGCCCAAACACAATGAATGGATCCAGACCATGACAAGAAATGTAAAACCTGCCAAAATATCTCCACCACTTCCACCATAACTACACCCCACAACAGAATCATAGATTTTCATAGATTTCATAGACATCAGGGCTGGAAGGGACCTCGGGAGATCATCGAGTCCAGCCCCCTGCCCAAAGGGCAGGAAGTCAGCTGGGGTCATAGGATCCCAGCAAGATAAGCATCCAATTTACTCTTGAAGGTGTTCAGTGTAGGTGCTTGAACCACCTCCGCTGGCAGACTGTTCCAGACCTTGGGGGCTCGGACAGTAAAGAAATTCTTCCTTACGTCCAGCCTGGAACGGTCTTGCAGGAGTTTGTGACCGTTCGACCCCGTCATCCCTTGGGGCGCCCTGGTGAAAAAACGTTCCCCCAGATCCTGGTGGTCACCCCTGATAAACTTATAGGTGGCCATCAGATCACCCCTGAGCCTACGCTTTTCCAGGCTAAAGAGTCCTGTGGCTCTCAGCCTGTCATCATAAGATCTGTTTTCCTGACCTCTGATCATGCGCGTGGCTCTCCTCTGGACTCCCTCAAGCTTCTCCACATCCTTTTCGAATTGTGGAGCCCAAAACTGGACACAGTACTCCAGCTGCGGCCTCACCAAGGCCGAGTACAAGGGGAGAATGACGTCCCGGGATTTGCTTGAGAAGCATCTATGGATGCAAGCCAGCGTTTTGGTCGCTTTACTAGCCGCAGCATCGCATTGCAGGCTCATGTTCATGTTGTGGTCAATGATGACCTCCAAGTCTCTTTCTTCTGTAGTGCTAGCCAGCGTAGCACTGCCGAGCCTATAAGGGTGCTGCAGGTTTTTCCTCCCAAGGCGGAGAACCCTGCACTTTTCGGTGTTAAACACCATCAGGTTCTCGTCTGCCCATTTGCTGAGCTTGTCCAGGTCAGCCTGAATCACCCACCTATCTTCTGGTGTGGATGCTTTGCCCCAAAGTTTGGTGTCATCGGCGAACTTGGCCAGTCCACTCCTGACTCCAATGTCCACATCGTTAATGAAGATGTTGAACAGTATGGGTCCCAGGACAGAGCCTTGGGGGACCCCACTGGTCACAGGGCAGCACGATGAGTGACTGCCATCGATTACAACCCTCTGGGTCCGACCACGGAGCCAATTTCCCAGCCAGCGGATTGTGGTGGAGCCAAGGCCACAACTGGCCAGTTTGGCCAAGAGGTGATCATGGGATACCAGATCAAAAGCTTTTTTGAAGTCAAGATATATGACATCAATCTCTTCTCCCTTGTCCAGGTGATAGGTCACCTGGTCATAAAAGGAAATGAGATTGGTCAAACAAGACCTACCCGCAACAAACCCATGCTGGCTATCACTTAGGATGTTAGCCTGGGCCAGTCCATCAAGGATGGCCTCCTTCATAAACTTTTCTAAGATCTTCCCCAGGATAGAAGTCAGGCTAATGGGCCTGTAGTTAGCCGGATCCACTCTCCTCCCTTTCTTGAAGATCGGCACCACATTGGCCTTCTTCCAGTCTTCGGGCACTACACCAGAGCGCCAGGAGTTTTCAAAGATCCATGCCAGGGGCTGGGCTATGACGCTCGCCAGCTCCTTGAGTACCCTTGGGTGCAGATTGTCAGGGCCGGCTGACTTGAAGGTATCCAGCTTCTCAAGGTGTTCCTTCATGAGGTCAGCATTGATGGCGGGCAGGGGATCCCCATCACCTGGATCTCCCTGTCCCATAGCGGGCATGGGCGTCCCATGGGACTGATGAAAGACTGACGCAAAGTACCTATTTAATAGGTTGGCTTTTTCCTGGGTGTCAGTTGTCAGTTGCCCCATCTGGTTCAGCAGGGGTCCAACATTGCCCTTGCTTTTCCTCCGGCTCCCCACATATCTGAAAAAGGACTTTTTCTTGTCCTTGATGCTTGGAGCTAGTTGGAGTTCAGTTGCAGCCTTGGCTTTCCTGGTTTGCTCCCTGCAGGACCGGACCAGCGTGGAGTAATCCTCCTTGGAGGTAAATCCCGTCCTCCATCCTTTGTAGGCTTTCCTTTTTAGCCGCAGGAGGTCTGCTAGGTCCCTAGAGAGGCAGGAGGGCTGCTGTGCCTTCTTGCTGCCTTTCCTCTGTGTTGGAATAGATTTAGCTTGTGCATTGAGGATCGCTTCCTTGAGAAGCAACCACTCTTCTTGAACTCCCATCTCCCTGGGGTCATGGTCTCTGAGGGTCTGACCGACAAGCCTCTTGAGCTTGTCAAAGTCGGTTTTTCTGAAGTCAAGGACTTCTGTGTTGCTGACTGACTTGCCAGCTTTACGGCGGATGGTGAAGGTGATCAGCTCGTGGTCGCTGTCACCCAGCTTCCCATCGATCACTAGGTCGCTGATTAGGTCATTCCCTGTAGCCAGTACCAGGTCGAGCAGTGCTTTGCCTCTCATTGGCCCATAGACTTCTTGAGTCAGGTAGAGGTCATCCACGCACGAGAGAAAGCTTTGCGACTGATCGGATTTTGCTGAGTGATCCTCCCACGAGATATCCGGGTAATTGAAGTCACCCATGACAACCAAGATCCTGGAGCAAGCGGCCTCAGTCAGTTCCCGGGCGAACTCCTGGTCAAGCTCGGGACTTTGAGTGGGAGGTCTGTAGTAGATTCCCACCGTTGTGTCCCCTGTGCTGTTTTTCCCACGAATTTTTACCCAGAGGGTCTCTAGCTGTCCATGCCAGTCACCAACATCAGCTTGCAGGGACATGTAGCTTTCCTTCACATAGAGAGCTACACCCCTGCCCCTTTTGTCAACACGATCCCTCCTGTACAGGGTATAGCCCTCTATACCCGTGGTCCAGTCATGGGTTGAGTCCCACCAGGTCTCCGTTATCCCAATGATGTCATAATTCTTTGCACTGAGCAGGAGGACAAGCTCCTGGCATTAGTGTACAGGCAGGCAAGTGTGCCCTTAGGGGCTCTTGCCTTGCCCACAGATTGTGCCAGGGCTGGGGCAGGGGTGGGCTCCCTTAAGTGCCTTGGTCTGCTGGCTCTGCAAGGGTCGCTCAGCGGGCCAGCAATGGCAGTAGTCCACCCATCCCCCAGCGGGCTTAGTTTAAAGTCCGGTGGAGCAGGTCAGCCAGCCTGGCTGAGAAGAGCCTCCTCCCCAGGGGAGAGAGGTGGAGGCCATCTCTTCCCAGCAGCTCACTGCCTCTCTTGCCAAAGAGCGGGCTGTGGTCATGGAAGCCAAAGCCTTCCCGATGACACCAGCACCGCAGTCTTTGGTTGACTACGTGGATCCTGCTCTCCCTCCTCAGCCCATAGCCCGAGACTGGGAGGATCAACGAAAACACCACCTGAGCTCCCAGACCCCTAAGCCCCACTCCCAACTCCCTATAGTGCCTCATGACCTGGCTGGGGGTTCTCCGAGCCGTGTCATTGGTGCCCACGTGAATAAGGAGCATGGGGTAGTGGTCTGTGGGCCGGAGGAGCTGCGGGATCCTCTCCGCAATGTCTCAGATGCGGGCCCCGGGGAAGCAGCAGACTTCCCGGGCTAAGGGGTCGGGGCGGCAGATTGCCCCCTCAGTGCCCCACAGGATGGAGTCTCCCACAACAAACACCTTTTGCTTTGACTTGGGGAGAGCGGGGGCAGTAGCTGTGGTTGAGCCTGGGTTGCCTGCGGGAGCTGGCAACTGAGCAGGCTCTGCTGGGGCTGCAAGACGTGCGAACCTGTTGCTAAGCTCCGGCGAGGGAGGGGCCTTGGTGCGGCGGGCCTTCGGGCCCTTGACCACCTTGGTCCATGCCCCTGACTGGGCAAAGCGGGAGGTCCCAGAGTCCTCCTTAGTTGTGGAGGGAGACGGTGCTCTACCCTGCGGCTCCCGGGGGAGAAGGGCCTGGCAGTAGGAGTCTATCTCCTGCTCGCAGTCTCTGGTGGCACGCAGTCTCTGGACTGTGGCCTGGAGCTCCTTCAGCTGTCGCGCCAGAGACCCCAGTAGGGACCAGACCCCGCAAGGGGAGGTGGCCATGCTCCCGGGCCCCAGAGCCTGAAAAAGGGACAGGCAGCCCCCGCAGCCAAGAGCCAGGGGCTCCGTCTGTGTGGAGCCCGGAACCATGGGCTCCGTCTGGGTGGCCATCTCTGAGGTGCCCAATGGGGGGGCTGCAAAGCCCGAGGGGAGCCTCGGGGTGCGGCGCATGCCCATCCGTGTCATGCCTCTGGTAGGCTGGCTATGGCTGGGGCTGACTACTCTGGGGGGGTCGCAGGCAGGGTCTCGTGCCCTCCCGCGACCTCCCCTGCGCAAACTCTGCGCTAACTCGAGCACCTGTTTACGCAGCCTGTTTGCATGGCTCTGGTCACGGGGCTCCCTGGGGGGCTGGGCCAAGTAGGGGTCTGGGCAGGGGCTTGACCCGGCCCGGCTCCAGGCAGCGGCCTCCTCCCAGGGAGCGAGGAGTTAACCCCTTCCCACCATGAGCCCGCTTACCTCTGGCTGTGCTGGGGGTCGGCAGGGGGCTCTGCGGCTGCTGAGGGGGTGTCTGGGGGGCTTCGGAGGAGCGGGGGCGCAGCGGGCTTCACGTGCGCGTCTCTCACTGCTCCGGAGCCTAACTGAGCTTTTTTTTTTTTTTTTTTCCACCATTCCTGAATCTTACACCTGGACCTCCAAAAAAGTAATACATCTCATCCAGTGCACTTAATGTCCCGATGGAAAATATGTAGGAGAGACCAAACAACAACTGTGTACCAGAATGAACGCACACTGAAAATCCAGCAAAGACAAGAATGCCAAATTACCTGTGGAGGCACATTTCTCACAAGAAAACCACGCTCTTTCCAGTCTCTCACTTTGAATCCTCAAAGGGAATTTACAAAACACCTTTCACAGATGAGCCTATGAACTTCACTGCATCAACCTACTGGATACAAAAAATCATGGACTAGATATAGACATTGGATTTATGACACATTATAACCTATCTGACTCCCCAGGTAACCTCTCTACTATTTACCACCTATATTCTTATCACTGAGTCTACATTCCCCTTTCCCCCACCCTCACCTGTCTCTTACCCATTGACTGCCTCAATCTGCATTTTCACTGACTGGCTCTCTCACATACATACTGGCCTCTGGCTTCTTTTATATTCCATCCAGGAAGAGCACAGACCAACTGCAGACACTTCCCCAGAGTAATGAAAGGGTGTTTGTACCTGAAAGCTTGCAAAGAAGAATTTTTCCAACTATTTGAGTTGGTCTAATAAAAGATATCGGATTTGCCCAAAGAATCTTGCCTGTCTATGTCCTTAGACCAACCTATGCCTCATCTCCCCTGAGAAATTCCATGGCATTCTGAGCAAAGGTAACCCACGGCTTTCATTTGAAACATGTTTCCCTGACAAACCAAAGAAAACCTTTTCTGTCAAAAGTGAATTTCCGAGGGACGCCTGTATTTTTGTAGAAAAGTTTTTCATTCTTTCCCATAAAAAATGTAACAAACTGAATGTTTTTGCCAGAACAACCCACATTTTTAGTTTTTGGTTGCTGAAAACTGAAACATTTTAAACAATTTCTTGGTTTCTGGGAAGAAACCTGAAACATGTTCTAGAAAAATTCCAATTAAAGTATTCATAGATTTCATAGACATTAGGGCTGGAAGGGACCTTGGAAGATCATCGAGTCCAGCCCCCTGCCTAAGGGGCAGAAAGTCAGCTGGGGTCACAGGATCCCAACAAGATAAATGTCCAATTGACTCTTAAAGGAATCCAGAGTAGGTGCTTGCACCACCTCCGGCGGCAGTCTGTTCCAGGTCTTGGGGGCTCGGACTGTAAAGAAGTTTTTTCTTATGTCCAGCCTGAAATGGTCTTGGAGAAGTTGGTGACCATTTGACCTTGCCATCCCACGGGGTGCTCTGGTGAACAGGTGTTCCCCCAGATCCTGATGTACACCCCTGATGTACTCTTGGTTTTGCTTTATGTTTATTTTTTCACTGAAAGAAGGAAGTGGAAAATGCTGACCAGCATAATCCTGACTTTGTATTAAGTGTTAGCTGATAATATGCATTTTCAGTTCAGATAGGCTTTGCCGTTGCATTGGGAGCTGCTAAGGACATGAACCATACAGAGCAGGTTCAGAAAGAAGAGTATTGATGCAACCTTCTCCATCCTACTGATATTTCAATCCTGGCCTGATGAGCTGTTTCTAGGAACATCAGGATAGTTAATTCAATTTCTATATCCATTAATCAGTGATAAGCATAAATTTCATCACTCCCTCCCTGCAGGCTTTGCAAACATGTCCGTACAACACAGTGCTGTGCTGGGCAGAGAAACCGGAGCTGGCTCTGAATGAGCAGGTGTGGGTATCAGAAGCAGCATAGGTGTGTTAATGTGGCTCTCTGCCCAGACTAATTAGCCCTGCTGAGAAGCTAACAGAGTTCACTGAGAACCAACTCAGACATCCCTGCATGACATTGTACTGTGCCATGTGTACATACCTGAAGACACTGCCCTTCTTGCAGTATGTGGCACGCTCATATGCTAAGTGGGGAAGGCATCCAGCTGGCTCCCACCCCCTCTTGTGACCTTTGAGAATCAGGTCTCTCCTGTCTGGAAGGAGTTCTGTTGGGGGTGGAGTGCGCTTGCTCTTTCCATCCCTGGTCCGTTCAGTATTACTGAAACCCAAAAGGATCCACCATCCAGACCTGCTGCTGCTATTATTCATTAACTTACCCCAGAAATGCACTGGGTAGTAGGAACTTCCCCTTTTGTGTATTCCCTATTCTGATATAGTCCCCAATATTGAACTATGTGAGCATCTCAGTCGTTAACCTCCTAACACTTCCTGAGGCAGGGAAGTGCTATTATCATTGTTTTAGACAGAGAACTGAGTTATAGAGACCAAAGCCCAAATTTTAAAAGATACTTGGGTACCTAATTTTGATTGAAATCAATGAATGTTACCTATAAAAATCTGGGCTGAAGCAGCTGAAGTCATATGGGAGGGCTGTGGCAGAACAGGGAATGGAAACCAAGCTTCACAGCTTCCATGCTCCTATCCCATTATTAAACCGTCCTTCCTTTTTAGCATATTTTGACTGACAAACACAGAACGGATCCTGGATGTCTAATGAAATTTGCCTGGTTTGGCTCAAATGCAATCCAAGATCTTAGTCACATCCTGCACATCTACAGGTACACAGGATATCCAGGGTGAGAAAACAGGAGAGAGATTTAGTTGCAGTCCAAACCTATAGCAGGACCATGTTCCCCTAGTCCAGTGATTCTCATTGTTTTTAGATTTAAGGCACCTCTTGTTAGACTCAAGGCTCTTTTTGGAAAATGCCAGCTCTTAATTTTCATTTGTTTTTTGACTACAGAAAAATAATAGAGCAATTCTTCTGTTGCAAAGAACTCAGAAAGATCACAATATGTCAGGATGTTTTTAATCATGGGCGACTGGTGCCTCCCAAGTCTAGGGGGCATCAGCAGGGCATGATCAGGTGAGGGGGAGGGGGAGGGGTCCCCCACTGGCCAGCTGGTGACCAGGCTGGTTTTCCCCAGCAGTCAGCTGGCAATCCCCAGAGGCTAGTCACCAAGCACGGCAGCTGACATTTCTGCTGCCAACATCCTGCTGGTGGAGCTGATTTCATGGGGGGATAAGCACTCTCCATGTCCCCCTAGCAGCTGAAGTGGTCGCTGTCAAGGGAGGGCACCAGTGCTCTCAGGGGGGGCATGTGCCTCCCCCTGCCCCTCCCCCCCATGCCCCATTATGCATCACCTGTGTTTTTAATACTAAGAATTCCTATTTGAAATCTCTGGATTTATCTCGTGAATTTTGTTTGCACACCTAACAGTGCAAGCATTGTGTAGCATCCCATGACACCCTTGAAAGAATCTCAAGACACCCTGGTTGAGAATCACAGCTCTAGTATGTATTTCTATTCTTACATCAATGACAGCTTTGCCATGGACTACAATAGGAAGAACCCTAGAGCCTCATGTCATGATCAACAGCAGTATGTTCTGGGTGAATCAGGAACTCTTTTTGCATAATGGCATCTTCCCCCCACATTTCAATTTCTGCAGTTGTAGAATGGAGAATCACAACCATTGCCTTACACTCAGGGGTATTAAGCAGAAGGCAAAGCAGGGTGGCACCTTAAAGAATAACCTGTTCAGAGAGGTATGAGCTTTCGTAGGCTACAGCCTACTTTGTCAGATGTTATGAAGGGACTTGCGGAGATGAGAGGTACAAATCAGAAAGGAGTAAGGGTTCTTAACTCAGTGGTATTGTAAGCTAATCACTATGCCCAATATTTTGGAGATACTAGTTATTATTGAAGAAGTCAGGCATCTTCAGACTGGGTGGCATATGGCCAGGAAGTGAACAATGCAGTGAGTTAGTATACTCACTTTTTACTGCTTGAGTCCTGGGTTTAAGAAGCAAATAATAATGAGTTTAAAGGTCTCTTGAGAGCATCTCTGCCTATACACAGGGTAAGATTGGCAACCTGTGCTCAATAAAGCCCCAGGGCCACAGCAGGTCAGGGCCAAGATGCATTGAAACAGCCAAGTCTGGGAAGCCTGCCCAGTTCCTACCCAGCAGTGGTCTGGCTCCATCCAGGTCAATGAAGACCCATGTGTTCATGAACACTAAATTCACCCATGACAGTTGGTTAAATTAGTGAGTGGGGCGGCTGAAGCAGAATTCACACACACACATTTTCCTCTGAGTGACAAATTTCAGCCTTTTGTTCTCTCCTTGCCTTCTCCATGACCTTCGTAGCTTCACTTTTTACGCCTCTCTCAGCTTGCCTGTTTGCTATGCGGCTTTTCATTTGGAAACTGAAACTATACAGCATACCGCAGTTAATACTAATGACGTGTGATCTTGTTTTTTCATTACTCTCTATTGCTGCTTAATGACCTAAACATCTTGAACACTTTTGATAAGTTGGCTGAGGTGTATTGATTTAATTTCTCGGGTTTCTTCAGCAAAGGGCTCTTAGTGATGAGCAGTGACGCAGCTAATCTGCAGTTTTCAGTGCTCGGATGAATTGCAGCAAAATGGGGAACAAACCAAAGGGCATATCATGTGGAAGAAGTTCTGCTTCATGAACACGGCTAAAGATTTCTCATGTAATAGCTCAGAGGGAGCCCATTGCCTCAGCATCTGGAGCAAACGTCAAAATAGAGCGGAGGAGAAAGATGACACAGTTGACTTGGATTAGCCAGAAGGAAGCCTGTTAAAATAAGCCTTGCGTCATGCCCTGAAGGCTAACAAATATTGGCTCAGATGGAAGCAGATGGAGCTGAGGAAATCATTCTAGGACTAGGGTCTTACATCTGGAGGATCCTTCCCTCAGCCTCACCACTTTGCATATCCATGGACTATCAGCTAAAGTTGCTTGCAGGAAAAGAGGTGATTTCCAAGACGGTCAGGTCCCAGACAAGATGTGCCTGGTGTCTATACATGTGCTCCTGGGTGTTTGTGGGGGGTGGTGTTTTAATTACAGTGGCTCTTAGGAGCCACTCCAATTAAAATGCTGCAGCGTCTTGTGTATTTAGCATCCTGCATTTCAAAATAGCAGTGGGGACGCTTTAACTAAAGCTGATCGGACAAGCTTTATTTAAAACTCCCCTGCTGACGTTGTGAAACATGGTGGATGCTGAATACACGGGACTGTGCAGCATGCTGGCGCGTTCTGATTAGCCAGGGGTGGGCAAAATGCGGCCTGCCAGGCTATTCTATCCAGCCTGCAGGGCCCTTAAAAAATTCAGAAAATTAATATTTATCTGCCTTGGGCTGCCTGTCATGTGGCCCTCAATGGCTTGCCAAAACTCAGTAAGCGGCCCACCACCCAAAATAATTGCCCACCCGTGGATTAGATGCTCTGGCAAACTTGATTAATTGAGTCTGCTCTGATGCGGTCTAACCAGAACATGTTGGAGCACATGTAAAAGTGCCCATAAGATTAAAGCTACCACCTTGAATTGCACCTAGAAAGAGATTGGAAACCAATTCTGGTTGTGGAGAACAGGCATGATGCGTTCATGGCAATTTGCTCCACAAGAAAGCATCAGAGTGGTTTTTGGACATAGTCCACACTGCCAAAAATCTAGTTGAGTTGCATCAAAGGCATTGATGGCTGTAGAATGGCTTACCTGGGTGAGGAACGGCTAGCTTTTTGCTAACCACAAATGAAACACAGCATAAGGCACTGTGGTTGTTGAGGTCCTTCCAAAAATAGCCTGAGTTTATAAGCCTTTACATTCAGTGGCTTATTCAGTTACAATCATTTTATGCGATAAGCAGGTACACAGGTAGAAATAGGGTTTCCTTGTACATCTGGAGTTCCATATGTTACCTCTACTATTTGTGATTGTATTTCACTGTCCATTTGCAGTTCATTGAGGCTGGTTCTGTAGTTTCTCCTTGTAACAGGAGGCCTCCTTGGGGCCTATCTCCGCATCTCCTGCCCACTTGTTCTTGGGCCAACCGCCCGCTTTCTCTCCTGCCATGCCTTGATCTTATTTACTGAATAAAGGTGTTAATTAAGCGGGAGGCTGCCCATCTTCTGCCCCGACGCCAGGGGCCACTATCTGCGGCTCCATTCCTCCCCTACACCGCAGCCCAAGCCTCGCAGATGGCATCTTAATGTTCCCATAATCACTGGCCCCACTCTGGGCCCCAGAATCCTTCTACCAGGACCCCTGCATGATCCCTCCATTCAGGCAGCCTCCCCGCCTTCATTTGGCTATGTAGATCCCTGAATCTATTTTCCCCTCTCGGGTGTGGTCCTCCCCCAGGACCTTTGGCTCCTCTAGCCCTGGCCCACCCCTAGGCCAGTCGGGACCCCAGGCCCCTGGCCCTTTTAACCATCCTGGTCCTGACCCTGTTCTCTCAGGGTGCCCTTTGTGCCTTCTGTCACTCTGTTTCTTTGTCTACTTTCTTTTTTAATCAGCAAGACTCGGCTTTTGCTTTGCTTCACCATAGCCAACTACAGAAATATTTTCAGAATGGTTGGTTTGTTAGGACTGTTGTGACTTCCAACCAGGCTGTTCCACTG
This sequence comes from Crocodylus siamensis, assembly GCF_052110815.1. Lineage (NCBI taxonomy): Eukaryota > Metazoa > Chordata > Crocodylia > Crocodylidae > Crocodylus > Crocodylus siamensis. The sequence goes on along the minus strand of NC_143400.1, from coordinate 89,035,634 downwards.
GATGAGCCGACTCTAGGTCTGAAGCACCTATAAAACACTCATGACCAGAACAGCAGAGCGGCTTCAGCTCAGCCTCCAAAGATGCAGGCTCAAATACTTGTCCACACTATTTAGAGGAATCTGTTTTATGTGCAGGACTGTCAATGGCCTTTCACAGTTTATCTGTATCATTGAAATGATATGTTTTAGTCAAGATAGGCCCAGGACAGCCCTGCCCAAGCCCTGCCTTCGTATGTGACGTACACTAGGACATCCCTTTGAGGCTACTGTTGAGCTTTCCATCTCCAGCATGTGTAAGACTAGCTGCTGGAATAGACACTTCTGATCACATACCATTCTGGAGTATGCTGATGCCTATGGGCAGGTGAGGTGTGGGCAGACCCCTTCCAGCTGGGATGTTCTGTCTCAGTCACGTAGCTAACCTCTCAGTAGGGCAAAGCGGATACTGCATTTCCTAATTTTGCAGTGACACATTAATTGCACATGTCAATCCACATTTACAAACACTCATATTGTGCATATTTCCAAAATTGCATTGACATATCCTTTCGAGTGCACAAATTTAGACAACTCTTGATAATGAGTCCCCATCACAGTGACTTGCTTCTTCATTGGAGGCAGCCACTGGCTCAGTTTCTCTTCTCCTGAATAGATGAGTTTAACCTTGGCCAAATCAAAGTAAATTCCTCCTTTTCCAGGATAATCAATATGCAAGGAGATTCCCCACAGCCAGTAGAATAGGATGGCAGCACTCTAGGGATTATTGCTAGGGCTGTGCGAAATTTTGCCGACTGTTTCATTTTGACACTGTTTCGACTCGTTTCAAGCCTGAAACAGTGAAATCAAACTGAAATGAAGGGCTTTAAAACAGCCTCAAAACGAAGGCAGTTGAAACGTTTTGAAAGTTTTGAAACGTTTTGAGTTTCGAAGCTGAAGCTGGGTTTGCTTGCAGGGAAACACGGTAAGGAGAGGGAGGGGGAAGAGTGGGGAAGGACACCGTGAGGGTGTGCCTTAACATACACGCTGGAGAAGAAGCTCCTGCAGAGAGGAAAGAAAGGCTTTGTCATAGTTTGACTGCCTGAGATGCTGCTGGTGCTACTGTGCTGCTCACCAAGTTATTGTATATTTGTTGTCATTTAAAGTGATGGACTGAACTGAGGCTGTCTCACTTCACGTGGACGTTCCCATATGTTGACCCTGACTATTAGCGTCATTGAGTAAGGGAAGAGTTTGAGTTGTTATTACCATTCTCCATCCTCCCTCCCACCATCATTTTGTTCCCGGGAAAAGTCTCATCTATTTGATACCAGAAAAACTAATTCTTCGGGCCAAAGCACCTTTACAAACCCTATCACAAGGCATGAACAGGACACAATTTTTTCTAGTACTAAAATGCTGCTCTGAAACACTAGATGGTGTAAAGCTCTTTTTTCTGCAGCTATACAGAATAATTCATAATATTCAGGGTTTTCAGTCAATCCAATAAAGGCCCAGTCCAATATGGCACTTGCACAAGTCTACATTTGTGTAATACTAGTAACCTTACAGGTCCCTACTGTTTGACTTCATGGAGAGAGCAGCCTCCCAGCTAATTACCTCCAAAGGCACAGATGTGAATCAAGCATAGGTGATCAATAAAATGAGTTGTCTGATCCCAGCTGTGGACCTTTATTCTTCTCAGGAATCCAAGTCCAATCTGGCAGAGTTAAAGCTTGCAGCTGCCTGCAGGTGCTTTGGAGAGCCCCAAGGGTTGGAAGGTACAAGGCAGCACTATTACTGGAGCCTGATAAGTATGAGGAACAGGTGAACATGCCAAGCACAGTCAGCTGATGTACAATTAACCTTGCTAATCAGAAGCTCTCCTTTGTGGGAACCATTCTGCTCCCATAGGAATTCATTTCCTACTTTAAGCTGATAGGGGAGCTGTAAAATATTTTAAGTCTGTGAATACCAATCAACCGTCTAGTGTCTGAGCTGAATGTAAAGGGCTGGATCCTCAGCTGATGTCAATCAGTGTCGTGCCACAGAAGTCAAAATTCATTTGGAAATTTGACTTGATCTGAGCTATGGTTGGAGTCTCAATTTGCCGTAGGGATGAACATGGAAGAACAAGCGAGGGGAAAGAACAGGAGGACACAAGCCAGGAGAAAGTGAGAAAAAGCAGAGAGAAAGGTATGAATGAAAAACCCAACATGTTGTAGAGCTGGACACTTGCCACCACAGCCTGGCAACACTGTCCCTTCTCTAGTCTATCTTCTGCCAAGTCATACAGTTATTTAATACGCAGTAATATAACAACAGACACCAGCCCAAATTTGAGGGATTTCTTCTATCCTTATAACCTAGAACAGACTTGCTTCACTTTAGATAATCATAGGATCATAGAAGAATATGGCTGGAAGGAACCTCTGGAGGTCACTTAGTCTACCGCCCTGCCGCAAGCAGGATCCTTCCTATCCAAACATCCCCATGCAGATCTTTGTCTAACCTGTAATTAAAACCTACTGTGGACTCATTCAGAAGGCATTTGGATGCATATCTTGCTGGGATCATTTGACCCCTGCAGACTTCCTGCTTATGGCAGGGGGCTGGAATCGATGATCTCAGGAGGTCCCTTCCAGCCCCTAATGTCCACGAAATCTATGAAATGCTGCCACACAACCACAATACACAGCACACTAATTTGTCACTGGTAAAGCAGGGGAACAATGGCAGAGTCCTGCTACTGCAAGGTTTTCAAAAATATGCTTGAGAGATCCAAGGAAAAGGGCCATACCCCCCACTACAGAGGAAGGCAAACCCCTCCACAGTCTGTACCAATATGATCACGGGGTAAAATTCCTTTCTGACCCCAAATGTGGTGATTGGTCTAACACTGAGGGAGAAGCAAGACCCCCTAGCCAGGAACCTCCAGGGTATGGGCAACCGGTGCCTCCTTAGTCAGGAGGGGCACATACCCCGCCCCATGACCAGTCCTGCTGACTGGGGGTGGAGGGAGAGGTCCCCCCACGGCCGATCCTGCTGACTGGGAGGGTCCCCCATGGGTGATCCTGTGAACTGGGGGGGGTGTATCTTGGGCGATCCCGTGCCAGGCAATTGCCACTTCTGGGATTAAGCACTGACTGATTGCTGCACCCACTCCTGAAAGCAGCTGCAGCGAGTGCAGCGATTGGCCAGCGCTTGCAGGGGGGCACTGGCGTTCCTGCCTGCACCCCCTGCCCATTGCCTAACCAGTGAGCGTGGCCATCAAGGTGTGCACTGGTACACTCATGGGGTGCACGTGCACCCCTGTGCACCCCCTATGCATCACCACCGCTCCGGGGTTTAGTCCAAGCAGGAGCATGCTTAAAAACATATGGACTATAGTTAGTTACAGGCTGAAGAAGAAGAAAGAATGGAAGTAATTTTGTGAACCTCTTCATTAGACTAATCCCGCAAAAACATTGCAATCTGTTGGGAATGGAGGGAGAGCACTCAATATTCACTGAAATGCCAAGGAGTGACTGTTCTAGAGTTTTTGGTATCAGGAGCTGTACAAACACCCAAGAGCTGAACTGACTGAAGAGCTTACAGCCTAAGCTGTAGTTTCTGCAAGGTGAACACTCTCCATAGCTCACTGAAAATTCCCTGGCAGTATTTACTAGAGTATTTGCCCAGCTCTATCTAATTAGAGCAGTTTGTCCAGGCAGTGTCCCGAAGTCAAATGACCTGATTTAGTGCCCACAAAAGTCAGTGGAAGGACTGTTAATGGTTGTTGTATCAGGTCTTTGCTGCAAAGTTTGGATCTAGACTTATTGACAGAGGAGACCTTGATACTCTGACTGTTACTGATCTAAACTACAGTGCTTACAGAAACTATGCAAGTTAGATTGATTCCCCCTTGGGATTTTTCAGGTCTATAGCTAGCCTGCGTGTTACATTCCAAAACCAGGACTCTGGTTTAAACTGAAGCATGTTATTAACATTTTTTGCTGAAGCTTGATAAACAGATAGCCTCCAAAACGCTGGCTCTGGGAGTATCTTCTGGCAGCATCACCTTCTGTTGTGACTCCATCCTTCTCACCAAACTGCTTCATACCGCTTCCAGAACTGATGGAGAAATATAATTCTAGTGTTCCTTTGAGCCTATTACACAGGTATTTTTTGTCTCTTTCTTCCTTTCTCTCTCTTATCCACACATGCGCACTCACATGCAGAGACACACTTCCAAGCTATATTTGCATTATCATGCATGTTATACCCTTTAAATGCTCCTTCTTAACTTGCAGGTTCACTTTAGCTCAGCCAAAAAATCAAGTCTGGTTTCACATTTCCCTAGAAATTTGGTTCAGGCCAAGCATAATATTTACAATGATTGCCAGTCAGAAATATTAACCAGGCAGAAATGTAATTAGTGATGAACGCAAAGGTGAGACTCAGCTCTGAAGCTTTTTGTTGTGGTTGAGGAGATGGTCCCGGTTTATTTCTAGTTTGAGTGATTTGATTTGATTTGATCATTGAATTCATTATTTGAAAAACCTTAAAGCAAATTTGGAAGAATTTTATCACTGAGAAGAAGTTGCATGCCATACAAATTTGTTGTGAAGATAAGACTTGCAGCTGCAAATAAAAGAGGATGGATGAGAGAAAAAAGAAAAAGCAGAATAAGGGAGCCAAATGCATATTCAACTCTTTCCTACCTCTGACCTCAGCCACCTTAAAATATTTGTCAGGCAGGCTTCATTAGCAATATTTAGGTGCCATTGTCCAATGAATCAGGGTGCTTTGCTTATTGCTGGTGTATCATAAAAACGTTTCTGAACACAGTGCTCTGCAGCAGGGATTCAGCCCTGAGTCAAAAGCATCCTGAGATTGAGCTGCTAGCCATCCACGACAAATGCTGGCTCTTCATTATGGAAACAATGGAAAATTAATAGGATGAGTTGCAAGAACTGAATAAATAGCTTAATGAATGTTGTATGATATTGGTCATATCTGACCCAGTAGAGTATTGATCCATCCTTTCATCCTTCAGTGATATAGGGGAGCTTGGTTTGAATGAGAAAATAAAAAAAAAAAGGTTTCTTCAGGCTTCCTCATTTCTATCTTAATCACTGTATACATGTACTACCATAGTACACTAGAGCCCCAGTCAAGGACCAGGTTCCCACTGTGCCACTCCTGTTCAAAATCAGGACATGGGCGGCCCCAGCCACAGAAAGCTTACAAGAGGCAAGAGACGGAGAGCGGCAGACATGGGAGCAGAAGGAAAGAAGGGCGAGCATGGTAAATCCATGGAGGCATCACAGCACACAGGCAATGCTAAGTGCTGGGCCTGAGTATCTCCCTAGCAAAGCAACCTGGGCCTGGCTTACTCCAGGCCTGCAATATCTCCCCTTCTCTACAGTTCACTGTAGATCCCTAGGGACCATAGCAATTCCCCATGTAATAAATTGCCTGGCTGAATCTCTAGCTCAGGTCTCAGTGTATAGTCCTACTGCCAGCCCAGTGGCCTGGCTCCTTCCTGCACTAGCCATTAGCCCAAAAAGTCCTGTGCTCCTCTGTCTGCTTTACATCCCCATGTCACCAGATACTGGAATAAATGCTGCTAATAGAACCACTGGACGAATGACCAAGAACTCTTGAGTCTCCCTTGGGCTCTCCAGCTCATGTCTGCTTTATGGTTTGGGGGTTCTCCTTTCTTCTCTCCTCCTTTTCTTCTTATGCATCGGCCTCTGGACTGCTGGTATAACTGTGTTTAGTTTTTTCCGCTAGAGGATGATCCCCAACTAAAATCCCTGTAACTGGCTCAGGTCTGATGTGAAATTTATTGCCAGAAGGAAGTGGAGTTGGGTTTTGCAAAGATAAACTGCACCCACATGGGTCTTTTCCCACTGACAGCTTTTATCTTGTCTTCCAAAGTTTGTACGTTTGTAACGCTTTGTAAAATTGAATTGGTAAATGTAATTTGTGAGATAGATATATTTGGGATGCATATAATATATTTGTGATACACACACACACACACACTTATTTTTATATATCTGTGATGCATATATTTGTGATATATATACATATTTTTTTTTTTAAACTTCATTCAAGTTTTGCATCTCGAATATCACCAGTGCCGAACAGGAGATCCTACGCAGTGACAACGTGTTTTGCATGGAGATTGCACTCATTTCCTATTTTTCGTATGCTTAATATATTTTTGAATCGCTAAGCACGAACTCCCCAGTTTCAAACCATATGTTTAAAAAATAAGGTGGAGACACTGAAAACAAGAGAAGAGTGAGAGAGACTCGCACAGTTGCATTTCCAGTCCCAGCAAAGCAGGCAGTCGCCACAGGGAGGGGGGGAGAAAACACTTCCGAAATAATCCAGGTAAGTCAATTAGCTTTGCTTCATTTCCTTTTGAATGTCGCTTTACCTTATCATGTCTCACCACCTTTTGCTAGAAAATGGAGGTTCAGACTAAGGTTACCATTAGCACAGACTGGCTCTGTAAATCCTGGGTGGACATTTGGGTCTTGTTTTAAGGAATTTTCCACTTTCTGGAGACAAATTTCTTATCTGAAGGGGGGAAAAAAAGGATTAAATTGGTTTTCAGTGCTGTTGCTGGATTTCATCAGGTACATCTTGTGCTAGTACTTCAGCACTAGGAGCTTTGGCCTATGTTATGGGGTGATTATAGTAGTTCCTCCTAGCTTTAGTATCCAGGCATTTAGGGGCATACATGGGGCAGGTCTGTTCCAGGGCTAAGTGGCTCAGTGCGAAGCTGCTCAGTGGTCTCACTTTCCTCTCTTTACCCCCTGCCCTCGAACCAGCTGCACAGTCTGGCAAGCATCTCTCAGGACCGGAGTGAGCAGGACCAGCTGGGATGCTGGCCCTTGTCACATCGCTGTTGTAACAGAGAGGTACCCGAGCTCAGTTTTGTTCAGGGGTCAGGGTGGAAGGACTACCATGGTTGTGTGGCTCCCCTCCTGTCCAGTTCCTGGGGCACGTTCAGGTTCTTTTGCAGCAAGAGTCAGCCATGATGTCGGCTCGAACTTGTGCACCAGCTGCAGATACCCCAGGAAACCGTTTGTTCAACCAGAAATCCCACAAGTGCAAGGATAATCCAATCATGCAAAACCCCTCCCTTGATAAAGCTTGAAGTGGGGCTGGCTATGATGACTCTGCCTCCAGTAAGCACTTCTTCCCCCAGAGAACGTGCCTGGTGCGCTGGTATGGTGGCCGCAGGGCCTCTCTGACCCATCAGGAGGGACCCAACCCAAAGGGGTCATGTTGTATTGATGAAGCCAGCCCCAGGGGCCTGAAAAGGTCAGACTTTTTCTCCTCTGGGGAATTCTGGTCTTTTGACATTTTTCACAGAGCAGATCACTCTGAATGTGTTTAATTTGGCAAAGCCCAGACATCTAATTGGAGCTCGGCTCAGGAGGGAGCTGACCTGCATTGGCTGAGGGGCTTGGCCCGCTGTCTAATTGCTCAGCATTGCTCTGACCTATCCCTTGTCTTTGCCAGCACCATGTTCTCGCCTGTCGTAATGTAGGTAAATGGTGCAGTGTTAGGGGGAAAGTGTGCAGCCATCCCAAGGGGTCTTTATTATTGCCCTCCTAGCATTGCCTTCTAGTCCTCTATAGTAGGTGTGGAGGATCAGGCCTCTCCAGTCATTCAATAAATGGTACTGGGGGTGGGGCAGGGATCTCCATGAATCCCCCTTTGCCTCTTCCTCATCACTCTGGGAGCATCCTTCTGGCTAAGGATATCAGATGTTGCCTCTCTAGTGTCCATTGACAGGGAGCACAGTGTTGGTCGGAAAAGGCTGCTCTTTCAGTTGTGACATAACGCAGCTGAAACATTGCAAAGAAAGGGAAATGTTTTCTGTGCACATTTGCACGCACAGATGCGAGTGACATGTGAGCGTGTTGTAGCTCACATACGCACACACACACACATGCACATGCACACGCATGCACACCCACACTCCCTCTGCAATGGAGGAACTGCTTGTAAACCCAGCATAACCGGATGGGTTTAGCTAGAGGTGCCACAATCTGTAGTCACACTAACTGGTTTGCTGGTCACTAGTCAACTGGGCTGTCAATCAGCTTCCTAAGGAGGGAGGCTGGAGAGGGAAGAGCCCCCAGTACATGAGAAGTATTTTTATTTTGGGTTCGGAGTCAGGAAAGTTGCATGTCCTGGGAAACTGTTTGGGACGCAAATGCTTAATAAAGAATCAGTTTATTGAGGGTCAGACCCAGGCGCTGACCTGCTGGCTTTTATGTTGGAAGAAAGGTTGGAATAAATGTAAATTTGTGTTGCTGGGCTGGATACGAGAATGGCAGTGCTTTCCCTGCAGAAGCAACACTGCTTTCTTCTCTAACAGGAATCCTTGTGAATCCTCCCTGGCAGAGAGGTTACCTATAGTATCGTCACCTTTCCTGGAAACCAAGGGAAGCCCAGGTTTCCTGTGGCATTGCTGGCAGAGTGCCACGCAAACACAGGGCTATACAGTGGGAGTGCAAGCAGCCAAGAGGCTGCATGAGTGTCAGATGGATTCATTGTGGACAAGTATCACAGCCAGAAATGTTCAGTCTGTCTGCCCTGAAGTGAACTGCCTACGGTTACAAGGATATCCTATTTGCATCCCAGCTCCTGGCAAGATGAACTGCCCAAAATAGACCAGGGAAAATCTGATTTTGGGGCCGCAAAAACATTTCTGGTCCCAGTGAATTGAGTTTAGTGCTGTGCGGTGGACAGGTGGGTCAACATGTGTTCTCCCGCCTTACTGTCTCTCTGAGGCTCCCATGCAATGGGTAAAGGCTAGGTCTGTGCAGATCATCCAAGGAATAGGTTGGCAGTGCCTGGAGGGAAATTGTACGGCCTTCTCTAGCAACGAGAGTAATGGGCAACAACTTGAGACTGCCAGGGCCCTGATGACGTTCTTTGTTCAGTTCTACTTCGGGGACGTTCCAGGCTTTATTAACAGAGGCCACGGCACTTCCGTCACGGGCAAGTTAGCAACTGCTCTGTTACAGCCAGTGTAGCTCCAGAGTAGCTGCACTGAAGTCAGACAAAATAGCTATTCATTTAGGAACAACTGTGAGCCAGCTCATGTGCTCAGGTAAGACAACAGGGGGCTGTCAAATCCCCCTAGCCCCCTTTTGGGGGTTCTCCACAATGGGAGATCAACTGCCAAAGGGTTCCTATCCATCTCCTGTGCAGGAGGAGGGGAACTGGGGTGCAGGAACAGAAAGTGGGTGAGGCCTGTTGGAGTGATAGAAATGATAGTTGAGGGATGCTCCCCAACTAGGAAACTGAGGAGGTTGGTAACTGGGAGATGGTCCCTCAGTTAGGGAGTAGCTGGTACCTGGAGAGCCTAAAGGGCTGCAGAGGCTTGCTTACTGCTCCACAAGCAGACTTATTGTTTAGTTCATCTCATTTATGCCTGACGGTCTTCATTGAACTCAACGATCATTACACCTTGGACTTGCTCCTCTTCCACTTCACATACTAGCTACACATATGAGCATCTGACGAAGTGAGCTTGGGCTTATGAAGCTTATGATATACATCTCTGATTTAGCTATTCGATAAGATGCAATAATAAGCTATATAATAATAATAATATTAAAAAGTATTCTACGCTGCCTTCTAACACATCTGAGCCACCTTGCTTAGCAAAGCAGGAACCAGGGCAGATTAGTGCTTATTTTGCAGCTCCTAATCAGAGCTTCATTTGCATAAGATAAAAGAATTTCAGCTTTGGCAGCAGAAATCGGTGACTTCAGAAAGGCTCAAACGTCTCACTTCTTAAGGTGAACACTTAATAGCATCAGGTAAATGGCAGGTAAAAAGGAAAGTAGAAAACAGCAGGCCTTTCCCAAATTCTGTTCATGCACTGGAGTCGGCCTGCTTGAGAACAGTGGGGCCAGAACGAGATGCTGCTCAGAGCAATGTGCACAGATCTTTACAACAATTTGCCCTCTTCTTTCCTATGTACTCTGCATAGCTCTTCAGCATCCACTTCCTTCCATGTCTGAGCAGCACTGAAATTATTCACCGTGTTAGACATCATTAGACTTCAGAGCTAACCACGGCTGTGCATATGATTCATACTCAACATTCAGAGCACTTATGGCAGGCTTTCTGCAAACTCAGGCAGATTTTGTTGTGGCACTTCACAGTCGTCTCACATTGAAAGGTCAGCTTTGCATCATAAGGTGGACAGACTTATAATAACAGCTTCCAAAGCAAGAGCGTCTTCCAAATAATGGGACCGGCTCAACAAAGTGCTATAAGCTAATCCAATCTGATTCCTGTTCATCGTGTGCTGAGCTGCCTGCATGTGATTCCTGTTTGCATTATGATACCTGCCAGTTCATAGAGGTAACACTTGTTCACTTTCGTTCATCCATCACAATAAGCGCAGCTTGGACGCTGACAGATCGCTGACACAGTGTGTGATTTGCAAATGGCATGCTTTCTGCCCAGCAATGTCTCTCAGTTACATGACATCCCGCATCATGCATCACCATTGAGCCTTGCTGCTCTTTGCCCTGTGTCAATGCAAAATCACAGTAGAATGAGAAAGGACGAAGGGTAGTGATGGAACAACTGGTTTGCACAGAGACAGGTGGGGCTGGGAGCTGAAAATTTCTGGTAGCACTCATCCACCGTGGGGATGGGAACCATGTAGTTCCTGGCATGATTTTAAAAAGGTAAAAAGGTACTTAGCCCTCTCTGGACTAGACTGCAAGATGCACTTATTGCCAGATCCTGAGGTCTTCACTCCAGCAATGTTCTCTTATCTTCAGTTGGAATATTGACCGAGTCATGACTTTTCAGGTTTGACAGGTGGCTCGCGAATCCCCTCTAACGGCAGTTCTAATTATAGTGCTCCTTTGTGCAGGAAAAGCCCACTGAGTAACTCAGTCCAGTGTCCTTAATAAGTTGTGTCTGTGTTGGGAGTGTGAAAAATGAAGTGGAGTGGATTGTAAGCAGAAAATATGTCTTTTCAGAGGGGCTTGCCCAGTCGCATGCCAACAGTTAGCTTTGTCATCTCTAACTCGATCCCCAGATCATCTGATAAACCCCATTGCACTGAAGACCATTCTCAGGGCATGCCTTTAAAGTAGCTAGCTCTGGTGTATCCTGTGGCAGTACAGACTTCAGTGCAGCCTGCAAAACCTGCTTAAGTATTTATGCTGCTTTTTTTGACTGGTTTTGAAGCTGCTTCTGAGTTTGTAAAATTGCAGCTATGCTGCAAGTAGCACCTGAACTAGGTGTGTTCAAGCTCACCCTATACACACAACTTAGAGCTCCTTCACAGTCCCCCATATATTGGAGAGCTACCACAGTGTTATCTCATCTTCTTGACCTCGGTGTTCTCCATGACTAATGCCTGTGGTTGCCCAACATAAGGTATGGACACAGGATTGGTTTCTGAAGGGGGATATGCTCAGGCTGCCTGAATGCCAGCTCTATTGCACAGCTTTCAAAATGGGACCCCCAAAATGGCGAACTGATGGGCTGCCTATACATGTGCTCAGAGGTGGGGCATTTTAATTAGAGTGGTTCCTGGAGAGCCGCTTTAATTAAAACTCCTCACTGTCACATGTATTAAGTCCCCATGGGTTTAAAAGTGGTTGCAGGATGCTTTATCTGAACCTCATTTGGCAAGGTTTAGCTAAAGCACCCCACCGCCATTTTTAAGTGCATGGGGGCTTATGCACGTGCCAGTGAGGCCACACTGGAGTTTTCTAATTAGAAGCGAACCAGCACATGTATAGGCAGCCAAAGTGACTCCTTGCTTTGGAAAATGCAGGGCCTTTTTGTCTGGAGAACTGTCCTGGAAACCTTTTCTTTGCTGTTTTATGCAGCTTATTTTTGATCACAGGTTGACAGAGCGCTAACCCCTTTACCATGGCATCGGCCAATCAAATAATTATGCACTTAAAACTGAGGGAAGGTGAATATGACCCGCTTGTACATCCTCATTGTGCACCAGGCCAGTTGCACTTTTCATGCCCTGAGGGTGGGTTCATAGTTTCATAGTTTCTAGGGTCGGAAGGGACCTGAGCAGATCATCTAGTCCGACCCCCTGCCATGGCAGGAAAGAGTACTGAGGACCCCAGCAAGATGTTCATCTAACCTCCTCTTAAACACCCCCAGGGTAGGAGCCTGCTCCACTTCTCTTGGAAGCTGGTTCCAGATCCTAGCCGCCCTGACCGTGAAGTCGCGCCTCCTGATGTCTAGCCTGAATCTCCCCTCTGCCAGCTTGTGACCGTTATTCCTGGTCACTCCTGGCGGTGCTCGGGGGAATGGGGACTCCCCCAGTGCCTGCTGATCCCCCCTGACTAGTTTGTAACAGGCCACTAGATCCCCCCTCAGCCTTCTCTTGTGGAGGCTCATTAGTGAGCCTGCACTGTGCGGGGGTTGGATAATGATCTCAGGGAGACCAGGATCAGGGTGTCTCCTCCTTAGTACATTCCTCTCTCTGTCTCTGTGCTGTATTCTGGTGTCGAATACTTGGAAATCCCAGTTTCCACTTCAGCGGGTTGGCTATATAGCTGATCCTCAGGGTGAGCAGGTACCCCTGAAATGTGAAAAATATGAACACATGATTGTGGATACAAAATAGGATCCTGGGGCTCATTCTGTGAATGGACAAGTTGACTGCACAGCGATGCCTTAGCTGTGGAGTCTTCTTCAAAGATCCATCTCCAGGGGCCTGATCCTTTAGTCCAGCTCCCTGCATATCTGCTAATAAGTCTGTATTTGGCTCTAAGTTGTAATGTTCTCTACTGATCAGCTGCGATCTCTAGAAAGAGTTTCCCAATAGCAGTACTCCGATTTATGCACAGGAAGAAACTGGCCTGAAAAAGGCGAGCTTCATCTCTTCCACGGGAAGCAGCTCAGCTATTAACCTTTATTTTCAATCATTTTCCTCGTAAGCCTGCACTTTCCTAGGATTTTGCAACATTACTTTCCCTGGCACGCAAGGACACGTTTTATCATGTGACTGGCAGCTTATTTTTCCCCGTATGGCAAAGGGAGAGGACATCTAATACTTTGAAATTCAGAGAAGGGGGACTCCACAGTTCTGGCGCAGCAGCTGGAATGAATGGAGGTGGAGTAAATACAGCTGGTGCTGGGAAATGCGCTGTGGCTGATGCTAACTTGTTTTCCCACCCGTCTTCAAGCATATGGTGAAGTGGGGCAGTGGCAGCCACATCAAATTATGGCAGGACACCCTGGGTGTTGTGTTTTGCAGCCTTCTGCAGTTTTAAGAAATTCCCAGAGTATTGCTCAGCTGTCTTGGTATATTAATGACTTTGAACTCATGTTTGTTCTGGAACTGAATAAAGGTGTTCCTGCTTAATCATCAGACTTTGCTTTCCCTGCTTAATCTGTGATGAATATTAAGGCACTTATGGAGAGGATGATTAAAACTATGAATGCCTTCCACATGGAGATATTTCAAAGGGCTCTTTCTTCTTTCCCATTTCATTTCAAGTCTCAGCTGCTTCTCAGGCCTCATTGGTTCACAGCTATAGTGAGTTTTTTCTCTTGCAATTTAGATTTGAATGAGCAGCGGTCTGGAATTAAAAAAGTGCTCCGTAGTTTGATGAAGAATAATATAGGTAGTTATAACTAAGAATAATTAAATCTTGAGCATAAAAATAATCAAGTCTTGAGCACTGGAAGTGAAATGATCGCATCTGACATCTTCCTCATATACAATATCACACAATTCGTTAGTGAATATCTTTCTCTTTCCTTTGAAAATGTTAGTTAGTGCTGGGTAGAAAAATGATTTCCATCCCACCAGAAATGTTAAGATTTTGAAAATGTTTTTGTCTTGAATTGGGCCAAAAAAAGAAGAAGAAATTCTTGGGTGTTTGTGAATTGAAAGTCTGAAAAATAATTCAGCTTGGGCTAATTGAAACTTCTCACTGAGGTGATTTCAAATCATTTTGTTTCTGTTTCAACTTTTATTTTGTGTTATCATTGCTCATATTTCCCCCACAATTTAATTTTCAAACAAACAAAAATTGTTGAGAACTAAAAAAAAAGGGAACATTTTGTTATGAAGAGGTGATGTCAAACTGGAATGATTCAGTAATTTCTCAACTTTTTTTATAAAAATGTCATCAAAACTGACCTGTTCCAATGAACTTTCTGTTTTGATGCATCAGAATTTTCCAATTAAAAAAAAATGGGTGTCACCAAAAAATTTCGACCAGCTGTAGTATTGCAAGTATTAGCAAGCTGCTGATAATCTGCCTGTTAGTGTGAAGCTGGTGCTCCTACAGATACTCCTCTCTGGTTTTTTATGTTGCATGGATAGTCCTTCTTGTCACCTCTTTGCTTTGTAACTTTAGGACTCCTTCTTTATAAATGAAGGTTTGATTAAAAAAAATTAAATGTTGCATGTGGCTTTCCAGTTGCTCTTGATTCTAACGGTACTTTGCATTTCAGAGCTTTTCAGTACATTTGACTTGCAAAATATGTTGGCGCGATAAGCTTCACGTACCTTTAAAACTGGCCAGTAAAAACCTCCTTGGAATCGAGTGGGACAAATAAAATGATATACTTAGCTCCCTATTCCGTCCATGAAAATGCAGAAATGCAAGATAAAAAAAAAATGAACAAGCATATAAGGATTGAATTTTATGTATTACCTGGTGTATCAAACTGGCCTACATTTTGCTGTCCTTCTTAAGCAAGTCACTCCATGGACGATTCCCACCCCCCCGAAATTAGCTGGGTGTTACAATTCAGCAAACTTGGATGCTGGCTGAGGAGCCATTTGGAGGGAGGCTGAAGAGCTGTCAAAACTGAGCTGCCTCCAAAGAGGCAGGGAAGGGTTTCTGTTTTGCTTTGTTTGCTTTTAATCAACGTGCACCCTGCTACGGGCACATATTGGAGTGCTTTGCATTGCACCAGAGACTTAGTGGATTAATTAAGGGCTTGTTATCATGATGATCAAGGCATTAATGATACAGGAAAGTTGCTACTTCTGTTTAGTACCAAGCAGGCTGTGAGGCCTCCTGTTCCTGAAGCGTGGTGAATACACTTCAGAGAACATTAGTAGGACCTGAAGGGCAGAGTTGTGGGGAAAAGGGTTATCCCCATGAAACTTTTCGAAAGGTCTGTCGTAAGATGAAACCCTGATGTTTCAAAGGTTTTATTGAAACTATACCGAGAGAAAGAACAGCACCTCGAGCAGGTCTGAACAGCCACATGGGATGGAGGAACACAACCATCAGCTCCCTGCTCAGCCTAGGACTTAAAACCTGAGCTCCCTGCATCTGACTGGCGTAGCGTGAGCACCAAGCCATGGACTACCCTGTGATGAGGGTCTTTCATTCTTCTTGATTGGAGCTGTTCTACCCTGCATAAATATTTAAGAATGAAATGAAATGAAATTAAAAAAGAATTAAATTAAATATTAAATTAAGAATGGCAAATATATAGTAAAGATATATTAAATTAAGAATTGCAAGCGGAGTCCCCTGGCTATGCTGGTGTTGGGCTCTCTCACTCTCTGGTTTGGCCTAGATTGTCCAACCTGGCAGTTTTTTGTTTTGTTGAAAGTAATATGTTCCTGGGAAAGATTTTAGTGCATATTTTAGGTTTCAAATTGTTGTCTTGGTATAATTCCTGACTAGGTCCAATGAAAAGCAACAGTCAACCAAAGCTGTGGATCTGTTACAAATATCCGGCCCTTTGCAGAAGATTGCAGCAGGAGGAAGGATGGGTTAGGGACTCGACTGGATACAGAGGAACCAGCTCCCTGCTTTGCCGTACTCATAACTTGTATGACCTTAAGTATGGCAATCAACCTCTCTCGAGTACTCAGCCATGTAGAAAATGAGGATAATAGCACACAACTTACAGATTCTTTGGACTTGAAACTGTGTTCAGTGTTTGTAGAGTGCTTGGCACGGTGGGGCCTGGCTCCTGACCATGTCTCCAGGACGTTACTACAGCGTAAGTAGATGATGATAAATGACTTCCTCTTTCCTTCCTTCGCCTATTTGGTCTGTATCTAATGCGCAGTCTTCAGGGCGGGCACTGTCTTTTTAAAATAATGACAACTGGTGATGTGCTTTGAAATGCTAATCACTGGCCTCTTGGAGCAGTCCTGCCTGGGTCAATAGTAATTAGATCTGCAGGAATCGCCCCCTCCCCAATTGGCTTGATCAGAAGCAATTCCTTTCCCATCTGAATCAGATATTTGGTTTGGATTATTTTGAAGCGAACAGGTTTTCAAAACTTCTGGAGCACTGAAAAAAATCTCAATTTTTTTCATTGTGGGTCAAGCTTAGCATTCAGTTTAATTTCCAAGCATTGCCTGGATTCTCGTTTTTCAAAAATAAACAAGAAGTACATGGTTTAATCCAAAAAAACCCATGCTGAAAATATCGACACAAACCATTTCAGTTGTTCCAAATGTTTATTTTTTTTCGACCAAAAGTGTTTGGTAACACTGACAAAAAAGCTACTAAAACGTTTCGTGAGCCCAGATCTGTATTTTTTAGAGCGAGAAAGAGAGTTTTTGGCTAAAAATATTGCCTGTCTCCTGGGGTGGTGCTATCTTGACTGATCCATGGATCTTGTCTCACAAAGGAAGGAACACAACAATTAATGGAAAAAGCAACATTGTCGCACTTAGATTTGTATAGGCTTTATTGACATGCAAAGCTGTGCTGCTTTAACTACAGTGGTACCGTACCCTGGGCTAGATGCACTTACAATAGTATTAATGTGCTTTATAGTAGTATACTATAAGAAGGGAAATAAACTGTGCTTATAAGGCACCTTTATACTGTTGATAGTGTGCTCCTACTAGGCATTGTGCTGATATAACTATAGTGGTGTATATGAAGGCTTATGAATGTGAACAACCTAGGAGGTATAAGGGAGATGGGGATTTACTGCAGTACTGCTCCACATTAACTGTCTATATGCTCTTACCCTGTGATACGTAGAAACTAACCTGTAGCAACCTAGCCCTCGTGCAAGAGGCATTGATTCGTGCAAAATTGCTTCTCCTCGTGGTAAGAGCATTCTTTACTAGTACAAAATTCGGTTTAGACCAGGTCCTTAGAGGATACATTGCTTTTCTTTCCTTCCTCTGACATTTGGTTCATCTCCCTCTGTGGCTTGTACATCAGCAGCAGCTAATAAGAGTTTTCATCTCAGGGAGATGTGCTTAATTGTGACAAAATGGCTTTGGTGCTGCCTGGGAGTGGGAACCCTTTCTGCTGTATTTGCTCAGTATCCAAGGGGGGAAGTCTCAGCTGCCTAATGTCAGCTGCTGGATTTTGAATATGTTGGATACACAGTGTCTAAGAGCTGCTCTTGAACTCGAAGGAGGTGAAAAGAAACTGGGAAATTCAGGTAGGATACTGTTGTAAGTTGTTTGTCAAGGGTGGCATCTATTAATGGGTGCTTGGGTTCCCCCGAGAAACGGCAGGTTTCCCCCTTGCAGTGGGCAGCAGTCCAGCCTGCAAGAGGTCCTGCTTGAGGCTGCTAGGAGAGAGACGCAGGGGGTGCCGTGTGCATGTGCACGGCTGCATGCATGCATGTGGCCAGGAGCACAGCTGGGCAGTGTGGAGAGCAGTTCCCTGCAGGTAAGTCTTTGGAGGGGAAGAGGCATGGGTGGGGGGGCAGACTGAGGACCCCACAGTGAGGGAGCGAGCGTGGCAGGGGGCACGGCCCAGCCAGGGTGGTGCATAGGATCCAGGCCTGGGGTGGGGAGTGGGCTGGAACCACGAGCGGCTCGTCCAGGATGTGGCAGAGGAGGGCCAGAGGCTCCCCACTGCTGTGCGCCCCCCCAGGGGAGGCATGTGCCACCCCACCTCCAGATGGGTCCATTCAGCGCCCCCTGCAGGGCACGGAGGCCTGCCCTGCCTTTGGAAGTGGCAGCACCAGAAGGGGAAGGGGCCCCTCTCCGCCCCTGGAGTCCAGCTCCTGGGACCTGGGCCCGGCTGTGGGGGAGAAGTGGCACTATTCATTCATGAATGTATCATGTTTATAATGGGTGTTGGGGGCCTCCACTTTTATGCTTGCCCAGGACCCCAGTAAATCTTAATCTACCACTGAACATAGCAGTCAGGAGTGTGATCTGGTGTCAAAGGGGGGAACTAGGAAAGCACAGTTTTCTCTTCTCTGCCACCAAGTCATAGATTTTAAGTCCTGAAGGGACTATTTTGATCATTGGCTGAAATCTTCTACATATGCAAGCCAGAGGACTTCACCCAGTAAATCCTGCACTGAGCTCACTGTCTTGGTGTCAACCCTAGCTTCTCACTTGCAAAGATACCGCAGACTTGACGTAAGGACTGAGGAGCAACTGCCCTCCTCTTGGTGATTTTGTTCACACGGTTAAAGTGCTCAGAGCCTCCACTTACCCATGTGACATTTCTGCTCTCGTGGGGTTGTGAAACTTTTTAGCTTACATTTAAAAACAGTTTGTGATCCTCAGGGAAGAGACACCAAAAAAGCCCACTGGAATTTAGGAATTTGCCTTACTAGATCAGCCTACATTTTGAAATAATTAGGACTACATATTCCCCAGAGAAGCCTGAGCCAGCCTGACTTAATATTGCATGATATAGCTGGAATATCAGTACAGAAACGATTCTGCATGTACTGAAGTTATTATGGACTATGGCTCGGTACAGACATTCAAAAAGCCAGAGGTGGAATCAATCTAAGTTAGGCGGTTTTCTGTTAGCAGCGTAGTTTAGATCAGCAGTGAACAGAACACACATTTGCCCTTTGGTGATGGCAGGGGACAAATCTTAGACTGGGTTCTGTCATTTTTAAACAAGTCTACATGCACCAAATGTCTCTTTTCTTATGGATATAGACTGGCTTTGTGTGCTAAACCTCTGTTACCGGTATAGACCAGTTTTCGATCACTTAGGGCGTTTATAGACATGCTCCGGGAGGCGGGGAGGGGGAGGGCTTTAATTGGTGCAGCCATGCTAATTAAAAGCACTTGGAGTGTTACATGTATCAGTGCCCCCATGGTGAAAAATGGTGGCGGGGCACTTTGAAAAGCACCCCGCTGCTATTTTTCAGCACAGGGACACTGATACGCATGATGCTGGAGTCTGCGGGAGCGTGGTAATTAGACGTAGTGTAATTAGAGCATGTCAGAGCAGCCTCCCTGCACGTGTATAGAAGCCCTTATAAAAGTGTAATGTCTGTATTTGACCTTTGTTAGCAAGCCCTTCATTTTCAGTATAACAATTTGCAGTACCGAGTCTGCAGTGTCATGAGTGTGTTTCCTCTTGTTCATTGCAAGGGTTGGGAGGGTGTTAGTCCTTTTGCACATTTGACTGTAGGTGTTTGGTCTCCAGACCGCATACCAAAAAGTAATGCCGGCTTTTCGTTACTTCTAAGAGCTTTGCTAACCATTAGTGTTTCCAGGTCTGGGAACTGCTCCATACCACTAGATACGTGGAGGATGGCACTCACATTTTTTTCAGCAGGGCAGGAATGTTTTTAGTCCCCACTGTATGTAAGCTGTTTGCAGATGCGCCTTACTTTCAAGAGCTTGATTGCTGCACTCTTTACTTCAGGGCATATGCATCCAACAAACAAAGAAATGAGGATGTGCCGTCTGTGTCTGGGTGATCCATAGAACTAGCATGCCTATTTTGGTAGCCAGCAGCACGTAAGGGAGTGCCAGGTCACTTTATACTCCAGTTATCTACTGTAGCGACCAGTAACGCTATAGCACGCCAAAGGGAAGTTAAGGTGTTCTGGAGAATTACTGAAGCTGGGCTCAGGTTCAAGCATAGAAATAAATAACTTAATAAAGAACATCGAAAGCCAATGGGAGTTAGGTTCCTAACTCACCCAGGCGATTTGTGAACCCTTTGGTGATGGCAGGGGACAAATCTTAGACTGGGTTCTGTCATTTTTAAACAAGTCAACATGCGCCAAATGTCTCTTTTCTTATGGATATAGACTGGCTTTGTGTGTTAAACCTCTGTCTAGATGTCAACCTGTGTCTTTGGGCACCTCAATATTCTTGTAAATCTGTTCTTTGTGTCTTCATAGTGCACTCTTCGGTTCAAGGTCAAAGAGCTTTATGAGCACTCAGTGTTCACCCCAGCCCTGTCCCCACACACAGAGAGGTGAAGTGATTTGTCTGAGTCAGGGAAGGACCTGGGAGAGAAGCTCAGAGTCCTAGCTCTGCATGAAGCATATCCTTAGCTCTATCGTTACGATGAAGCGACATAGAAGGTCACTGGGGATGTTTCTCCCCAGCTGATCCGATCTGCCCACAGAGATTCCTCTCCCTCCTCGTGTGAAAGGAATGAGAGAAGAATATGAGGTATAGAAGTGGTGGTAGAGAAAGAATTGAATATTTCTGAGCTTTTGCTTAGGCAACCATCCCATTTAAAATCCGTCTCCTCCCTGGGACAGCAGGAGCTGTCTACGCTGTATCTGAAATGCTAACACTACAGTAGGGGGTTAACTGTACCAGTGATCAGGCTGAGTATTCCCTTTAAATTATTGTTTTACTACCCTTCATGCAATTACTCCAGGTATTTTGCTATCCCACAGATCTCTCCGCTAATGTCAACAAAAATGATTATAGACTGCAACAGAGTTGAGATGTTTCACCCACAGGAGCGCTGGTAAAATGTTTATGGCACAACATGTCGAAAACAGCGTTTGATGTGCAAATGTCAAGCATAATCAGCTTTCCTGTCACTCGAAAGAAAATGCACAAACACAGCCCCTAAAATGTCACGTGCGCAACTGAGGAGCTATTTGATCACTGGCCATGTAAATCAGCACGTACATGGCCAACATTAGTGTCAGGTGTTTCTTGACGAACCATCTCTGTTATTACAGCTCTTTGGTAGATAAGGTCTTCCATAATTTTTTTTTTTTTTAATTTGTGACGATTGAAATCTAAACAGGTGGAGTCTTCCTATGGTATACAGAGCCCCACTGAAGGTATTCAGTGACACAGAGGACTGCTTAAGCGGCTCATTACAGATCACCCCTTTTTACTTAGGAGGAAAGCATCAACCTTCAGATGGATGAATACGCCACATGAGTCTGCCCGGCCATGCTCCATTTTAAAATGTGTCATGATGCCTTTCCTTTATATGCAGTCAGGGCTTTGGCCTAGTTTCCTTCATGGTTTGCAAACCCTTTCATATTATGCTTGCATAATAATAACCGTTCGCAGTTATACTGTATAGTCTTCTGCGCATTCGTATAAGTGTGCAAGCACTTCTCTGTACACGAGGGACTGCAAGTGGTGTACCTTATCTAAGGAAACTGTAGCAAAATGGAAAAGGGACTTGCCTGGGATATCTTTAGCAGAGCTGTAAGGAGAACCTAGTCTTCTTGGCTCCCAATCTTGGGCTCTTTTCTTGACCAACCATCTCCCTAATATGGCCCTTCCTTCCAGTTTGGACCGAACAAGCTGTCTCAGCATGGTCTGAATCTGTTCCTCAACTGTTGGGTATTGTTGGGTCCTGCCTGCTCTTGCCTGTAGCAATGCCAATGCTCCTTTTGCTCAGATGCAATGGAGCTCTCTCTGGCTACTTTTGCAGCTCTCCACTTCAGGAGTACATGCTTCTCCTTGCCCTCTCTTGGGGTGTCTACAATAAAAGCGAGATAATGCACAGACATAAGCATTCCTCTGCCTGTTTTTCCATAGGATCCTTAAGATCATTTTGGATTACCGGTACTGTAATGAAGGGGGGCAAATGGGGCACCCGTGCCAAGCACCGACCCTGGTGGTGACCCAGAAAGAGCAGCAGATGTGCTGCCAGCCCAGGCGCTGCCAGCACATCGCCGATGCTGTGTGCACCACCATCACCCCGGACGCTCAAATGTCCAGTTACATCTCTGCATATTCCCCTTGGCAACAGACTGCAATCTCTATCCATCTTAGAGGGAAACTTTCTAGCAAGAGAGAATGAGACATCAATCACGTTTTCTATGCATATAGAAAATTGCGGGGGTGGCAAGCTCTTTTAAATTTAAGCAGAATCTTCTTGAAGCTCGTGAGGGACTCTGTTATTGCCAGCCTAATTAATGGGGAACTTACTTGGATACAAATGATGAAGGACTGTACAAAACTCTCAGACAGCTAAATACACTGAATTTACAAAGAGACTTTTTACAGACTTTCTGTTAGATTACAGATGGTTGGCAAACTTGGCTTTCTGACCAAAAAAAAAAAGGAAAAAAAAGAAGCTACAAAGCAAAATTTGCTGAAGCAAGTCAGTTCTGAATGCAAAAGGTATTGAAATCTGGAAGATTTAATTGAATCGTTTTTATTACACATTTCTGGAGCCCTGATTGCAGCCCCTCCCCAGCCCCCAGAAGTCTATTTGCCTAACAAAAGTCATACTATGGAATACAAGATTGCAGGTTAATTCCTCGGCTGCGGATTCAGTTGCCAGCTCAGATTATATTGGTATGATTTGCAATTTTTTTTAATACTTTAAAATGATATCATGGGAAAAGATACTTATATATGAATGATCTGGACAGAAGACTTAATTTTGTTCTTTTTGGTGGGTGGGGAAGGAGACTTTTTTTTGTTTGGCGTAGACCTGCAATTAGTTTTTTCAACAAATACCCTGCTGTGAAGTCCATGGGTTGATCACAGAGATAGCGTCAAATTTGTCCTTCAGGTTAAGTGCTAAGTAGGAGGCTTTGAAACCGTCTTGAAAGTATAACACAAGAGAGAAATTTGTGACTAGGGAAATGGAAATCAGTTATGCAGAGGACACTGACACTGTGCGTGCAGAATTACACCCGCGACGTCCCCATGGTAAACACATGACAGATAGGACAACATATTTGTCTGAATTTCAATGTCTTGAATAACTCGCACTACAGTGGGACCTCTTAAAATGACAGTCACTTCAGCCGCCACTGCATTTTGAGTAGAGATCAGACAAGATTTCCAGAAGCGTTATGATCATCACCTAACAATTCAATTAGTCTATCTAGCGAAGTGGACAAGATACTTTTCAAACCAAGTGTCACAGCAATAGAGACCTTTGACCAAAACAACATCATGAACGTGGGATAACATCCTATGTTCCAGCTCTCCAATATTATGATTGTAGCCAGGCTTTTGATGAATACAGGAGTTGTACTGCTCACTTTCCAGTCAGTAAAAACAAACAACAGAACGAAAAGTAAACAGAATTAAGTTACAATACACAACTATATAGTATATAGCTTTTGTCTTTTATATATATATATAGATATATATTTATATATATATCAAGTAAAAAAATCTAAAATAGTTGGAAGTAAAAAATGAAAAAATAGCTGATTGTGTTTTGTTTTTTCCCCCCCTTTACAGTGATATGGTAGCAAATGCAAGACAAATGCGTAATAAACCTTTACATAAGGTGTTCTGGTCCCATCTGCACCAATAGGGCTCAGCTTGGTGTAAAAAATGAAATTGGTTGAATTTGATTTTTTTTTGGCTGTAGCTTCTGTAGATGATGCTAAGGCATGAGGAAAACATATTGCAAAACAACCAACCAAAAAAAGACTATCCATTTTGATTTTGCAAAAGATCTAAAACACAGGAGGGAGAGATTTACTTCCCCAAAGGGGAAAGCTAGCACAACACACCATTAAGTCCCATTATTATGGTGTTAATACTCTAGTCTTTCCTCCAAATACACTTACCCTAAACCCTCCTCCTTCAGTCAATTCTATACCTTTAGACGCCCCCCAAACAAAGGATCCGTCCGCTGCATGTCGTAAGGTATAAATGGTACTTATCCGATGCATAGGCCTTTTGCTACCTGGCCTAGAAAGGTGAATTTTTCCCCAGAATGAGTTTACACTGAAATGCTGACGTGTTCATAAAACTTGGCAAATGGTGACACCGAGCCCTATTTTGGCTGTAGAAAAGAAAAATACTAGCTCCAGCATAAAACCAAATCATATAGACCATCAACACAAATGGTAATTTTTTTTTTCTCTTGTCTGCATAATAGTAACATCATGTTTGCATATAGAACAGCTTTTGCATTATTGCTCTACTTATAAGAATATATTAAGGAACTTATAACAGACTTGCACATTACAAACTTAAGGTTCTTTGGTGAAGAATGAAAAAACAGTATTTTAGCTGTAAATAAATCTCAGAGAAGTTTTTGCTTTTATCTATTGATCCTTTGGATTCTTTCACAGAGGAGAGAAAGATATTGAGTCAGCTTTACCATGGCAACGATAGCAATCCCGCCAATCATCATGCATGTAGGCCAGAAAAGTGAGTGGAACAGCACATTGGAACTGTAAAGTTTGGTTAATATCACGTTCTTTTGAATGCCTTCTGGGTCGTAAAAACACGAGAAGCGTTGGTACTTCCTGAAGTTTTCCATTACAACGTTCACGAGTGACATGGACTCTTCATAATTCTTGCCACACTTAGGTATGTAGGAGCACTGGAACGAAAGGAAAAGGAAAAACTGTATCTCTCCAGCCACATATCATCTTTCCTTCACTATTTCAGGCAATTTCTTGCTGCTTGTGCCTTTACAATGCAATGAGGCAAATGGTTAGGCTAATATAACAGTCGCAGTCCCAATTAAAATCATGCTCAGTACTCTATAGCACCTTCCATCTGAGGACCTCAAAGTGCAGGATAGACATGAATTGATTAATCCGGAAATCTTTTGAGGTTAGTAAGTGTATTATATTATTGTCGTTTTACACATGAAGAAACTGAAACGAAGAGACAGAGTACCTCAGTTTTGAACCTGCAGTGAAATGTGGGTGAATATTCGAGTATTTAGATAGCGAACTGCCCCACTGTATAGGCAAACCAGCAGTCAGACTTTCCTTGTAAATAATGGAGCTAATAATTCTGGCTGGATGATTCTGCCTCCAATTTTCCTCCTCTTATTTATATTCCTTTTATAACCTTGCCTTTGAATGACTGGCCTAAGGCCGCACAAGTAGTCTGGGATTAGAAAACCGATTTTTCGATTCCCAGTCCTCTGCTTTAAGCACAAGGCTAGCTGTTCTGTCTTTGGAGCAGCTGCCTACAACAAGTTGCCATTTGATTTCAGGGCCTACTTTGAAGAATCCCCAAGATTTTCCGTAGAATCGGTTCAGCTGTCTGTTAAAGATCACTGAACTAGATTGCTTTCCTGTGTTGTTGCTTAACTCAGTTTTTGCTGTCCTCCACAGACCAGGTTTTCTTAACAGAAGTTGGGTACCTAATCTGCTTAAATTCTGAAACTCCCAGACTACGTTTGTTCCTGTGTGCTGGGAGCTGGCTGGCTCGATGGTAGGTAGCATAGCCATGTCATGGACAAAACCTCAAACAGGGTGAAGCTACACATTGCACTTAGATCATACTAAATCTGGGCAATGATAAGGGGTGTTAAAGTTTGAACAAGCTGTGAGCAGTTGCATATTAAGGATTAATACCATTTCTTGCCTGCACAGCTCTGTCTTGCCACTGGAGGGCTGGTGAACAAGGGCAGGCCTAGGGGCCAGGATACCTGCGTTCTGTCTTTGCTCCAGAGACAAAAGCGGTTGGGGGCTGGGAACAGCGTATCCTCAATTCTGAAGGACTGCAAATTGCTTGTTTTATCTCCATGGGCAACTGGTGCCGCCTTAGTCAGGGGGGGCATATGCCCCCCCCCAGTGACCAGTCAGTGACTGGGGGGAGTTGGGGGCCCCCGTGGCACTTCCGCTCCCTGGCCAGCACTTGCGGGGGGTTACTGGTGCTCCTGCCTGCGTCCCCTGCCTGTCGCCTAAGCGGCAAGCGTGGCTGGTCAGGGGGTGCCCCAGGGCTCTCAGGGGGTGCATGTGCACCCCTATGCATCGCCACTGTTTATCTCCGGGGAGCAGACTGAAGTTACCTTCACGCAAACTAAGTAGCATAACCCTCACCTGAAGTGGCATAACTCTGAGACACTCTGAGGGCACGTGGAATGATTTAACAAGATTTAGCATGCAGATGCTTACATTTTATGTGCCTTTGTATGGTTGGACTGTACTGTGTAAGGATTCTCTTGGGTGTCTCAGTATAGCTGGGAATCTACTACCCTTGCAGAAGTTAATCTTTTGATTATTATTAGGGCTCTTCTGCTCTTTTTCTCCATTTCAGATACTTAGGCACAGTGGGGACATTAGAAAGGAATGAGCAGGCATTACATTGCCAGGTGGGAATCTAAGCCCTCTATGCAAGCACTGATAGGGATCCGGAGGAAAATGTGCTGGATTACATCCTGTAGACTCAGTGGTTGGCCAAAATCTGAAGGCAATCATAAATCATAGTACCCCTCATTGCTCTGCTCTCACTGTTACATTGCTGCACAGCTGAACCTGCACTGGGAGAGAAGTTGTAGTTTTAGGTAATTTACTGATGGCAAATGAGTTTTACAAAAGATGACAATGTTTTGATTAAAATAAGGTGACCCGTGACTCTTCATATTTTTTAATGTATATATTTTATAAACTTCTTCTGTTCCTTTCCATGGCCTGGCTGTGCCTTTTCATAGCCCACTGCTGCAAAATTGTAGCCCTAATAATGATCAAAAGATAAACCTCATAACAAGATTTGATCGATTCATTGAGGCATTTATTAGCTAAGATTATGATTTCATGTGCAGCAGAGAGATTGGATGGCATTCACAGACTGGAGCACTAAGGGTACAGCATGTCAGCGTTTCCATTATGAATATTTCATAGAGCTATAGAAATTACAGATGGAAAATACCAAGGAGGTCATATCTCAGCCATCTTCCTACCGGTGCAGGATTGTTCCCTCAAGTATATTCTCTAGCACTTTGTCCAGCCCTGTTGTACATGTTCAAAGCCATGAGGCTTCTTCCAGTTGCTAACAGATCCTAGCAGAATTCTGATCTAATAGATTGCACTTTAAGGAAGCTTTTCCATAAGGTTCATCCTCAATTTTCTTTTTTCTGAATTATATTCCAGTGTTTTAAGTGGCAATCACATCCCAGTGTTTCTAATTTTGTTGCAAGCCCTGCACATTTTTCCCCTTCAAGTCTCAGCTGCTGGACTCCTGGGACTGGGTAAGATATCTGCATTCATTTTGAGAAGTAGAAAGTTTGTGCTGTCATGGATGCAGAGAAAAGATGGCCAGTTTGGTCGGAATACAGTGTAAAAGCTCAAAACACAGGAGGTAAAGACCAAAGAGCCCTGACTTCATTGCTTTTCAAAGCAAATTGTGATTTTTATACCTGTCTCATGGTTTCTGATAATGCCACGAGTCCTTTGGACCACCCGCAAAAATGTTTCTCGATATTGGGTGTTCGCACACTTCCAATATTGTGCTAAAACATCCTCCTCCTGCCTAGAAATGGAGCCAGACCGTATGGTACCTATGTATCCCCTTAAAGGTTAACAGTCACTTCAGTCAAAGGCCAATTCTTTGTTCTCAGTTAGGGCTCAGCTGCAGCTTTCCCAGCTCTCCTGGATGAATACAGGGTAAATGAGCTGCCCGGGAATGAATGAACTGAAGTTGCTAGGCTGGATTCTGGTTATGGAAAGGGAGGAGAGGGGCTGGGTTGAGTTGCGTTTGATTGTTGCTCAGTAAATAGAAAAGATTCCCCTTCTTTTTAAAGAAAATATATTACCTCTGTTATGGATTGAACCGTTAAATAATGCCTAAATGATTAGCTGTTCCAGTCTGTAGTGCAACAATCAGACTTTGTGTGCCAAGTCTATTAAGTCTGTTGGTACCAGGGTCACCAGATCTCCGAACCTAGACAAGGGGTGCTCAACCCCTGGCAGCTGGGCCAATTCCAGCCCCAGAGCTGTGTCATCCAGCCCCTGGGCCTTCCCAAGGATCTGAAAATTTGGCTGCAGGGGAATGGTGAGATCACTCATCTGCTGCCAAATTTCCAGAGTTGTGGCCTGGTTAGCATGGGCTGCATACTAGATCGAGTACACAGGGCAGTGTGGGGCCTGATCCCAGCACCTGGGGCTGGGTGGGGGCAGTGCAGGGCCTGACTGTGGCACTTGAGACTGGGTGGGGGTGATGAAGGACTCAGGGTAAGATCTCAGTTATCTGGGGCCCAATCCTTGCACATGGAGGTAGCACAGAGCTTGATCCTGATACATGGGGCAAGCTGAGTCCAGGTGGGGCCTGATCCTGGTGCATGGGACCCAATCTAGCCCAGCGATCAGCCCTGTGCTAATCATCTGGCCCGTGGGACCAAAACTTTTGAGTACTACCAATGTGGACTAAACTGCCAGTGGCAAGACGATTCAAATACCATCCTGTAAGGCAGTGAGATATGCTACCAATCAGCTCAGGCTGCTCTTACTAAGAAAACCTTGACCTATGCTAGGGCTCTTTACACAACAGATGAGTCATTTGGGTCTGTTATCCAGGTGCTAAGTGGCGTGCAGTGGCAGTTATTTTAAACTTCTGGAGAAGGGTGTTTGTGCCTGAAAGCTTGCAAAGGACATTTTTTCCATCTGTTTAGTTGGCCTAATAAAAGATATCACATCTACCCAAAGAACCTTGTCTGCCTGCTCCAGTCAGCAATCCTAAACTCCTGGCAGCCAGATAGTTACCAGTGCCCATTATCTCAGAGTCCCTGGGTGGTTTATAATCGCCAGTCAAATGCCAACTTCCTAAAGCACCTGTGTGGGTTAAGTTTTAAACTGTTGCAGTGACAGACTCGTGGCATCCTTCTGGGTTATGAGTTTATCATGCAGGTATGGCCGGAGACACCTATGCTAGTCGCTCAAGCATAATATGAAGTGGCCCCAAAATAAATCTAAACTGTCTTTTTTTCAAATTTAGAAAAATATATTAGGGTTGACCGTTCCTACTTCTTTATTTTGAATGGCTGTGCATCTGACTTAAGGAGCGCGTCAGAGGCCGGGCATCTTGACAGAGCATTACAAAAAGCAGTTCTTGTGATCTTGGCAACTTGGCTGCAAAATGTGCGCACTGGGTGTCTATGGAGAAAACCTGCAGGTTTCCAGTCCAAATGTTCGGATTGAAAGGGAACACAGGGCAGGGAGCAGAAAGACCAGCACCCGTTCGGGCAGGGGGAGGGGATTCGAGCCGCACTCATCGGGAGGGAGCTAATCTGTGGTATGCCTGCTAAAATGTATAGCCGCCCATGCTATACATTTTCAAACATGCCAGGGAAATTGAGAAAATACTGCCCCTAGATGTGGCTCAACTCAGAAGAGAGCGGCATCCTGTACTGGTGGCTCAACTGTCCTATTAATGCTTCCCTCTCCAGTATGTGGAGGTAACTGAACTTTTGGAGGGTATCCACCAGCTCTCATTAGCGTTTCTATATAACGTTACAGCATATAACAGGGGTGACTGAGAGACAGGGCCTGATCCGTATGGTATTTATAAGTATAAATTGGTAACCACCTTGGAATAAAAACAATTGACGTCGTGGAACATGAGCCCCAAATCAGGCTCTTGCAACGACTTTAAATATTGCTGCTCCACGGCATAACCAAATCCCTCAATCATTTGAATACAAGAGGCTGTTGATCCTATTTACTCTCCCTAGAGGCTGCTGGCAGTCAACAGCTGAGGAAAGGCAGTGCAGCAGCTAAGGCATTTAAGCTGCTTTGGTTGTAGTACTGACATGGGGTTGGGCAATAGTCTTAAAAGGCTAAAGATAAAATATGCATGGGAGAGCCACAAAAAGGCATGAAAAAAAAGAAGCTCTGTGCTTTCCTGGGGGGATTAAAATAGCTCCAATCGACACCCATTTGCTTCCTGTTGATTCTGATCAGACGCTGACAGGAGCGCGTTATATATCTCAATATAAATTGCAGCTATTCCATTCCTAACCTTTCGGGAAGGCAGCTATTTCAGATAGCAGGTCTTATGGATTAATCGTTATTTAAAATCAAAGCCTGTTTTCCTCAATCGGAGTCAGAGAGAGAGAGAGAGAGAGGGGAGAGCAGCGGCAGATGCTGCTCTGTATGTCCACGTGCGTGTGTGCGCGTGCATGTGATATTCACTGGGATGGAAAGGTTAGGACGGTTTCTGCTGACCTTTTGAAGGTCGCTTGCGCCGACCTGCTGGAACGCAAGCACAGCGTCTTCCGCTGTGCTGTCAGCAAGGGTTGGGGTCAGTGAGACAGCTAGGCATTTTTAAGGGGGGAGAGTAGGGGAGGTGGATCTCCAGTACACGAGGAGGTGGAAAGAAAGTGGCACCTCGCACCCAGGTGGAGCAAACAGTCACTCCTCTGTGCTTCCCCTGCTTGGTGCACAGGGCCACTCCCCAACCTGTTGAGTGGATCTGGCAGCGTGTCAGGGCTAGCAGCAGGGAATTCCCATCAGTTATCCTTGCCTGCCTCTCATAGTTTCTAGGGTCGGAAGGGACCTGAGCAGATCATCTAGTCCGACCCCCTGCCATGGCACGAAAGAGTACTGGGGTCAAACGACCACAGCAAGATGAGCATCTAACCTCCTCTTAAAGACCCCCAGGGTAGGAGCCAGCACCACTTCTCTTGGAAGCCGGTTCCAGACCCTAGCCGCCCTGACTGTGAAGTCGCGCCTCCTGATGTCTAGTCTGAATCTCCCCTCTGCCAGCTTGTGACTGTTATTCCTGGTCACTCCTGGCGGTGCTCGGGGGAACAGGGACTCCCCCAATGCCTGCTGATCCCCCCCTGACTAGTTTGTAACAGGCCACAAGATCCCCCCTCAGCCTTCTCTTCTGGAGGCTGAACAGGTTCAGGTCCCGTTGCCTGTCCTCATAGGGTCTGCCCTGCTCCCCCCGATCATGCAAGTGGCCTCCTCTGGACCCTCTCCATGCTGTTGACATCCCTCCTGAAGTGTGGTGCCCAGAGCTGGACGCAGTACTCCAGCTGCGGCCTGACCAGTGCCACATAGAGGGGGAGGATCACCTCCCTGGACCTGCTCGAGATGCATCTGTGGATGCATGCCAAGGCACGGTTGGCCTTCCTGACTGCATCCCCACACTGCCGGCCCATGTTCATCTTGGCATCAATGATGACCCCAAGATCCTTTCCCGCCTCCGTGCTGACAAGAGGGGAGTTCCCCAACCTGTAGGTATGGTGCCGGTTGTTCCTCCCCAGGTGCAGCACCTCGCATTTGTCTGTGTTGAATCCCATCCTATTCTCGTCCGCCCACCCCTGTAACCGGTCTAGGTCTGATTGTAGCCTGTTGCTTCCTTCTAGTGTGCCCACGTCCTCCCACATCTTAGTGTCATCAGCAAATTTGAACAGGGTGCTTTTTACCCCCTCGTCCAAATCACTGATGAAGATGTTGAACAGTGCGGGCCCGAGGACCGGGCCCGAGGACCGAGCCCTGCGGGACCCCACTGCCCACGTCCTTCCAGGTTGAGAAGGACCCATCCACTACCACCCTCTGGGTGCGGCCCTCCAGCCAGTTGGTGACCCATTTGACTGTGTGGGTGTCTACACCACAGCCCCCAGTTTCTTAATGAGAACGGGGTGAGAGACAGTGTCGAAAGCCTTCCGGAAGTCCAGGAAGGCTATATCCACTGCTACCCCTGCATCTAATGATCTGGTGATCTGATTGTAAAAGGCCACCAGGTTGGTCTGACAGGACCTGCCACTGATGAGCCCGTGTTGGTTGCCCCTAAGCATGCAGTCCCCTGCTGGCCCCTCCTGGATGTGTGCCAGCATAATTTTCTTGAACAGCTTGCCTGGGATCGAGATAAGACTAACCAGCCTATAGTTTCCCGGGTCCTCCTTCCTGCCTTTTTTGAAGATGGGGACCACGTTGGCCCTCTTCCAGTCCTCCAGTATCTCACCAGAGCACCACGAGTGCTCGTAAAGCCGTGCCAGGGGACTTGCAATGACCTCAGCCAGTTCCTTTCGAACTCTAGGGTGGAGATCATCCGGGCCGGCTGACTTGAATACGTCCAACCCCTCCAGAAGCTCCCTAACTAAATCCTCACTAACCCGTGGCCCAGAGCAGCAGTGTGCCTTGTTTCTGGCCAGGTATCTGAAGAGCCGGTTATAAATAGCAAACCAGTGAGAAGGTGTGATGGAGCTTGCAAAGAACTAGGGATAACAGGATCAGAGCATGCCCCTTCATTTCAGACCAACACTGTGATCACTGCACAGGGCGTGGACTGCCATAGGCTGCCTGAGATGCTGCAAACATGTTGCTTTGTCTGCTAAATGACCTATATTTTTGCCTAGTCCAAGGGACTGGTACCCAGTTACAATGGTGATTATCATGAACTGCCAGGGATGGAAATTACAGCTCTTTGCCACTGGGAAGCTGGTCATTTTGCTTCTGTTGCAAAGCATACCGGCCCCTTCTGTCCTCAATGGTTCATAATACAGTGGGTTTCCATTAGGCCGGCTCGGAGGAGGACTCCTATTCCAACAGCCAGGGCTCCAGTCTAGAATGAGAGGGCTAAGGTATCGATTTCCTGTGTAATCTTGGGCAAGTCATTGAGCTCCTCTAAACTCCAGCTGCAGCATGGGGATAATGATGCTGTGAGAACTATGGATGCAGGGCTAAGGAGTCATTACTTGCAACAGGTTTCTTCCTGAGCTGTGTGCGTGCGCGCAAAGAAAAAGACTTACACATTTGTACCAAAAGTAAGATGGTAAGTGCTGCGTGTGGGTATAGCATAGCATCATGCCTTGCGACCCAGGATCCTCCCTGAGTCTGTCCGACAGCACCCCAGATTCAGTCCCTCCAAAGTGGACCAGTGTGGCCATGTCAGGACCAGGAACTTGGGGTTGTTCTCACTGCTGTTTGGGACCATTATTTTAGCTTTCCAGAATAGGCTGATGGCAAAGGAAGGATGAAAATGAGTGGCTTCTGATACACAGTGAAGAGTCACAGTTATGTACTAGCAGCCTATATCAGTGTGATCCTGATACTGCTGCCGAGCTGCCAGCATGGTGGGGGTGGGACAGTGCAGGGACGGGAACCTGCCTAGGATGTGGCCACAGAGGCAGGAGGGGGAAAAAATCTGGGAGCAGGGGTTTGCTGTGCGGATGTGACTACACTGCAACCTAGAGTCTATGTTCTTCCCATCCAAGTTCAGGTATTTCATAGACACTACTATCCAGGGCCAAGTCCCACTTAAAATGGAATTTGGATTCAGATCACATAGCCAGCAGCGGATCAGGGAAAAAAGTAGAAAGCTTAACCTGTAAAACAGCCTTGGACTTGGGAAGCATTAACTATGCCTGCTTTCCATTTAAGGGGCGGGGGGGAAGCTGCAGTCGGGAAATTTTGAGGGCATGTTTCGATAAACAAAAAATCTTCAAACAACAGAGTTTGGAGATTTATAGTGAATCCTTTGATTTATTTGTATCTGTTCCAGGACCAAGATTGAGTTGAGCTGTTTTAATCAAACTGTAGCTTGGACTTCAGTGGGTTTTGCTTATATACAAGCAAAAAACCCCAAACAAACAAAACCCAACCACAACCCCTCCTCCCAAAAAAATAAAAAAAATAAAAAAATCAGGCTTTTGCTGTTTACTGGCTATACCAATCTCTAAGAACCACATTGACAGAGGGAGATTGGACACAGAATTGGAAGCTGCTGAACCCCACCTTGGTAAGAAGGCAGGGGTGCAAGTTTCTGTTTTACAGTTTGATTCAGAGGCCTTGTTTCCCAGCCACAGGAGTTAATTAGGCAGTGGAATAACTGGCCTTGCAAAACCATTAAAGGCTTGGACTAATTTTAATATCACTTCATCTTAATATGTGAAAGTAATTTGGTCCGCTGAACTGCTACCAGAAATAGAAACAGAACAGGTTAAATCCCCCCCGGGGTGTAACTGCTTGGGAAATATTCTTAACCCAGCCTGAACTGGGCCTTTGTTGTTATGTCTACACACTTCCCAGGTGTCTATATTCAGGGTGTTGTAAAGGGCCCCAGGATATCCAAGTGCCTGAGAGTGCCTTCAAACCGGGACCTTGGAGACAAAGTTGTTTTAATGGCATTTGAATGTATTTACAGGTGCCACACTGGGCTTGCAGTAATTTATACCTGAAAATTATAGGGGCAAAGATGGCAGGTAGAGATGGAAAATTATAGGGGCAAAAATGCCTAGACTCTGACATTTAGGCCATGTTTATACTATCAGAGGACTGCAATAGGGAGTGCCACAGTGACGTACCACACATGCTATACCCCAGATGGCTGTAATATTGCCTGTCTCACTATGGTACTGGGTACATGCCAGTTAGCACACCTGTGGGAGTGAGCCTATTCGTGTGTACTCAAGCCCACGCTAGGGCATTACATTATACTACATCCATTTTGGGGTGTAGCATGGGCACCGTGCTCCCCTGCAGCACTCCTAAACACCGTCTTTTGATGGTGTAGACAGACATGCCTTCTGTGCCTTGCTACACAGAGAAACACAAACAGCCATCTGCAGAAAGAAAAGCAGTTGCGGCAGTCGTGACACACACAGTAACGAGCCCAGATACATACGGTAATGAGTCACCAGCACAGATGCACTTGCAGTCTGGAAGGAAGAGGCATTCACTACAGACATTACAGGCTTTTGCATGAAGGAAGCAGATAACTGAGCTGCCTCAGTCCCACAGGGAATGAAGTTTAGTTTGCACTTACAGTGGTGCAGCCATAAAACTATTTTTTTTGCTCTATTTAGAAAACAAACAAAAAAAAATCCCTGTTAATCATATTAGGAAACAAACAAGGAGTAGGCCAAATTCCAAGTGGGTGCAAATGGAGCTACAATGATTTACACACACTGGAAGTAAAATGTTTATCTGGACAGTATCTCTGATAAGCTTTCAGCATCCTTTTGCCAGCAAGAGGGCCAAACTGTGTTCCCTGGGCAGCCAGGTACAACCCCACAGACCCCAGTGGATTGTACTGGTGTAACAGAGGGTGGCATCTGGATGCCATGTCCAAGACAGACGTGGGTCTTCCTGCTGTCCTGATATTGCATGCATATCTGTAAAGGTGTATGAATACAATGCATGGGTGAAGCAACCTGTCCACAGAATATAAATGTGACAGGCACTCAGGACAAGATTGTACTTTTAAGTCACAGGGTGTATTGGCAGAGGAAAGGAAGGGATGACATCAAATCAGTAGGAAATCCCAGCAGGCCCTGCCATGGGGGCAGACCTAAAGTCTCCAGCAAAGACCCTCAGCTTTGATCTGTGCCAGATTAACTGGAGCATGGGAGCCCTTACTCCATACAGCTATCAGCAACTAATTTCAGAGCTAGCTGCTCTAAGCCAGGACGTATGGTGCCTTTAAGCAGCACTTGTGGTATTAGCCTGGCAGCTAGACCATTAGGAAGAACCATAGGGTATGTCTGAGTCCAGCAGCCTCAGTAAAATCTATTCCCTTTTTATTCATGATAGACTCACTTCAAGGCTAAGGACAGAAATTGCACATAAACCAGTATAAGTGATTGGAAACCAGTTCAAATTTGTAACACAACAAAAGTTCAGTACACACAAACTACTTTCAAAATGGCCCAAACCAGTTTAAGATAAACCTGGATGGATGTGGTATCAAACTTAGCTGATTTAGGGTAAATTGGTTTATTGAACTCTGTCTCAGATCCCCTCCAGATTCAAGTTAACTCATAGTTGCCCAGCATCCCAGGATGCTTTGCATCTTCCCCACAAAACCCCCCATCACAGGGTGGGCAGACTAGCCTTGGCCCAAGCTGTCTGCTCCAGCTGAGCAGGGAGGTGTGGTCTAGCACCCCCCAGCTTCTGGCCGGGGCCATGGCAGGCATGTGGCTGCATTTCTGTAATCAGAAGTGAATGTCTGTTCAGTTGCTTATCGGTTTGATCCACGCAGGTTAGACCAGAGGTGGGCAATTATTTTGCGTGGAGGGCTACTTACTGAGTTTTGGCAAGCTGTCGAAGGCTACATTTTCCTCTCTGGTGCTAGGCAGGGGATTCTGGTTGGGGGTGGGGTGGGGCTGAGAAGGCCTTGCTGCTGGGTCCTGCCACTAACTTTCCCTGGGTCCTACTGCCCCTGGCTCCTGTCATCTTTAACAAGCAGCCAGGAGCAAATAAATATTAATTTTCTAAATTTTTTAGGGCCCCTGGGGCCAGATAGAATGGCCTGGTGGGCTAGATCTAACCCCTGGGCTGTGTTTTGCTCACCCCTGGCTTAGACTAACCCACAAAGATTGAATCAATTCAGCCTTGAGCTTTTTGAGTATCTGTACTTAGCCTTAAAGAGACCATGTGCTCCACACTATATTGGAACAATTGCCCCCCTTTACTGCCCCTGTCAGATTTAAAGAACTGCATCTGTGCATGAACCCCTTGAACCTGCTACCTCAGGAGTACAAAGACCGAGGCTGTGTCTCGCTCCTAAGCAGAAGCTGCATGTTTGGGGTGGGAAGGTGAGGGGCTGGGTTGCAGGGGCAGGTAGGGAAAGGGAGGAATTGAGTCCTCTCTCTCCTGGGGCACCAAGACACATTGAGGCCATGACAGTTAAATGATTTCCATTAATAGTCTGATTCTTCTTCCCTGGCCGAACATTTACTAAGAAGGATCTGTCTGATGAGGGTGGAGGGGGGTGGGGGCAGAAGTAGGTCAGGAGCTGGAAGCCTTGCACACATTAACACAGACAATAGCTCCAACAAAGTCAATAGCCCTCTGGAAATCCATCTGAGATGGGATTTGTTCCATTGTCCTACCTCAGAATTAATTTTCATTGTCTCTTCTGTGTGGTAAAGTAGGAGCTTTTGTCCAGAAGAAGTTAAGTTCACATACACCTGTAGGCAGGGGTACTGAGAGTTTTTCCAGCAGTCTGGACCGCAGCTAAATGAGCAGTTAAATGTTTCTGTGACGGATGCGTTGAGGAGTGTGCACTGAGCCTCTTCTGTCCAAACACTAAGTAGAAAAGAGAGAGGTTAGATAGCACCCAGTAAGAATGTGCAGTGAGCACTACAGACACCTTTGCCCCCCACTCCAGGCTACAACAGGGAGACCCTATAGTTGTTGCCTATATTGGTCTTGCTTTCCAAGTATGCCTCATACACCACAGGTTGGGTCTTTAGTTCTGTGGCACATGAAGACTGTATGTCAGAAGTACAAATCCGGTGGCTTGATATGCATTACTTCCCTCCAGAGGTGAAAAGCAAAGGGGACTTCAAGTGTGGAGGGCATTTCCATGAGAATAAAGGCAACAAAGGCATCTAAGAACAAATGCAAAACACGTGCAGGAGACAGCAAAGTGTGTATGATTCACTCTGTGAGAGTAACCATTTTGAACTTTCAGGCTGCAGGGTCCAATTCACCTTAAAAAGCTTGGGACTTAGAAAATAACCTCACACTTACATAGATGTAGTGTCTCGCTTAGTTCCAACCACTATATGAAACTCTGCCGTGGGGAAGATTTTTCTAGTTCTAATTTTCAGTAGCTAAATCACCAGGTGAAATCACTGTTGAGAATTTCTGGCATACTTTCCATTTATAGGAGATGAAAAGTGGAGTAGTTACCCATTTGAAGTCCCAGCTATGTACCTGCTGGTGCACCCTATTTCTGCAGTGAGATAGAAATGAAAATACACAGTCCAAGTCTAGACGTTTCTTAGGGGCAAGAGTTACTGGAATGATACAACAAGCTGTTTTTTAAAAAGGTCTGGTGGTGTCCAGAGGGGTCCTCTATCCTCCAGCATGTTTGACTTCGTTTGTTATAGAAAGGGTCCTCCCTTCCTGGCCCAGAAAAGCTGGGTCGTAGCTTCTTTCAGGATACGCAACCCACTTCTTGATATAGTATAGCATCCCACCATGGGCATACTCTGATCCACACCGCATTACTACCCAACTTCCTAGTTTTCGCAGTCTTTGCACCTGGCACTCTTATAATTTTTAGTATGAAATGGGCTAATGGGTCAGACTGAAGTCTCACCCTCCAGTTGCTGAAGCTTAGGAAAGATGAGGTAGTTAGTGATCTCAAATGCACTTGTGGGTAATTATCTTTACAAGTATTTTGTGTTGGCCGTAATTAAGGTTGCAGGTTCCATTTATTTTTAAATGAATCTGTTAATACCTATGTTCGATTTGGTTATGATCACTCTGTTGAAATGATCTGTTAATAATCCTTTTATGAAAATATTAGCCTCTTGGATACTTGCCCCTCAAGCCAATATGGTGGGGAGCTGCTCTATCTGAGGGAGGGTGAGCTAGTGGTGACAGGAGAAGAACTGACAGCAAAACCTCTTGGGTTCTGGTCTTGGCTCCTTCCCTGTCATTTCCCTCTGCTTTGACTTACTGCTGCATCAAAGAGGTATATAACGCCTACCTCATAACCGAGTTGTGAGGCTTGCTTAATTAATATTTTGAAATTAATTAATATTTTTGCTTCGATACCTTTGGACAATTTTTCACATCGTTGATGGCATAACTCAAAGGAATGGGGCTGACCTTAATAGCCTCTATAATTGGCAATGATATTGCTAAGATGGTCTTGCAGACAGAGGGATTTAAAAATGTAAATACTCTTGGCTGTTTAACTAGCTTTTATCTCTATCTCCAAAACTAAACTTGGTCTGTGTTTTAGAAAGAGCGGAATAATCCCATGACAGAGAATAAAGATACTGAAGATAAGGGCAATTAACCCTCGTGCATCAGGCTTCATCCTGATCGTTGCAGGGGTCAGGAAGGAAAATTTTCTTACAGCTACACCATGACAAAACATATGCCTCCCCCCGCTCTTCTGAAGGATCATTGGATGCTGCCAGAGGCAGGGTGGTGGGTTTGATGGACTCATGGTCTGATCCAGAATGACACATTTTTCGTTCCTATGTCTTCACTGATCAGAAGAGAAAAGTGTTACCAGCAAAACTGTTACAAATCTAGGGTGGGTTGGGCGTAGGGTTGATGCTTGAAAGCTGCTTTGAAACACAGCTAATGAATCATAGGCCAAGTTTCCGTTTCTTACCTAAGGGCAGCTGTGGAACGACTAGAGAAAAATTAAGGGTGGTGTAATAACTATGGAAGATGATGTCTCACTTCCTAATGCCTCGCTATATGTCAACTAGGATTTTACTTGTTAAAATGAAGGCATTAGCCAACATGGCAAGCTACCTGCTATAAAACAGCTTGATCCCTTTCCCAAATTAAAACTCCATTTTTCATTGCAATGTGTATTGTTTCTCTAGGCTGCTAAATATGATCGTTACTCCCTCCTGGATTAGGCAGCGGCTGTGTTGCACAGAGATAGCCACGGAGTAGTTTATGGGCTTCAGTAGACCACAGATGAACTGATCTGGATATTACATGAAAGCCATACGGTGAGGGAAAGCGGGTATTGAGAATTCAGAACTGTGAATTTCCCTCCAACTCTAATTAAACTGAGGTTAAAACATAAAGCCAATAATCAGCATACATGGACATGATTCTCCTCTTGCTTTTACCACAATAACTCCCTTGGTTTTGGTGGGGAGATGCCTGACTTATACTGGTGTAACTAGGAGCAGAATTAGGTCTTGCTTGACTAGAGGGAAAACCATAAAAAAAATCAGGTCAAAGTGGGAACCCGCGTGAAGTGAACAGAAGCAGAGAGGCTGGAAACAGGGTAACGATATAAATTTACCTCTGCATATATGAACGCAGCAGCGTGATTCCCAGGAGGAAGTACATCATAATGGAGCACGCCATCATAGCCAGTCCTAGGAGTATGGCCCGGTCTTCTCCAGCTTTCAGAGCCGTGACTGTTTTCCTTTTGTCCAGTAGATCATGATCCCTGATTTTTTGGTAAATATTTCTGAGGTTGAAAATAATACATTCTTATGTGAAGTTCACATTTAATCAACGAACCCTCTAACGGGTGGGTAGTTCCACCTCCATACCCATCTCGT
Source organism: Crocodylus siamensis (assembly GCF_052110815.1). Lineage (NCBI taxonomy): Eukaryota > Metazoa > Chordata > Crocodylia > Crocodylidae > Crocodylus > Crocodylus siamensis. The sequence goes on along the minus strand of NC_143400.1, from coordinate 88,995,810 downwards.
GGGAGAGAAAGGCTTAAGGTTCCTCAGTGGTCCTTTTCATTGGCTTCACTCTGACCTGACAGGGAACTTATTCATCTCCAAAATAAATTACAGCCATTTCTGCAAAGGTAAAAACCTCTTATTGCAAAGATAAACATTTAGACACTTCACTGTGCCAACTTGGTAAAACTATCCCTCACGGAAATTGGTTGACTTTTTGGAGTCGTACCACTGTTGAGTTGACCCATCAACTCTTGCCCCATTCCCGTCAATAATACCAGGGTATTTTTGGTGGATATTTTCCTTGGGTCTACATTAATTATGCTACCCAGGCCAGGGTCTCACAACACCATAAGATCTTGCCATAAAGGCAAGACTTGTGGCGCCCTATGTGCCATAAGTCTGAGCCTGAGGAGGACATCCACCAACAGATTTTTAAAGGAGCCGTTTTGTTCTGCTATTAAAAAAACACAACAGGTTATTCCTCCCTCTAGCTGAGAGAGTCACTTTCTCATGTGTAAATGCTTCATCTCCAGGCGTCTGATGATCAGAGGTCATAGGGGCAAAGCGATGAAGTAGGAAAGTATTTGAGTACATTTCAAACACACTCAAACTTTGTGGGTTTAAAATGTACTTACAGACCTGAGGCTGGTCAAAAGCTCCTGTGTTTTCTGTTACGATTCTTTTAACTCATCCAGGCAGCATACGATGTATGTGAACTGCATACCTCTGAGCCCTGGCACCACCATAAAATGGCCATAGTAGCACACGCAGGAGTAGTTCCTCTTCTACTGTCTGTAAAATGGCAGGTGAGCAGCATCAACATGAGCATTATTTTGGGTTCTGACAAACCCACAACTCATCTATGCTGAAACTGTAAAGTTTCACTCGCCCTTATAAAAAGGATAATATCATCTACAATAACAGATCAACACAATGACATTTTAAGTAGTGTTACTGCTTCCTACAGGCATAGTAGCGTAGTCACATTTATAAGCATTGTTTCTGATGCAAAATCATAGACGGGACTGGGCCTGCTTCCAAGGGGGCAAAAAGTTTTATCAAGACGTTCTTCAGCATTCATAATACTATGGATGAAAATGTGTTGATGTGTCTTTATTATTTTTATGACTCATCTACTTTTCTTTGAACTTTTCTTGTCATTACTTTCTCCAGATAATTTTCCTTCTGAAGCTTCTAAATTCCCTTCAAATTTACTTTCTTTGATTCCCTTAGTTTCTCTTCAAAAGCCAGTTCCTTAAAAACTTGATAATATTGTCCTACTTGGAAACAAAAGGGTAATCCATCCCACTGAGGATTTCTTCAGTGTTGTCGGAAATATTTTGTGACTTCTTGGACTCTTGCCTTCAAAGAAGTGACGTAAAATAATAATGAAATGCTACTTTCCTATTATTTATCAAAATGTATTTAACTCTGATAGCTGCTATTAAGATTTGCTTTGTTCCCAAATGAAAGCAGGCAGAAAGGTAGCAATAGTCATACAGTTCCAGAACATTAGCCAATCACCCAGCATAACTTATGTCAGTCTGTAGACATAAAATAGACATGGTGCAATCAGTCATTAATGTCACTAGAACAACTGAAACATAAAAGTGATTCAAATGGACAATTTAAAAACAAATAGCTAATTGAATATGGTTACAAATGTTTCCCACATGGCCTGAAGCCAAGAAATGTGCAGTGAAAGGTAAAAAGACGGACTACGAGGTATGTTGTAGAAACAGTCTACGAGCACTGTATAGTAAAACTCTGCTGATTCAGTTTAAGACTCATCAGCCATGGCAAATAAGTATCTGTTGATGGGGTCGTGGTCCTTAATATATTTGATCTAATGGCTTTTTCCTTGAAACACTGCAATAAGCAAGTTGCTATAAATATTGCAAGTACAGGGCTAAATGGTTTTTGGTGCCACAGACCTGAGAAAGGGGTGCTTTCAGTCCAGATGTGTCAATCCAGAAGCTGCCCCAGAAGATACTACTAATGGGGCATGGGCAGAAGTTATATTTGCCATACAATTGGCCCCTTGAAAGCGCTCTACAGCTGTGCTGTGACACGTGTGTGCGGCTGAAGACTGCTTCAAAAGTGGCCATTCATGCAACAAATTAACCCTTATTTAATGAGGGATCAAATGAAGGTGCTCCAAAGTGAAGCACCTTAGGAAACTTGTGTTCCCTGGGGTCAATCTGTCAATGCAATTGGGGCTGAACTGATACAGCCCAGTCCTGCCCTTGGTGCTGTCTGCAGAAAGGGTCGCGGGAGGGAGGAGGAGGAGAGGAGCTGAGGGATGGGGTTTTTCCAGCCTGAACTGGCGGGGGTGGTGGTGCTGCTGCATGAGTCCAGCCTTGATCACAGGACAAACAGGCAGGCTCTATCCTCCTCCGCTCCCTCCCCCTGCAACAGGTGAATTTCTGGTGGGTCAGGGGAGGGGGGTCACTTTATGCAAAGCGCCATGAGTTAGAGCAGGGACTTGCATGTCTGTTAGCACTCATAGTGTCTGCACCACATTGAAATGTGCCAGCTAGTGCCACATGGAAACACACCCAGCACATTTACTGCTCTTCCCTGAGAACTGCATGCTGCACAGCTGTCACGTCAGCGCAATTCCTCCAATAAATGCTGAGAACTGGCTGGGGTGGCCCACACAAGAAGCTGCACGACACTATTTCAGTCTTGGATACAGGTTGAATGAGGGGTAGGGCACGTTTTCATGGCATGACAGTGCACATGTGCCTTAAGTCACATTTCCTCCCCTTCTTTGTTCTTGACCCAGCTGGGGCTTATGGATATGTAACTTGCTGCTAACTGATACCAGCTAAGACCTGACTATTCTGATGCGGTCCCTGTGCCAGCCAGAGAGCCAAAGGGCTGGAAGCCGGGGCTTTGCATCGTTCTCGCCTTTCCTGCCTCTCAGTGGGGAGGAGGATGATGACACGTGGCACTTGCTTACTTTGATGAATGCTTACCCAGTGCTTGAATAGCCTGTGCTGCAAAGACAGGGGGGTTCCTACTCTGCCTCACTCCCACAGCTGGTTCAAGTCACAAGCTAACCTATGTGCAGTGCATTCAGCAAAGCACCATAACCCCAGCTCAGCTGTGGCAGCAAAGTCCTTCTGTGGGTTATCCTTCACGCCCCTGCTAAAGTCCAAGCCACTCCACGTGGCTTTGTGGCACAGTGGCTTGTGCATGCCTGTGCTTCTCTGCTGGATAAAATTGGTCATAAGGGTGAGTTATTGGTACAGTCAAGGAGCTGCTCTTGTTTGCTGAGGAGAAGGAGTGCTGTGCTAAGGCAGCTGATCTCTGGTCTCACTGCTGCATAGCCACAATGAGCTGACTCCAGTGGTGTGTATTAATGGAGCCACAGATCACTCCAGCCTGGACATTACAGCTTCATGACTATGTCTAATAAATGTGATAACAGTTAAAAACTCTCCTAACGTGTAGTGCTTTTTTCTTTTAACAACAGAATCCAAGGCATGAGAACATGAGCTCTCCTAGGTCATCTTTTTGCCATTTGTATAAAGGAATTAATGGCTAAATCCTATTTCACAGTGCACCAAAATGGCACAGATGGAGTCATGTTAACTGCCGTTTTTGGCACTTACGTACAGTTTGAGATTCAGCTCTGGATGTGCAAGTGTGCAGGTGCCCATTGGGCATGCTTAGTAGGGCTGTGCTCTGGCTGGGCAGGTGCACGGTGCAACAGGATCACCCAGGTACGTGTGTAAGCCTGGGTAATATTTTAGTCACAGAGAAACCATGACTAGCAGGACTGGAGGAAGAGAATGAAAATGGCCCTCATGCCTTTTAGGTTGGAGGAAGAGTGTCCAGAGAAGAGCTGCAAAAGAGTCTGGATAATGCCTCTCCCCTTGCCTAATGGTTGGAGCACTTCCAATGGGAAGCAGATCTTGGTTCAAATACCCTCTGGGTGAGGGGAACCTAAAACCTGGGTGTCCCTCTTCTCTCGGCCAGTGCCCTAACCACTTGGCTACTGGGCGCTCTTCCCCTACTGCTGCCACTGCTGGGTGAAGCAGAATCCCAGCTTGCCGAAGCCTGCAGTTAAGCAAATGCTTGTGCCACCAAGGCACCTAAAAGGAAATGGGATGTGGCCCTCAATATGTCAAGAGCCCAAGATGATGCAATTCCTTGCTCTCCAAATTGCTTTCGTTGCCATTTGCCCTGCTACCTGTCCAGCTTCCCCTTATCAGGCTGGTCCTGTGGTACAGCATGGCTCCCCACAAGCTCTGAAGCAACTTGGCTGTTGTGTGGGATGAGGTAGTGGTGAAGGGCAGGTAGACTCTTCCTCTCTGCTCTCTCTACAGCAGCGGGGCAGGGCCCTCCACCTTGCAGTACCTTGCACACCTAAGTCCAGGTGAGGGTTCAGGAGGACCTTATGTGAGGACAATAGGCAGCACAGACTATATTTAGTCATCCTGAGACCTGCAGAGGCAGAGACAACTACAGGGTCTGTCAGAGTCCAGTAGCTTTCTCAAAGAAATCCATTTATACTCTTCACAGCCAAGAGCTATTTCTGCTCTAGGATGAGGAACATTGCCTTTACTTTGTAATAGCTTGGCTGATGGGAAGGGGCCTGGTAAATACATGATCTTGAGGATCTGGTCTGTTGATGTAGGGGCAGACCAGAACTCCTTCAAGATGCTAAAGTGGTTAACATACACTAGGGGCAATTGCATACTGCATCTGTTGAAAGAACTACAGAGCTCTCGAAACCTCTACACCACCAACGTGGCCCATCTTCACCCATCATACTTGGCCACAATAGCTAGTCTACTCTGGTGCTTCCAGGGAAGCTGTTTTTGAACATGCCCACTCCTGTTTGCACTTGCCAAACCCAGAAGCAAGGCAGGGAAGCTGCTCCAAGATTAGGTGGGTGCAGACAGAAGTGCAGCTCCCTGCTGTAACTGAGAATGCTTTGCAGGAACTGCTCTGAATTACAACCATCTCCTGGACCAAACAGAAGTTCACTATTGGTTCTAGGGGGGAGGGGAATCTAGCTGCTGGCTGTGGCCTGCAGCCAATTTCCCCTATCAATGGCCCCTCCTCTCTCCCCGGCTGTCCCTGTTTCACAATGGGAGTGGGGAAGAGGAGCAGGAGAAGCTCATTCTAGGGGTTCCCCGGCCAGCACTAGAGGGAAGAGTACACCCACCCCACCATCCAGTGGAGGCTGAAAAAACTTGAGACCAAACTCCCTCTGCTCCCTTTCCCATTCTGAAGACAGTGAAAGGCTGTCAGGCAGTGCAGACATAAGTTACAGAAGATGCTATGTTTTGAAACATCTTCATATGAACCCTCATGCAATGAGGGTTCAGATTTTCACCCGATCAGCCATTTTTGAAGAAGTTTGCAGCCATGCACTTGTGTTTAATCAAGGCTATAGACCACTTTCTGTGACCAGACTGGGGAAAATTGTCACTTCTGTCTGCACCCTGTATGTAGATGTATGAACTAATTTCTACCCTCTCCTCTGCAACTAAGAGCTACAGGTCCCATCTGAAGAGGTGTTGCCTTTTGCAACATCCAGCATGTTTATTAGTACTTCAAATGCTCATTTTCTCTCAGGGTTAGGTTTTGTATTGGCAGGATCTGTGAATGAAGCAAATGTGATGAACGGGGATCTCAGGATTACTCCCTATTTCAGACATCCCACATGAAATATCTACAATCATCTACTACCCAAGTGACCAGGATATATTGGATTTAAAAAAACCCACACCAACTCACCTACAAAGTCTAAATGAACTGGCTAATTGAGATGCTCTCTACCCTGACAGCAGAGTCATGTGGGAATCAGGTGGGGATACACATCTGAATTATTCGGAATGACTTTGAAACCTGATTCAGTTCTCTGTTATCACAATTATTATGCAGATGCCAGTCAGACTGCCTCATGCGAAGGGTTTGCAGGAAATCCTTGAATGTAGAGGTCAAATAAAAACCTGGATGTTACCTGCAGAAATCCTGGTGCTAAGTGCTCGGGGACTTTCTGTGCTCTGCAGCTGATTTCTTTCTATTATTTTTTATACAGTATGTCTGGTTGAATCAAGTTTTGTTGTTATGAGATCTGCAGTGACACAAGAAAACTCACTGTGGTACCTGATCCAAACCCCAGTGAAATCTGTGGAAGGAGGCTCCCTGATGTGACTGTGCTTTGGAGCAGGCCAAGCAGGACTATCTAAATCCTATCCTATCCTCACCTCGGGGTGGCTTCAATCTACTTGCCCCCAACTCCAGTGGGGCTGAGAAAACTCCTGAAGACCTCCCTCTCCTGCCTTCTCCCCACTCCCATCTAGAGACAGTAACAGAACTAGTGAGGGACAGAGGCAGGTGAAGATGTAGCCTCTCTCCGTGGATCAGCTCCAAATTAGAGCTGATTCTCCACCCTCCTGATCCAACACCTAACATCTGTTGGGTCAGGAGGATCAGTCTAACTCAGGCGGGCAATTATTTCAGGCGGAGGGCCGCTTACCAAGTTTTGGCAAGCTGTCGAGGGTTGCAAGGGTAGCCCTGCCCATTGACAGGTGCCCCACCCCCTGGCCACCCCTGACCTTTGACACCAAAAGTCCCTCCCCTTTCCCCTACCTCAGAAGTACTCTTTTCAGCAAGGGTTTGCCATCTCTGAACCAGAAAAATACCAAATTATATTCTAAAAATCAAACATCTACTATATTCATTAGTTTAATTTGAAAAAAATATTTTTGTCCTGATTTACATGTGTTTGTGTAGTGTACATAGAGTGATTGTACAATAGCTTAAAATGAAGTCTTACTCTCGTATATTGTAGGGGGGTAGGCTAGTGAGTATGGGGGGGGTGTGGGGTTTGTGAGGGGTTGATAGGCATGGGGGTTGTGTGTGTATGTGGGGTAGGGGAGCATGTGGGTGTGTGTGTGGATATGTGGCGTGGGTGGGTATGTGGGGGGAGGGTGGCTGGAGACGGCTGTGGCATGTGTGGAGAGGGAGGATTTGCCCACAGCCCCCCATGGCAGGCAGAGCCCCCCGCATTGCTTCTCCAAACCTGGGCTCTGTACTCTTGATGCTCCTGGCCTTGGGGCACCAACATGGCCCCTTGCTCCCATTCACGATTACTTCCCCCTCCATCTGCCACTGCTGCCTTTCTGCTACTTCCCCATTCCCCTCCCCAACTTGCCACTCTGGCACCACATCCCAGCTGCACGGCCAAGACTGCAGGACACAGGAGGAGCTGGACCAGCCCGGCTGGCACTGCATGGAGCCGGCCAAGAATCACAGGGGCCAGGCCAGCTCCTGCTGCATCCTGCAGTCCCAGCACTGCAGCTAGGAACCATGTGGTGCTGGAGTGATTGGTGAAGGGGTGGAGGGGAGTGGTGGCAGTGGTGGGCAAGTGACTGTGGCAGGTGTGGGGAGTGGGAGTAAGCATGTGGGAGGAGTGCAGCAACAGCTGGGTGAGAGTGCAGGGCTGTGCCGGTATCCTGGGGCCAGCGCCAGCAGGGCCCAGAGTGGGGTGGCAGTAGCATGGGGCAGGGACTGGCAAGGGCTTTGGAGCTGGGCTGGGCTGCACCAGCAGGGAGAGGAGGAGCCGGTTTGTCTCCAGAGCCCCTGCTGACCCCTTCCTCGCACTTCTGCCACCTTGCTCTGGGCCCCCGCTGGCCCTGGTCCCAGTGCACTGGTGCAGACTCCATGTTCCCTCTGCACTCCCATGCGCCACTCGCTATCCCTTCCCCGCCGCCTGCTGCAGCTTTCAGTGCTTCCCTGCATGCGGTTGCTTGGTTCTTCCAGCGGCTTCTTTTGGGTCCTACTGCCCCTGGCTCCTGTCAACTTTGATAGGCAGCTGGGGAAGATAAATATTAATTTTCTAAATTTTTTAGGGGCCTGCAGGTCGGACAGAATGGCCTGGCTGGATTTGGCCCACGTGCCATATTTTGCCCACCCCTGGTCTAATTCATGGCAATTTCTATGAATTGCCATGAGTTAGACTTGGGAGCTGCACTTCTGTCTGCACCCTTGTAAAATGACTTTGCTCAGGAGTCCCAAAACTGCCTTAAAAAAACCCAAACCAGTTGATGTTTAAGATGAGTAGATAAAATACACACATTTAGGCTTCAATCATGCCAACACAGGCCTGTTTATTACTTCCTACAGGGAAAGTAGCTTGCTCATTTGTGTAAAGCTACACGGGTATATAAAAGTGTTTTCAGGATTAAGGCCATTTAGTGCTTATCATGTGGGTTCCCTCAAAAACCTACATTTGCAGAGCCAGTTATACCACCATCTTGGTGTTTCAGGCCATAATTTTCTAGTCTGGTGGTCGAAGAACAAAAATTCTTCTGAAGGAATCATTATGAGAGGAGGGTGGGGGTGGAGAAACTGTTTCATTTTGACTTCTGAAATGAACTTGCAGAGACAGTAGCTCCTTCTGAGGCCATGAAGCCTGCCAAGGACATACATGCAAGGGTTTCTGGGAAACTGCACCTCAAATTCTTGAAAACAGAACTTGTGTTGTGTGTGTGTGACGGCACAGCAGGGTGAAAACTGTCGGGATGGTAGCCCCTGCAGAGGCCACGAAGCCTGCCAAATTTCAAGGAGACAGGTCTAGGGGTTTCTTGGAAACTGCACCTCAAGCTGCTAACAAGCAAAACTCGAGTTCGAAACGAGCCGAAACAACGTCGAAATGAAACAGCTGGCGAAATTTCGCATAGCCCTAGTGGAGAGGTATGGGGGGGGCGGGGTGGGAAGAAGGGAGGAAGGTTTCATAGTTTATTCTTTCATAGTTGGTAGGGTCGGAAGGGACCTGAGCAGATCATCGAGTCCAACCCCCTGCGATAGCAGGAAAGAGTACTGGGGTCAAACGACCCCAGCAAGGTGTACATCTAGCCTCCTCTTAAACACCCCCAGGGCAGGAGCCAGCACCACTTCTCTTGGAAGCTGGTTCCAGATCCTAGCCGCCCTGACCGTGAAGTAGCGCCTCAGAGGTAATTCTCTGTAATTCATCCCTTATTTGAAATGGTGATTTTGTAGGTGCTAGAAATCACCGAACATGTTAGCAGTAGAGTTCATCCTATTGGCAAAATACTTCCTTTGTTAACTCCTCTCCTTTTGTATTTCTGAGACTCTAGTTGAGATGCTCTGATTATAGTTTTCTGTTTCCTTCTATTCACTCTGCTATGGTATCTATTACTTGTATGGCACTTATAGTGTCTGATACACGGGTGCTCACAACTGACTGCGAAAAAACCCACTACAGCTATGTCTACTATAGCAGGGGTAGGCAACCCTTGGCACATATGCCAGAGCGCGGCACGCAAAAACATTTTGCTTGGCACATGTGCCTCGGGGCAGACAGAGAGGAAGCCACAACAAGGATCAGGCCCTTGCAGCTTCCCCCACCTTCTACCCCTGGCATGTCAACATCTAACAAGTTGAGGCTGTGGGTGTTTTGGGCGCTCTGCCCCAAACTGTTGCCTACCCCTGTACTATAGTGTTACTGCAGCAAGCAATGCCGAGACTTCTGCTGGGTGTATAATGCTAGCTGCTGTGTGATACTGCAACCTCGAAGGGCAACATGGAAGGCAATGGCCAAATTCTGATTGGGATGAATCAGAGTAAAATCAGGCCCACATTGCTGTAACTTCCTTCATGTAGAAGAATTTAATGAATAATGCACAGTGTAGATGCTGCCTGACATGCTCAACCTCCTGCCTGAGGAAGGCTGCTGATGGGCACCCAATGCAAGTGGGCTGCCATGTGCTAGGAAGAGCTGCCTACTTGCTGTGTTTGTGTGGCATGATGCGAGGGGAGTGACTGTCAAAGGCACTGAGTGCTGACAGCCTCAGTAGCACGAGGTGCTCATTACCTCTCTGATCCACATCGTATATAAATATCTATCCCAGGTCTAATCCATATCTCCGTATCAAGGCAGAGGGATGTATTTTCTCAGAGCACAAAACAATGACGAGGGAGATTTGTGAGGGCACGGGAACCAGTGAAGTGCCCAGTTTGTAGGGACCGTTTATAGGAGTTAGCCACCAAAGTGATCTTTGAAAATCTCCCACTAAATACTTCACAAAACATACAGCTTTGGCAGGGCCAGGTTTTCAAAGGGGGGCAATGCCCACATGGGAACCAGATTTGCTGAAGAGCCCTGCTCCCCTTTCCACATCAGAATGAGCAGGCAGATTTTCCGTGTCGAGTCCATGTTGGGCACCGAAGGCCACAAGCATATTTTCTAAAGCAGATGCCAGAAGTAATCTCTCATTAGAATTAACAGTGTGCTCTGCTAATTGGCGGCGTGGATGCATTTTCCTCTGTTTTTGTTTCACCAAGGTCTGAGTTTTTGTGATTACATTACTAGTGTCTGCAAGGGCAACAGAGGAGAGAAAAGAGGAAGAGAAAAGAAAGGGAAATGTGCCCAGGTTGTGACAAGACAGGCTGTCTGGCGAATCTCTCTACAAAGGGGAGATATTTTGGAAGGACGAAGCTAAGCATTACCAGGCGATTGTTCTTTCATCAGTGAGATTTAACTTCTTTCATTCCCAACTGAGTGGTCCCTTTGTCTGTGCACTTTAAGCCTCTCTCTCCCTTTCATTCTCCTCTGTGTAATTCCCCCCTTCCCAAGGGAGATCTAGTTAACTTGTGTTACTCCTGTCTCCTTCAAACCAATCCTCTCCTGCGGTACTGATTAAATGAACTGGTCATTTCATAGAAATCCCTTCATCCTGTTTGTCTTCAGCTTAGGACTGTGAAATGATTCACTTACGCATAGGCACACACTCAAGAACTCTCTAATTCGGTCCAAACTAGGAAGGGTGAGGGGTGATGTTCTCGCTGAAGATGGCCTGGCCAGGGTCATCTGAGTGGCAGCGTGCTCCTCAGCTGAGGAATGGTAGCTGGAAGCCTGATGCTTTGCAGAAGGTACACCTTTAAAAAGGTGTGCCAGCCTCAGAGGTGCTCACCATGCAAGTGGCTTTGCTAGGGACAAGACGGACCTGGGCCACACCTCCGGTACGTCAGATCACTCCCTTTTTAGTTAGACTGCACCAGAGATCACCTGTATTCATCAAGGCAACCTATTCTCTGGGAACATCTAATCTGTGGCTCTCCCTCCTCCCCCCTGCACTACCATATCAGGACAACCAGGATCTGACTTTTCACATAAAACGGATTAAGAAACCACCCCAAACCCCAAATAGATATCGATGCAATTTACCTTTTCTCATCGTGTCTGTAAGAGGTGGAGCCCCGGCCACTGGTCCAAATAAACATCTTAGAGGATTGCCCGTTGGTGCCTTTGCTTACTGTGGAGGGACGATGGAAGGACCTAGGAGGAGATGGAAAGTCTTTGTCACGGTCTGTCTGAAACTTCCCAGACCACGCTGCGTCCATCACGCCAAGCCCCCCCAGTCTGGGCTCTGATCAGCGCTGGGAGTGCTCAGTGGGCTCTGATCCGTGGAGACAGGCCTTCTGACTATTCAAGGTGATATGTAAAATAATGGAGATGACTTTTCTTTTCTCTTCCAGGAACTTTAATTGAGATTAAATTATCTTCTACTTCTCTCTCCCTCTCTCTCTTTTAAAGCTAGTACTAGCTCCTGTCAGAGCTAAGACAGCATTTGGTTGCCTGTATTTGCTGCTTCTACAAGCGCTTGTGCTGGATTCACCCTAGAAGCACTTGCATGCCCTTTGGAGGCTGAAAAACTTCACGTTTGAGTGTACGCAGCATTAGCTAAACACGACTCTTGAAACCTGTTCTATTCCCATCACTTTTTGCATGTTTTCCTACCCACCCAGGCTCTCTTTATCCATTTGTTCTAAGTAGAAATGGATTTGAAATAATGATGTGAGCCCATGGCGTTTCAAGAATGCTCCAATCTGTTACCAAACCCGTGGTTAAATCGAACTGCAGTAAAATCCCTCTCCCAGCTGCCACACTGATTGGCGCCTCTCAAGAGACTCATAGCAACTTGACCAGGTGCTCCATCGCTACTTGTGGCCATTGATGCATGCAGAGTAAATGTTGAGGACAGGTTGTTTTTCTTTCTCTGTTGTTCATATAATGGATTAACTCTTTGATCTCCAGGAAATTGCTCCTCGGTATCATCAGGCATAGGCTGATCTTTCTGACACCGGATTCTTCCGTTCCCCCACCATTTCTGGGGGTGAAATATAAATGACAAGGCTGGATGTTTTTTATTGTCTCAGTTCTGAGACCCTAAATCAGGCAAAACTCCCAGAGACCATCCCCAATGCTGCAATTCAGGCTTTCCTTGATTGATTAACTTGTTTTGGAAATGTATCTGATATCAATTTAAAAGGATCCCTTTTCACACAAGCAAATCCATGGTCCACATCTGCTTAGCTGAAGGGTGTGCGGTTGTTGCAGAAGTAGGAAAAGCACTTGGTTTCTTAAATTGGGTACCAGTTAATTTCCTCCTACCTTCTCTTTCAGTGCCGTAGCAAGGAAGTTTGATGCCCGGGCGGCAGCCAGCCCTCGCCCCGTGCACAAATCCAGGGGGCACATGCCCCCCCCCAGCTACCCAGGGAGTGCATATAGTGGTGGGACCCCTCCCCAACCCCTTGCCCCCCCCCCCCCAGTGAGCCACTCGCTGCTTCATCCCACACCCTGCCCCAGCTGGGCAGTGCCTGTTGGCGCCCCTTTGCTTCGGCACCCGAGGCTGTTGCCCCGCTCGCCCTTCCCTTGCTATGGTACTGTTCTCCTTCATCTACTTCGTTTCCAGCTCCCTCCCCTACTTGCAGCTTTATGCTCCCTTATGAGTTCCCCTTCTCCTCTGCCCAGCATAACCTCCCACTTCATTCCTGCTGAGCACGTGCTCACTCCTTCTTTTTCAGTATTTCCTTCTTACCATCTCCTACCCAGAGACTTCCCTAAATACTCCCGCAGAACAACTGCTGCCCTGTGTTCCCTCTTACTTTTGTGGCAGGACTTGAACCATTTCACTCCGATCCTGAAGTCTGAAGTGGGGAGAAATTCAAGGGGAAGAGGTGGTGGATGCAGGGAACTGCTTTGGACATACCTCTTTCCCCATTTCTAAACCAGTTACATCTCAACCAGTTCCGAACTTTCATCCTTTCAAAGAGGGGACTTCAGTGTAGCTCAAGGGTTCTCAACTTTTTTTGGTCAGTATACCCCCAGCAGCTGGTTGAGAAGTGGGGGGTCCCCCAGTGGACAGCTGACAAGCATGGAGGGGGGTTTCCCAGCGGGATGGACTTGGGCTCGGGGGATGGTTGCTCACGTGAAGTGCTGGATGGCAGCAGTGGCCCCATCCCCTGCACCACTGCTTCCCAAGTACCCCTGCTTCTCCATGCCATTGCTGTGTACCCCCTGGGGCCTTCCCAAGTACCTCCAGGGGTATGTGTACCCCTGGTTGACACCCCTGGTATAACTTATTGGTGCTTAGCATCTCACAGGCTGGGGCCTTACATTGTAAACTCCCTCTGGGCAGGAGCCATATCTCACTGTGTGCATTGTACAGAACTAAGTGCATTTAGTGCCCTGCACAGAAAAGAGCTCAGGAATAAAAATAAAATAATTTGGATACTAAATGTCTTAATGCTGAAGTTGTTTGTAGCTTGGTGGCCATTCCCCACTCCACTAAGAAATCATGGTCGCTTATGCTGCACCCAGAAGATTCACATGCCTTCCAGAGCACTGCTTGTCTGGAAAAAGTTGTAATGAGGCCATCAACAAATATCACACGCTGGTCTGATTTACATATTAGCATCATTGGGAACCCGGGCGAATATTCAGACCCGAGTGCGAGGGGTTTATGAAGAAAATAAAATGGAGGTGGATCCGGGCCAGTTTCCAGCTGTGAAAGCTTGGTGGCTGAGAGGGTGGGGATACACTTCCGGATTCACAATGTCGCAGCTGGTTCTCTCTCTCAGTAGGGAGCAGAATCAACAGCCTGGATTTTTCTAATCAAAATTGCTGGGAAATGGGAAGGACACTTGACATTAACTGGGCCCTTCTCTTTCTGTCCAGGCCTTGAGGCCATACCACCAAATGCCACAATTCATGCCACTGAACTGCTCTTTTTGCAAATTCTCAGTCCTCAGCTGTTAGCATCTGGCACCCTCATGTTCACACTGAAATGCATAAAATCTATTCACTACATGCATTTGGGGCATGGTCCACTCTTTGTTCCCTGTTTGTAGAGCAGCAAGCCCTTTGACATTCTGGCCTGTGATGGGAGCCCTCAGCAGTTCTGTCATACAAACAGTTAATAATATTTGCCTGGGCATTTGTACTGCACTTATCAGCAGAAGCAGATTACACAGGATGAGGCATTCTCAGCACACCAGCCAAAGGAAAAAGGAGAGCTCTCCCTCCACAAACCTGGGAGCAGCAAGGGCCTTTGCTTTGCTTGGCTTCTCCTTCCTTAACTCCTGGGGCTCATCAGATTGGGGATCTGAATGCCTAGAAATCTTTTCCTCTAAGCATATCACTTTCATCTTAGGGGAACTAAGTATAAGGTAAGGCATTTCTCACTGAAATAGCTATGGTTTGGAGGATGAAATAGTGGCTGCCAGCATTTAATCAATAAGACTACCTACAAACATCCTAAGGGATAGCCAGCAAGGGTTTGTTGCGGGTAGGTCTTGTTTGACCAATCTCATTTCCTTCTACGACCAGGTGACCTATCACCTGGACGAGGGAGAAGAGATTGATGTCATATATCTTGACTTCAAAAAAGCCTTCGATCTAGTATCCCATGATCACCTCTTGGCCAAACTGGCCAGTTGTGGCCTTGGCTCCACCACAATCCGCTGGCTGGGAAATTGGCTCTGTAGTCGGACCCAGAGGGTTATAATTGATGGCAGTCACTCATCGTGGTGCCCTGTGACCAGTGGGGTCCCTCAAGGCTCTGTCCTTGGACCCATACTGTTCAACATCTTCATTAATGATGTGGACTTTGGAGTCAGGAGTGGACTGGCCAAGTTTGCCGATGACACCAAACTTTGGGGCAAAGCATCCACGCCAGAAGATAGGTGGGTGATCCAGGCTGACCTGGACAGGCTCAGCAAATGGGCAGACGAGAACCTGATGGTGTTTAACACCGAAAAATGCAAGGTTCTCCACCTTGGGAGGAAAAACCCGCAGCATCCATATAGGCTCGGCAATGCTACGTTAGATAGCACTACAGAAGAAAGAGACGTGGGGGTCATCATTGACCACAAGATGAACATGAGCCTGCAATGCGATGCTGCGGCTAGTAAAGCGACCAAAACACTGGCTTGCATCCATAGATGCTTCTCGAGCAAATCCC
This sequence comes from Crocodylus siamensis, assembly GCF_052110815.1. Lineage (NCBI taxonomy): Eukaryota > Metazoa > Chordata > Crocodylia > Crocodylidae > Crocodylus > Crocodylus siamensis. The sequence continues at coordinate 88,980,535 of NC_143400.1, read as the reverse complement.
GGGACGTCATTCTCCCCTTGTACTCGGCCTTGGTGAGGCCGCAGCTGGAGTACTGCGTCCAGTTTTGGGCTCCATAATCAAAAAGGATGCGGAGAAGCTTGAGAGAGTCCAGAGGAGAGCCACGCGCATGATCAGAGGTCAGGAAAACAGATCTTACGATGACAGGCTGAGAGCCATGGGACTCTTTAGCCTGGAAAAGCGTAGGCTCAGGGGTGATCTGATGGCCACCTATAAGTTTATCAGGGGTGACCACCAGGATCTGGGGGAACGTCTGTTCACCAGAGTGCCCCAAGGGATGATGAGGTTGAACGGTCACAAACTCCTGCAAGACCGTTTCAGGCTGGACATAAGGAAGAATTTCTTTACTGTCCGAGCCCCCAAGGTCTGGAACAGTCTGCCAGCGGAGGTGGTTCAAGCACCTACATTGCACACCTTCAAGAGCAAATTGGATGCTTATCTTGCTGGGATCCTATGACCCCAGCTGACTTCCTGCCCTTTGGGCGGGGGGCTGGACTCGATGATCTCCCGAGGTCCCTTCCAGCCCTGATGTCTATGAAATCTATGAAATCTATGAAAGGAGTGCTTTCTAGTGATGAAAACAGACAATTGGGGATAGAGGCTTTCTGACACTTGTTGCTGGCTCTGCCTTGGACTTGCTGAGCAGACAGGGTTGGGCCACTCGGGCTGAAAACAGGTAACTGGCTTGGTTTGCATTTGGACATCTTGTCTTGCACCAAACCCTAGACTTTACAGACTGACAAGCCTCTGAATAGTCTGAATCAACACTCTGCTTCAGAACAATCCCAGCTCATTCAAATTCATTTCCATTTAAGCTTAGTGCATAAATGACTGGGCCCTGCCTGTGTTGGTGTGGTCCTAATCAGGGCCACATCAGACTGGTTGTCTGTTTTTAGCCTTACTGGCCTCTAACACTGGGGGCCTAAGTGATCAAACAGAAAAATCTTGTGCCGCCTGTGTTAATTATACAGCACTGGATGGCCAATAGCAGCATAACCGCAGGGAGCTGGTCAATTTTGGATGCTTTTCAACAGAGTGGAAGCACTGTGATGGCAGCCACCAGAATGGAGAGGAGGGTCCAATACAGAGGAGGTGCTAGAGGAGGAGGGAGAGGTCTTTTTTTGCATATGAATTAGGCTGATTTCAGAATTTTTTCATAATGCCAGTGCCTTGGAGCAGTCCATATGTGATATCATTAATGCTATCTGCTTCATTAGCTGGGCAATCTAAGCCAACCTTCACTATTTAACACATAATTACATGCCTAATCTTGCATAAAATTGTAACACTAATGACATCACGGCAGCCACTCCAAAGGTCAGATGTAAGCAACTTAATTCAGTGTTTTCTTTAGCTGGAAGGGTCAGCTATAAGTTACAAACTTATCATAGAGCCAGTAAGATGTGACTTCTTTAATATCCTACTCTGAGTGCCCTTTGGGAAAAACATCTCATGAGGAGGAATTAGAAACTAAGTCAAAAGCTGTTGGTTCAGTAGTTTGATGAGAAACCAGATTGGACTGTGAATCCCAGCCCCCTTTCTCTCCAACCTCTTAAAGGCTAGGGACAGAAGTTGCACACAAACCAGTTTAAGTCATCTGAAACTGGTTTAAACTTGTAACAGAATAGAAGCTCAGTGCACATAAACCAGTTTCAAGATGGCTGAAAGTGGTTTAAGATAAACTTGGTTGAATATAGTATCAGACTTAATTGAGCTGGGTCAAATCACTTTATGAAATTTCTGTCAAAAACCCCTTCCTGGTTCAAGTCAAAGCACATTCCCCCAGCTTCCCAGCATGCTTTTCAGCCCTGGGCTGGGCTGTTTGCTACAGACAGTGGGGCTGGCCCCGCTCCTCTGCTCCCTAGTTGGAGCAGTGGGGGCTGGCTGACAAAGGGGTGGTGGGGGCAAGTGTGGTTGGGGATGCAGCCCAGTCTACGGGGGGGGAGGGGGCTGCCCCTTCCCAGGCAAACCCTGGCTGGGGTTCAGGGGTGGGGGGTGTTAAACACCCTTTCCCCTGCTCAAACTTACTGCTGGCTGCAACTGTGGACCACAAATCTCAGAGGCACCTGGAAGCAGGAAGGGGAAGTGACAAGCAACCCTGCAGAGTCCTGCTACTCTGATTGTGGACTGCAAATCCCAGAGACCTTGGGGCATCAGGAAGAAGAAGTGAACACACAGCCAGACAGCTGCATTTTAGCACCTCCCGGCTTCTGACCTGAGCCACTGCAGGCATGTGGCTGCATTTCCTGAATCAGATGTCTGTTCACTTCTGTTTCAATTTAATCTGTGCATTTTAGACTAATCTGCAAGGACTGAATCAATTCAGCCTCTGGCTTTTTGACTCTGTATTCAGTGAAAAATATTTAACAAAATTACCCACAGCCTTTTGAGTACCAACCACTTAATAAAAAGGCATCTTTTCTTTTCACACGACATGTTGAGACTGTGGAACTCATTGCCACAGGATGTCATGGAGACCTGGGATTTAATAGGATTCAGAGATGGAATGGCCATTTATTTGAACAAGAAAACAATGTTACAAAGAGGGATTTGGAAGGGATATCAATCCTTCTGCTCAGGGTTGAAGCCAAGCTCTGAGTACAAGGAGTGAGGAGGAGACTTTCCTGTGGTGCAGGTTGCCTACTATCTGTTTACTTACTCACTGCCAGCAGCATCTTGTACTTTTCTCTGAAGTATCTAGTGCTTGCTACCATTAGGAGACAGGACAGTAGATGAGACAGATCCTGGGTTTGAATCACAAATGTTTGGCTTTGCCTGAGTACAGGCATCACAAGCCTACCTCAAAAACAAGAATGATTCCAGGGTTTAGAGTAGCTTCCACAGAGACATCTGTCCCAAGGTTGATTTGAGTAACCTCATTTTTGGTCTTGTTCAAAAGGCAATGTAAGCTCAATGTATTCATGTAATTTTTAGCATCATATGGATTACGTTATATTGCCTGTGTCTATCTTTACAAATTTGGGACATAGATTAGTCCAAAGTTTAAGATCCGATCTTTAATTAAGAGTTGTTATGTCAAAGGGACCGAGGAACATCTGCCTAAGGAACGGCTAAGTATCTCTTATCAGTTGCGTTAGTAGGGACAGATCAAGCCCCACTCAGTCACAGACTGAAAGGGCTATTTTTGGGATGGGCACCCAAGGTATTGTCTGCTTGTAATGGGAAAAATCAGCCCCACAGTAATGAAGGCAACTCAGGGAACTGGGCCATCCATCCAGGTGCCCCAGGAAGGAAGGATTTGCTAGAGAATTTTGAGACGTTTCAAAACAGTGAACGAGGCTGGTGGGGGAGTGGTTGGCGGTGTGCAGGTATTTCAATGCTTTAAATGAGCTAGTGGTGGTCTTTAGATTATCCCAGGTCTTGGGGTGAGTTCGGGGCTCCAGCAATGGAAATACCATAAGGTGATTTTCCTGTGAAGGCAGATTACCTTGAATGTCATTGTGTAGTAAAGGGTGGAAACCTGCCCAATGCACTGTGGACAGGGCCCCCACATGCAAATTCAAATTCATGTGGACAGGGCCTCTAAATTCAAATTCATAAGGGGAGAGCAAGAAGAAGTAGGCGATGATCTGCCCACTGAAGTCCCTTCCGACCCTGGAATCTATGAATCTATGCCTATTTTATGGATATGGGGAATGATTATGGAGATGGGGATTTTCTCCTTAGTTTGCTCCTTTGGTCTGTTTGCTAAGGGCAAGCAAGACTCAGGGGCATCTGAACCCCAAGACTGGGGCGTCTGCTGGCTGCTGATGCCGGTGGTGTCTGCGGGTGATTGCCAATGACTGGTTGGTGCTCCCCCCCCGCTGATACTGCCACCTGCAGGAGCTCGCCGCTTGCTGCTGCCATGCACCCACCGCTGCCACCACCACTGCCCGCAGGTGGGCGCTGTGCCCCCCCAGCCTCTGGGGGCACATGTCATTCATGGTGGGGGGGAGCCTACAATCCTTTCACAACCTAAGTGGGAATCGCCTAGAGCTGGCAAATATTCACCTGCTCTGACTGTGGGGTCCAGTATGAAGGCAGCACAGCTGGGGCTTGTGGGGGCGGGGTGGGGAGAAGTAGTTATTCCAGGGCACACCTGGGAGTTATTCTAGGGACAAGCAGTGATAAAGGCAGGGAGAAACTTAGGGCTCCGAGGGTACCCCATGGATGGGTTTGTGACCACAGGCATTTCCTAGACTCTTTTGTCAGTAAATACAGTTATTACAGAAAAGGTCAAAGGAGGTCATGCTTTGCTCTATGCAAACCCCAATTAATCAGGGTCTCATTGTATTTGAATGAGTAATGTTTGTGGGCAGGGGCTGGGGGCGAGGGGGAGGTCAAGGTGTCTTGATGTGGGCAACCAGGATTAAAGTGGACCCCAACTCCCACTCTCATTTCCTTGCTTTACTGTGCTGCATTGCCTGAGCAGCAGTCTCTGGTCCGCTGACAGCATCTTTATCTGGGAGCAGGCCAGGTGGTAAGGTGTTGCACAATGCCAGCAACAGCACAATGTGACTTGCCCCTCTGTTGTGCAGTCAGCCGTGGTTATAGTATTTCATATCAAAGGATTCAGGTTTGAACTATGTAAATGAAGAAGACGCCTCACTGCAAATTGAACTGTGAAACAAAGGAGTATGTGCTGTTGCTAGCTCCTTTTGAAAGAGAAAACGAAGCAAAGGTGAGTGACATTTGCTTTCTATGCAGGGCCAGACACAGGCATGGGTGAATCAGTCGGCCACCCAGGGTCCGACAAGAAGGTGGCCCAAAAAGAGTAATTTTTGAATTATTATTATCATTATCTCTGGCTGTTGCTGACCTTGGGGATGCAGAAACAATTGCACGCATCCCGTGGGTATTATCCTCACAATTGTGAGGTCACAGCCTGTTATGATTACCTCATTGCATTTCAAGGGAAACGTGAGGTTGAGTTCACAAGTTTTACCCCCTCCTCGGTGGCATCCCTCCAAAGTGGAAAATTGCTACAGTGAATATTTCAAAAGAGTAAAATATCCACGGCTGCCCTGCACGGTGTGGTTGTGACTTCACTACATCTGACGGTCCCGTGGGACCTCTTGGTGACAGCTAGGATGGAGCTCAGCTTTTCCTGCCCCAGAAGCAAAGGAGAGGAAATAAAGGAGAATTTCTGCTTCCAGCAAAGGGTCTGTGAATGCACATGAGCAGCTCCAACTTCATCCATTAGAAGGAAAGGGACAGACGTGTTAGTCAGCTCATCGGAGACATCCTGTTGAAGTCACCGGTGAAACTTCTGTTGCCTTTAGCTGTGCACGATTAAATCCTAAAAGTTTCTCTCACAGCAACTGGAAACACTTTCTCATTTCAGCCCCGATCCCTTGAGCAGTATGCCATTCATCACTATGACTAATAATCATGAATATAGCACTGGAAATTTATATAGGGCTTTTGATGATCAGAGCTTAATCGGAGGCAGTCAAAGATGGGGAAAGACAAGGGATCACAATTCAAGCAAAGGTACATCCCAGAGAAAAATGCAAGGAAAAAGTCCTGGGAGAAGTTTGGAGAAGAAGGGAAGGACATGTTTAGAAGAAAGGAGATGGGAAAAGACTTCAGCCATCCCTCGGTTATTGAGCTGAAGGGAAAGGAAAGAATTTCATAGATTTCATAGACTTTAGGGCTGGAAGGGACCTCAGGAGATCATCGAGTCCAGCCCCCTGCCCAAAGGGCAGGAAGTCAGCTGGGGTCATAGGATCCCAGCAAGATAAGCATTCAATTTGCTCTTGAATATAGGGAGTAAAGGAGCAAATGATATCAGAGTGGGACAAGAATAGGGTGACCCCTGAAAGTAGGCACGTGAAGGTTGAATCTGACATAGTATGACACAGAAAGGCAATGGAAGTCTTTTGTTGCCTAACATTTCTGAAATGCTGGAACATAAAGGTGCAAAGGTCCATGCACATGTTCTGGCTGACCCTCCTGGCAAGTAGCTTGCAATGTTCAGCGCCTGCTCTGTCCCATCCTCCACATGGGACTTGCATGAGGAAACCCAGTGGGCTTCTGGGGCTGTCCCAAGCTGCTAAGCTGTGTTTTCTGCGCAGTCACCTGGGTGCATGTCTCTCGTAACTCAGCTTTCCCGGTGATGAAGACAGAAAAGGAACTGGCTCCCATCTGAACCACTTCGCTAGATCCTGCCTTCAGGATCAACCACCATCATGCTAAGTGTAGGTTCACAAAGAAGAGAGGAAACCGGGCTTGGCAGAGACAAAGGAAGCGGTCTGGTTTCACCCTGTGTTACGGCTGTTCTGCATTGCTCCAAAGCAACACAGACGGCTGAAGACCCTTTTACTAATGGATGAGCCCTAGCAGGTTGGGAGATGTAACTAGGGCACCTCTCCACTGCGGCAAAGATTGAATAGTACCGTAGGCAGCTGGCATAAGTAACAGCAGCCTCATGGATACTCTCATTTCCACTGAGGCTTGTCCCAGTGCCTGGAGATTATTAGGGTCAGGGAGATTGCACACAAATGTTTGGTATCTCCCTTTAGCTGCAGTGAATACTTCTCAGGCACTGCTGAGGGTCTAGGTCTATAACGTTATTTATTGGTATTACAGCCCTACCTCAAGGTTAAGAGGTACGGTAGGCTGGGAAGGAGGTTGGGACGGGAGTCCGTACAAAGAGGCCTGTGCCTCTCTCCTGCCGCACAGTTGATCAAAGAAAATCCTCACATTTGAATTTTCCTCATGATCAGGCCTGTTGCCCTTCGCACTGGCATTCTGGGAAGCAGCCTTAAAGGTCATTACTTGGTTCGTGGCGTGTTACACAGCGTCCTACGTTCACGTCACATTCCTTCTGGGATGACTGCTTTTCCCTTCTCAAGGTTAGATTTAAGCACCTGGATGGCCATCAAAGGTCTGTTCCCTCTAAATCCTCACATCTGTGTACAGCCGGAGACAGAAAGCACAGGCAATATTTCAAGAAGGTGTGGGAGACTGGTCTATATATTTGAGGTATTTGCATTTATTTATAAAGGCCTCTGTTCATGCTTATGTTAATCATGAGCCTTTTGAGACCTCGATAGGCCATTTATGGCACCAAAAATAATGAGCTCCATTCTTCTCCTGGCATTTCACTTCCTAGATAATGGGAAATCTGTAAAAAAGATCAGCACTTGTTTTAATTCGACCCCATAAAAGGCTCCTTGGGGCATTAAAATAAATAAAAGGTGAAATACATCCATCCATACAAAGATGTAATACTGAGCAATTCATTTCAGGAAAGAACTCCCTGCATTATCCAGAAGGTTTAGGCATTTGGAGGATCTAGGCTGTAGCCGTATTGGTTTAAGCACAAAGACAGACTAGCTCTTTTTTTTGGTAGAGGTGATCTCTTTTATTAGACCAACTAAATAGTTGCACAAAAGTTCTTCTTTGCAAGTGTTTGGACATACATGTCCTTCTTGAGGCAAAAAAAAAAGGGAAATTGAAAACTGTGAGAGAAATTAAAGCTGGTCAGAAATCTCACAGGTCTGAAAAAAGCCAGTCTTTGGAAAGCTGTTCTGCAAAAATGCAAATGTAGAGGAGTTGCAGAGACAAAAGCAGGCTGTTTACCTGGAGGTAAAAGAAGGAGACTGTGAACCCAAATGGCCTGTCTTAATACTGTGGTCCCCACATCACATAACGCACCCAAGGTAAGTCTTCTTTGAGCTCTGGTGCAGCCTTGAGATTCCCCTCTTTACCCCTCTCTTCTACCCTGCCTTGTAATCTGCACGTTGCCACAGCAGTCCACCCAGCTGAAGAGACCATCAACACCACTCTTACATAAGATTGTTTCTGCTGAGTGACATTTCATAGCTCTCATAGCCATTAGGGCTGGAAGGGACCTCAGAAGATCAGGGAGCCAGCTGGGATCAAAGGATCCCAGCAAGATAAGCATCCAGATGTTTCTTAAAAGAGTCCAGAGTAGGCGCTTGCACCACCTCTGGAGGGAGTCTATTCCAGGCCCCAGGGACTCGGACACTAAAGAAGTTTTTCCTTATGTCCAGTCTAAAGTGGTCTCGGAGGGGTTTGTGACCGTTTAACCTTGTCATCCCTTGGGGTGCTCTGGTGAACAGGCGTTCCCCCACATCCTGATGCACACCCCGTATGAGGTATTCAGTCTTTGTAGTGGCTTTGCAAACTGCTTTTGCAGTTTTCTAGCCACAGCTGGACTGGGGAAAAAAGGCCATGGTCATGGTGCTAGAACTGGACATTAAATTTAGTTTCCCCACAAGATAGGGTGGGTAAAGTTTGAGATGTATTGTTGGAAGGGACCAGAGTGCTGGACTCAGTGACTCAGGAAGTCTTTTCCAGCCCCATGTCCTGTGCTTCCATGGCTTTCCTTTGACTGACTGAGTGATAAGAAATGCGTACTGGTACGATGAGGTATACATAAGAAAGATAACTAGATGAAATTCAGCAGAAGACGACACAGGCTGAATATGAAGAGGTTTCCTAGCAATGAGGTTTGCTAAAGTGTGGACTAGTCTCGCAAGCACAATGATGGGATTAATAAGATAAGACCCTGCCTGCCTGATTCAGGGGATAACTTAAAAGAAGCTTTCTAATGTTGGTACTAAATGTTTCAAGGTGACTTAGTGGATCAGTGACAGAACTGAGAACTGAACCCAACTCTTCCAACTCCTGGACCTGTCCCTTGAACACAAGATTGGGCCTCCTCCTGGAGTCAACAGCAGTTTGGGCTATGGAGGACTTGCAGGACTGGGCTCTGCTATGTACAAGGCACTCTGAAGGTGAAGGATAAAGCAGTATTATTCTTTTAATATTACAGCAGATACAACTGTCAAGCAGATAGAACAAACTACCCACCAGTCTATGAGAACATAAAAGCAACGGCGATTACTCTATCATGATACTGTTTACAGAGAGGGCCTTCAGAAGGTGACATGTCTGGTGATAAAAGGTAAAAATCCTCAAATTACACAAATCATAATACCCGCTCATCCTGCAGCTTTCCACACGAATACCAACATTAGCTGACTTGGTCCTACTTATGTGTGGCCGTAACTGGAAATAAATACTACAGCAAACCTGGGATGCCAAGGAAAATCCAGCAATGCCTGAAGAAGAACAGCTATAAAGTAACTAGCTAAAAGAAATGCATCTGCATTAGTGGAAGACAGCTACCACTTAGGGAATATTTAATGCCCCGGTAGCAGCCACGTTAAATCCTGTGATGGCATTTACTGTACAGCAAGTAAACTGTAGAGTAGGAATAACCATGCATCATAACGCAAGACAGTGATCTCCGTACATTTGCTTGGTCTATCTGAGGAGCTCCAGCTATACTGAAGGCTGACTATTGGCAGTGACCTCAGATTCAGTAGAAAAAGGCAGGTGCTGCCAATGGAGCTACCATTACCTTACTGACAAGGGTGTAAATGAGTTGATAGGCAATAATGCTGCCATCCTGACCACCGCTCACTCCTGCCCCTCCTTCTTTGTCATCCGGTGGTGCAGCGCTGATCTTCTGCTGGCTTTCATAGGGCAAGGGAAGCAGCCAGGGAAGTCTGCCCCCTTCAAGTAGGCATTGACTGGACCCTCTGCCTTTGAGTACAGGTTAGGGAATGACCTACAGTCATAGCAGGATCCATCAGCATAAAACTAGAGTTATCTACAGACGTAGGAGTTTTTGGACTTGAGGCTACTTTCTGTGTTTTTTTTTTATCACAAATATATCATCCTTATTCTATTTTCATGGCATCTCCAAAGTAACAGAAAGGGTGACACATACAGTCCTGAGCAGCAAACCAGCACACAGCTTGTGCCCAGGTGTTTCACACCTAGAAAGAAGTCCTCTTCACTTTGCTGTCTCCTTACCGCGGTCCATGCTCCCTCTTTAGGGCTAGATTTTTGTTGTGGCTTTAAAAAGCCCTTAAGCAGGCTTTTTAATTCCTTGTCTTCCGGGTCCCTCTCTTGCTTAGGGGATACACGCCCACCTTGACTGTGTTTAAGAAGCCTCTATGCTGAGTCTGTAGATCTTAAATTCCTCACTGATGTCTCCAGGGTTTATAAACTACCTTCCTCACTTTCAATGCAATTCTTCTTTCCAAATGCTAGCACCACTGTACTTGTTTTTCATATGATGTCTCTTCCTGTAGATGCTGATATTAATTATACCCTGGCCACTGTAAGTAATAGTGACTTCTTGAACCAACTTTTGTGTGTGCTCTCATGTTACCTACAGGGGAGTGACTGCCACCTGATGCCTGTGACTGGAAACCAAGGAGCCCTAGTCCCCAGCTGTGCCCTTGCCACTGATTTTCTGGGTGACCTTGAGCTGTCGCTGAATTTCACCATGCTTCAATTTATTCATCTGTAGAATGGGAATGCTAGTCTCCTACCACACCTTCCAGCTTATATTTAAAGGCGCTTTGATCTAGCTGAATAACTAAAGCCGGCCCTTCCCCTCATTGTCATCATCATCATCTGATGATGAGTTTGCAGTCGCAGCACGTGGCCATTGTTTCGCTTGGCACATTACAGCCAACAGGGATCATTGTCCCTGGGGAACAGCCGGGGATAATTGTCACCTCTGCCTGTCAAAACTCAGCAAACATTTTAGCTTTCTGTGCTTTGCCAGTTGTAAACGAATTTGCATTTACATAGGATGTGACATGTCGGACAAGCACTATATTCATCATTTCAAATGCTCTCGGGGTGTCGGGAAGGGCAGAGGCTGTACGTAAAATGGGTCAGCTTTTTATGTTGTGGCATCAGCATCAGCAAATGGTGTACGTCTCCACTGGCTTCATAGCACGCTGCCCCAGGCTGGCCTTGAGCAGGGGAGTGAGTGGATTAGTAGCTAGTCCTAACAGATTTCACAAGACTCCAGCAAAGGAAGGATGTTGAAGGACACGCTGGTCAAAGTTCGGATCTAAGCATTTATGTCACACGGTCCACCCTCCCCTTGCTAGCTTAGTTATAGGATTGTTGCATCAAAACTGGATAACATGGAAAGGAAGTTAGGGACCGAAGGGGTCTGAAAAAAAATGGCTCACTACAACTATGCTCCTTAATTTCCTGCTGAAACAGAGCTGGAGTCAGCACCCATTGCCACCTCCGCTCCATGCTTGGCTCAGGTTTCATCCCACTCAGTGCACAACAGTGCTCTCACCCAGCCTTACCGTTGTGGACACGCTGTTGGCCAGGTTTTCAGAAAAGCTTAGTTTCCATTTAGGCACCAAAAATTAATGGTCGTATTTTCAAAAGAGGCGGGTGCTGGGCCCTACTGAATAAGCTAAGGGGAAGCTCTGCTTGACTTTATAAAAGTGCCTTACCATATACAGGTGCGTACAGCTGGACAGGTGTTTCTTACTTTTGGTCCCTGTTACCGAGTACATGAGCACCCCACAATCAGTTTATTTTCCCAAGAGGTCTGCTCTGTTTTACAGATGAAGAAACTGAGGTACAGAGAGGTTTCACAGATGTTATCGACTTTAGGGCTGGAAGGGACCTCGCGAGATCATTGGGTCCAGTCTCCTGCCCAAAAGGCAGGAAGCGGGGTGAGCATCTAGGCGTTTCTTGAATGTATCCAGAGTAGGTGCTTGCACCACTTCTCGGGGGAGTCTGTTCGACTCTGGAGACTTGGACGGTAAAGAAGTTTTTCCTTATGTCCAGTCTAAAACAGGCTTCCAGCAGTCTGTGACCATTAAACCTTGTCTTCTCTCGGCGTGCCCTGGTGAGCAGATGCTCCCCCAGATCCTGATGCACACCCCTGATATACTTACAGGCTGCCACCAAGTCTCCCCGAGCCCTCTCTTCTCCAGGCTGAAGAGTCCCATAGCTCCCAGCCTCTCTCATAAGGCCTGCTCTCTTGTCCTCTAATCATGCACATGGCTGTCCTCTGGACTCTCAAGGTTAAGTGACTTGGTCAGGGTCACACAGGAAGTCCCTGACAGAGTGGCCTCTAGCCATGTCTCTTGAATCCTAGGTTAGTACCCTAACCACTGGGCAATCCTTCCTCTCAGACTGTGATTTAAAAGGTAGAAATGAGATTATAATTAACAAGGATTGGTGATTAAAACAGACAGACATATGAGGAGGGAAGACCAGCTATGGAGGAGGGAAAGGCCTGCTGTTTGCCCCTGCCTGGAGTGAACTGCTGGTTTTGGACCCCTTAGCCTTGGATGAGGTTAAAAGAAGAGTGTGTCACATCCCGGCTGAAAGGCAATCAATGGCAATTCTGTAATGAGTTCCCTGGGAGCAGGCTTCAGCCCTACACATTGCAGTGGGTCTTGTGCCCATTACCAAGTTTTATAGACATACAGAAAGGCACTTATGGAATCACCAAAAGGAGAGCTGTATGGAGAAATGCCTGCCTTTACAAAGCAAAAAAATCATGGAAAGGCCAGCTTTTAGGACAGCTGTCATAAAAACTTGATGGTGGCTGTGTCTGTGGGTGGGGAAAGCGGGAGAATTTGTGATGGGAGCAGGGGGTGTCCTACAAGTGAAGGTCCCCACTGCTCCTTTGGAAGTGACAATGGGAAAGCCGCGACGCGACACCCAAGGGGAAAGTGCCAACAGCAAGGGCGACATGGCAGACGTGGCTCTTTCTCCCGCTGCGCTCACCTCATTCCTTCCGGGGGGGTCACGCATTTCTCATCACCCGCGCGTGAGCTCTCGCGCCGCACGGAGCAGGACTGGGAACAAACCAAAGGCAGAGGCAATGTGGAAACGACCGCGCAGCAGGGCCTCAACACTCGGGAATGATTTATTTTTGAATCTGCCTTTGGATTAGCTCTAAAGAGACGCGTGGATAAGCAAACAGGCAATTACAGCTCGGACGTGCTGTTTATGAATGGGAAAGGCTACCGTCTACGTAGGGCATATTGAAATTCTAATTCAGCCGAGTCCCTTTTGTCATGCCATTCATCATGGATGCTAACAGAGATGGAACCAACCCCCCCCCCACAAACCCCTCTGTGTTGCCTTCAGCCTGCTTTTTTCTCTTCTAATTTTTGTTGTTCCATTTCTTTTTGTTCGGTGCAATGCTATGGTTCACTTTTTAATCCCTCAGTGACTTGTACGCAGACCTGGGAAACACACAGCTGGGCAAACATTTACACTGGATGTCTCAATTTTTTTGGGATCCAGTCATATGAGAATAATCAAAAATGCCACTTCCCTCTTAACAAAGGTTAATCATCAGTGGTTCTCAAGGCCCATTAGAAAAGGTCACTGCTATTAGAGCTATTTTATAGCTGAGGAAAGCCAGGTACAGGGAAGTGAGGGGACAAGGCCAAGGTCACTGGCAGCCATCAGGCATAGACCCCAACCTCAGTAAGTGCTCAGCCCACTCCTAGGCTATGCAGCCTCCCTAGGAAGCAGGTGGATTTCTGACTTCCCCTTGGGCTAAATCTGCATCATCATTGCAGACAACTGATAATTTGCACCAGGGCTCTGCTGGAGTGCTGGAAGAGGAGTGACATAATGCATGCTCAGTCTCAGAGGAGGGAGCTGGGACCTCCAGGTTTTACTTTGAGCTCTGCCACTACCGCACTGGGTGCAGGCAAGTCACCTACCCACTCTGTGCCTCAGTTTCCCCCCCCCGGAACATATGGTTGTTTCTTAACACATCAGCCTAGAGCTGACATTTGCAAAAGGCCAAGAATAAGAATATAGAATAAAAGATAAAAAGAAGAATACTAGTGCAAACTTGCTGCTTCTTCTGCACGTTGCCATCAGAGATCAGCCGGCTCTTTGTCCCTGCTGGAGAGAACTAGCCCTCCCTTTCTGCTTTCAGGAGGGCTAGCCACACATGTGAGCTATGAATAGTCCCAATTATATCTGCTTTGAAACCTGACTATCAAGGGCATTTGAGTGGGAATTGTTTGTCCCTCTTGCAACTAAGGAATGGGTGGACTTGAATGACATTATCTGGTGTCAGAAACACAAGCCAGGCTGGTGGAGAGTGGATGGGCCTGATCTGGGGCATTCATTCGTTCACAAAAAGCCAGTTAGAAGTGGGACAAAGGCCTCTGCTTTCATTTTTCTGTGTCTAAGGATTCAGAGAGACTCTAATGGGTACGCTTGAAGCTTTGCTGGGGCCCTGTGCGCCAGAGCCTGGGATCAAACTGTCGTATAAAAATGGTACAAAATGATACGATTTTTACAATAAGTCTTGGGTTATAATAAGGACTCTCTAACACAACGTGGCCTTATTCATACTTCTGAGACCAAACTGTTATTGTTTATTTGTATTACAACAGTCTCCAAGTGACCTGCATTGTGCTAGGCGCTGTATACATGCATATAGGAGACAGCTCCTGCTTCAAAGCATTTTCTATCTCAAGAAAGCAGGCAAATGAAAGGAAGTATTACTACCCCATCCTGCAGATGAGGAACTGAAACACAGAGAGGCTAAGTTGCCTAAGTTTGCACAGGTGGCTTGTGGCAGAACCAAGATTTGAGCTTGGACCTCCCGAATCCGCTTTAACTTCAAGCCAACCTTTCTCTGTCATATTATATAGCAGAGTACATCTTGTAACATCAAAAAGTAAGTGGTGGTGGCTGATTAACATGCCAGGCTTAAAGCTTCCCCTCATACAGCACTCGGCTATCTGGAATTTAGCAGCTGTTATGTCAGCTTCACAAAACACATGTTCTCTGGTTAAAAAAAAAAAGCCGAGTAACAAAGCACCAAGGGTGCTTTTCAATATCTATTTATTGTACTGTTTCATGAAAGCAGAAAAAGACTGGGTAAAATTGTAGGGTCCTGGAAAAATCTCCCTTGTAATCCATTATGTGGAATTGCCTGTTTGCTGGCGAGCCAAAGTTCTTTATACCTCATTTTTGGAACATTTTAGGTAGTTTAGTTCTGCAACTTTTCGTCTAAAAATAACTTGAGGTTATGAGAAGCCAGCAACGTGAAAGAACAAAGGTCAAGGCTCCATAAGAAACCACAATGTGCGTGCCTCTTCGTGCAAGGTGGCAGCAACAATGAAGATGCTTGCTGTCCTCCCAGAGCAGAAGAAACGCATGAACGGGACACAGAACAAAAAGCACAGCGCTTACCATCTTCGTACCCTGCCACAGAGATGCCAACAATGCTAGAAGCTGGCACTGCTGCTAATAGGGCAATGATCCATATTAATTACAGCAAATGCCCAGTTTAGGACAACGTCACTGCAGTGCTCTTAGCACTGAATGGTGTCACCTTTTGCTAAGGAGGTGGATGTCTTTTTTCCTCCCCTTAATCATGATTACTTGGTTTAGAACCTGTCTTTATTTTTAATTTAACTGAGATAAACAGCCATTTCCAAAACCCTGCATTGGACTAACAGAGTTGAAATTAAGTGCTACACAACTATCCGCATCACATGTTTTCTTGCCTCCACTGCTGCTAAATATGAATAAACCTAATTTTTTCTCTCCCTCCCTCAACCACTAGGATGGATTCATACAGAGTCCTTTGGGAAGGGGCAAAGCTGGGGGTGATTTTGCCAGATTAAAACTGGAGTGGAGTCCAAGCCAGCCTGTGCTATATGCAGGGCCCCACATTGACAGGGGCTAAGGATAACAGGTATTGGTTTGACCCACTACTTAGTCCTGTTCTGGGCACACATTCCTCCTGGATCAGCATAAGGTAATAACATAATTTTCTTCTATATTTACCCTTGGCAGATACCTGAATGTCTGCTCTAAATTCTTTCAGACTGAAGCCCAGCACAGCCCAACAGCCTGACTGCCTAATATTTCTTTCATTTGATTCAGAACCCCCACTTATCAGGTAAGCGTACGCCCAATCTCAGAGGTTAAAATTCAGCACAGCAGACAGGGAATTAGAGGCAAAACTTCTGTCAGTGATAACAGGACTTCCATGCTTCATCTCCCGCAGGCCACGCTGAATGTTTTCCTTTTAAACAGTGCCGAACAAAAGCGCCTTAAGGGACGCGGGGCGGCAAAACGGCATACAATGGAAACGCATCATGAGAATCTGGATGCAGGAATGGACTCTCTGTTCCTCTTCCATTTGTAGGAGATTATTTTCTAGTCATTCGTGGAAGATGCATGTCAAGGTGCAGGAAGTGAAGTGCAAAATGGCCAAAAGAAACTGCCTTTTTTCAAAGGGAGTGACAAACCTGGGAGCTGAATAATTTCCCCCCCAAGCAGCTGTGTTCAGAAGTGACAAAAACGAGTTGCATCTGACCATAGTGGAGACGATGCAGACAGAAGTGAGATTTGCCGGCGTGCCTAACTCTGCAAGCCGCGTGAGTTAGGAGGTGGTCAGACTTCTCACTCCCTCTGCCTGGTGTAAACTTCACGCTGAGAACGCCCTCGCTGTTGTGCACGTGCAAAGAAGTCGCCTGGTACGATCACTGAATGAGCTGGGGGGGTTGCGTCTATCCTTTCCATGAGTTTATCACTTCTGATAATGTGGGGAAAGTGCATCCCAGTAAGAAAGGGGCTACAGGCTTGTTGTATGCACCCTGCTTTCATCCGGCAGCTGGACAAACTGATGGCGACTGGGCTACACAAAGACTATAGTGGCTCTCGCTGCACAGACCACGCTATTTTGTAAGAGCTACGAATGTAAAGCAGCTTAGTTCATCTCTGTACTGCCTGAACCAGGCACTGCCAATGAGATGAACATTTAAATTGTCCCCATATGGCACATGCCTGGACCTGTGCAAAGTCATTAGCTCTTTAAAGGCTGGCCAGGAACTCCGCTGTGTGACTGGATGCACAATACCACGCACCTTCAGTGGCTTGGGGAGTGCATGTGGTGCACCCCTTTGATAACAATTCAGGTAGTTGCCTTTGCCAAGCACTATTCTGCACTGCAATGATGCAGGGGCAAGGAAGTAGAGATAAGACAGTGGGAAGACAGACGAGATGGTGCCACGTTTGAGATCCTCCTTGACAATTCTGACAAACATTTGATGGGAAGGGCGGGTTGAGCAGCAGAAATGTAAAGCGATGGGATTTGGGGTCATGCAGGTCAATAAGATTGCCTTATTTCTGGTATCTGAGTGCCACCGTGGCCTCATCAAAACATAAGAGCTGGCATTTATGGGTCAAACCATAGGTCCACTGAGCCCAGGAGTCTCACCCAGTGGCAGAGCGCAGAATTTCCCACTCCTCATCCCTCTCTCATTTCTGCTTCCACCATGCAGAGGTTTAGGACGTCCTGATTCAGAGGCCGCCCTCCCACCATATTCAATATCTACTGATGGACCTTTCCTTCGAGAACTGGTCCAGCTCCCCTTTCAGCTAGGTTAAGTTACTAACCTCCGCATCTCCTTGTGGCAGTATGTCCCGCAAGTTAATTCCTCACCGCGTGAAAAAAAAAACTTCCTTTTGTTAGTTTTAAACCTACTGCCTGACAGGTTCATTTTATGTCCTCTAGCTCCAGTATTGTGTGAGAGACAGCAAATAATAAATTGTTATTTACTTTCTCTGCACCATTACCAGGTTGGGGGTTGAAGCATTGCAAGATTGATCATCCCAAGTTCCACAGGATGACTGTGACAGACAGAGCACAGAGCTGCAGAGTGCCATCCTCTCAATCCCCCCGGTGCAATCAGATTTGGTCTACAAACTATGAAATTATGGTCAAAACCACAAATTCCCGCCCCCCCCCCCAAATCAAATTCAGATTTTGTTTTAAACAGAGTTAGTTTTACAGGAAAAAAAGAAACCTGATTAATTGAAATAGTATACAAATGAATATGAAATAGGCTACAGCCTACATTTCTCCTTCCAAGAATTTAAAGAAAAAATACCTAGGCTGAAGCCTCTATCACGAACTGGAGGTACAGGCAGGGTGCTTTTTCTGCATAAGTAAAGAATCAGGGGAAAGCTCTAATGCTTGGGGTCAACCTTTATTAATATGGTGTAACAGGTCACATATGGTATGAAGGGCTTGATCCTGCTGGGTGGTGGGGGGCAGGAATTCATAAGCAACATATCAGTAAGCATTTTCTGGCAGAGTAAATATAAGTCCGAAAATATTAGCAATATAATTGCTAAAATGAATACGTATAGCACTAATGCTAGTTCTCAGTAATAAGATGTCTAGCATAAAAGCTCTCTTCAGCTGTAGATTTACATCTTTTAATGGTCTTATCAACTAATGCCAATACCCCTTGCTTTAGGAAAGGAAGGGAGTGCAAATAGAAGATTGACTGAAATCAATGATTCTTCTCACAGCTTTTCACTTGCCCATTTCAATCAATCTGTGCTGGGTGTGATGCCCACCCAGCGCCGAGACGCGTGTACAGGTTGTGTGTCAGCATACAGGTTGTGTGTCCACTCTAGCAGCTGTAGCAATACATGAGCATGCAATTCTGTGGGGTGGCTTGTCTTTAGGAACAGATCACAACCCACGTGGTGCCCTCGTCGGCGAGGGGAGAATTTCAAGAGGAAAGTTTGCCACTTGGTTATGCCCAAGTAGAGAACGGGGCAGAACAGGCCACGGCCTCAGTCAAGGGGTAATCTCTGTTTAAAACGGAAAGGCTGTGTGGCTTGAAAGCCTGGTCCAGGGTTTTGGTGTGAGCCTGTTACTGGTTGCAGTTACCCAGTCCTGTACCCGATGCACGCCTGGACTCGCACAGAAGGGGAGAACTCACATTACACGACTGAGCTAAGTACAGACAGTCAAAAAGCCCGAGGCTGAACTGGTTCAGTCTTTGCAGGTCTCTGTAGACTGCTTAGATTGAACCCATAAGAAAGTGAACTGAGGTTGGCTTTTCAAAAGTGAAAGGCAGCCAGACCCCTGCAGTGGCCCATACCAAGAGCCATTGGGCGCTGGAGCAGGCCTGCCAGCTAGTGCAGAGAGCCCCCTCTTTAGCCTCCAGTCGGCTGAGAAGGGGTGTGCGGGGAACCCCCCCCAACGGACTCCCCGGCCAGGGTCTGCTGGGGAAGGGGTAGGAGGGAAGCCCCCAGTGGGGTGTTTCTCCCTCTCTCCCTGTGCCCAGACCTGGTGCCCCTAGCCACATACCCCCTCAGTCTCGGCTGGCTGAGTACGGGGCCTGGGAGGAACCCCCCTCTGCCTGCACCAGAGCCCCAGCCAGGGTCTCCCCCATGCAGGGGGATGGGGGAAGGGGAGAAGCCCTCAGCAGGGGGCTTCTTCCTCTCACCCCATGCCCCCTCCTCAGTTTGGGCCAACTGAGGGGGGGTGGGGGGAACCCTCCCCTCTGCCTGGCACTGGCCCGCCAGTGTGCATGTGGGGGGAACCCCCAGCAGGGTAAGTCTCCTGCCCCCACCCCCCAGGGCCAGGAGCTGAACCAATCACCTGGCCATGCCCCCTCCTTGGCCAGCAGCCGGCTGAGGAGGGACTGGGGGGAAATGCCCCCCTGCCCAGCTCCAAACACCCAGCTGGGCTGTCTCTAGAGCTGAAGCTCCTCAACAGAGTTGCTTCTCCTGAGATGTGGTTTTATAAATAAATTAATTCAATTCCCTCGCTTGCAGCAGAAATTCCCTCCCGTCTTTCCTTTCTCCTTAGGCTTCTTCAGGCCCATCCTTAGAAACTGCAGAGATGTCCTTCCCTTGTATTAGAGTTCACTACTGCCCTCTCCTCCTGCAGTAGCAGGGGCTTCCCACAGCCCTCCTCCTGTAGGTTGTGGACAAGCTTTCTATCCCTCTAGGCTACAGGACTATAGCCCCAGCCATGACCCCATGCTTGCTCCCTTGCCAGGACTTTTCCCACAGAGGCCCAGCAACCAAAGCCCCTCCAGTGGGGAAGCCCACTGCTTTTTATTACCTTCTTCTACCAGCAGACATCACTCTAGAGAGAGTCACAGGTGCAGTCACGTGGCCCTTTTGGAAATTACAGCCCCTAGCTTCATAAAGGGCCATAAAGCATCATCACAAGTGTGCTGGATCATGCCTACCCTAAGGGCCATCACCCCTTCCAGGCTCCACTCCACTTCACATCTGACCTTTATCTCTACAATAGGCCAAAGCCAAACCCCAACGTGACCGGTTCTGAGGACCCCGAGATCCAGATTCAGCCTGGTGCTGAGCAGTATCTCTGTAATGTAAGAGCTGTAACCTAAAATCCACGCACTCCTCCAAACCGAAGCCCATCTTGTGCATGTATATGATGTACTAACTGCCTGCAGTGGGAATTGGCTGGTTCATGATTCACTGCTACAAGGGTTACACTTTATGTTTGTAAATAGGGAAAGAGTTATTAGATAAGGGACCAGGAGATGGCACTCCAGCATGATTTCTGGCCTTTCTGGGACCAGTAAAACATGTAGAGTGCACAATGGCTTCCTCTGTAGAGATCTTTACCTTACCAAGCCATGATAAGCAAACGGCCCTCTGTGTCCCGAGTGCCGGATGGAAATGAGATGTCTTTCCACTTGGATTTTTGACATCTGAGAGACAAACTGGTTTAGAGAGGCATGAGCTTTCATAGGCAACAACCTACTTCCTCAGCTGCTATGAATGGACTGCGGATGATGCACTTAATGACGTTTGCTGCCCAGCCTTCTGCCTGACCTCTGATTAACATGGCTAATCAGCTCGGTGCTCCTGGGCTTTATAAGACTTCCTGAAGCCATTCTGTTCTGCAATCAGTGCAGATCCCTCTCAGCTCAATTGTCCAAGCCAGTGAGTCCACCTGCTCTTCTGCTTTGTGGAGCGCCTTTCTTTCTAATGAGGAATCACCACTTGCTAGTCCACCCCCTCACATGAATGTCTCCGGAGAGAAAACACACCTGCACAGTTTTCCATTTGGGAACTGGCTTCAAACCTTTCCTGACCATACACCGTGCTTCATGCACTTCTTTCACACATTCAAGGCACTAAAAGCTGCCATGCTTTATTGGCTGGCATCAGGGAGACTTGCGCCTGACACACTTTCTTCTTGAGGTATAGGGGAAGTAACTCGCTGCTGCCTTTGTGAATCTGCTGTAGGCAAAACCATCCTCCTGATCAAGGAATGACACTCGGTTAAGTGTCTCTTAGAGGGGACTTCCAAGCTGAAGAGCCATATGGTGCCTCATTGGACTTGATGATCTCAGTAGTCAGCTGGCTTCATACTAGACTGCAGCACTGCACCATTAATGCCTGTGTTCAAGGCGATTTATTGTGTTTTTGTTTCCACTGACTCGCCTCTCACATGTGTGCGCGGATCGTGCTGCTGTGAGTATCCCACGGCCTTCCAGACTGTGCGAGTGGATCAGAATAGCTTGCTTACTGAGTCCTGAAATATCGTGTAGGCCAGCTGCCATCCAACAGTTGCTGAATGCCAGGAACTATCAGGATCAAGGCAAGTTTGCCATTCAAACCTACCAAATGTTACGTGGGAAATTATAACCAACTTGGAGCTGCTGAAACACGTCTCCTGCACCCGGGGGGCCTGCTCCTGACCTTGAGCCTTCACCTGGAGGCTATCCAGGGAACTTTCCTCTTGAGCTCACTTTTTAAACCTTTTGTTCTGTCCACTTCCCATGGTCCCCGTTTTTTCCACCCCTTATCTTTTTCCCAATCATGAGAGGCTTTACAAGTAATTTGTTGTTGACCTTGAGGCCGGAAGGAGATGGACATAGAAAGCAGGGGCATCCGTGGTGGCATTTTTTAGAATATGTGATCTTCTGTGTGGTCCGCAGGGCTGTCCAACTTCTGAGTGGCTGGGGGACTACATGTTGCACTGGTGGTGGGCCCATCACAAGGGCTCCTTGAGACTCTCACCTTGGGGACAGTGTGAGCCCCTCTTTGTCACTACATGGGCAGTGTGAACCTCTGCTGCTGCAGCGGGCTCACCAAGCCCCCTCCGACCATGCTGCCCTGTCCAAGAGACACTGGCAACTTGAGCAATGGGATGGGAAACCTGTAGGCTACACGTTAAGGCCTCACAGGCCTGGATGTGTTTGGTGGGCCGCCAGCTGGACAGCCCCGATCTAACCCTGGCAGGCAAAGCTCTTTGGTTAGATGTGGTATCTTCTATCAGACCAACTGAGTAGTTGGAAAAAAGGTCTTAGCAAGCTTTCGGGTGCAGTCACCCTTCGTCAGGCATAGGGAGTCTCTGCCTGACAAAGGGTGACTGCACCCGAAAGCTTGCTAAGAACTTTTTTCCAACTACTCAGTTGGTGTAATAAAAGATATCACATTTAACCAAAGAGCCTTGCCTGCCTATGTCCTTAGACCGATGCGGCTACAACCAAAAACTCAACAACCTGATCTAACTCTTGCATTTAAGTCACAAAAAGGGGGAGTATGCAACCATCTTTTGTTCCAAGAGTTTTTCAGGGATTCAAGCCGAGTGGAAAGAAACTGAACGTAGGCACCTAATGGTAGGACTGCAGCGAATTCAAACCCGGGGTGGCTGGGCCAGCAGATGGAGGCCACAGGCACCAGCCCCAGCCCAGCCTGGCTCCTCCCATAAGGATATTAATGAGGAGTCTCTGACGGGAGGACTATAAACCAGGGTGAACCTATAGGCACCATGAGTCTCTGATAGGAGGACTATAAACCCCTTTTATTTTCAGAGTGAATGCTGTTTGGACCTCTGTCCTGCTCCTGCCTGATCCCAGCCTCTCCACAGTCCCTGCTCCTGCTCTGTTTGAGTCTCCCAGCTCTGATCTACCTTCCTCCCTGATTTTGATACTACCTTCACCTTGGCCTGAAGACCTAGACCTCGGCTGATACCTGGTGTGACCCTGACCTGCTTACAGTAATTTACTGAGTGACCACTCATGGCCGGTTGATCCGGACACCCAAGTTCACTTATGTGTTTATTAGCTGGAACAGAATCCAGCCCTAAGTGTTCAAAGAGCTGGTTAGCCCTGCTACGCTAACTTGATTGAGCTAATGCAGTTGCAGGAAAAAAGCCCTTTTTGGCTGCTAATTAGCCTACCCCTGCCTGCTGCCGCTCAGCTCAGCTGCCTCTACTTGGCCTAATGAGCCTAACCTGTTCCTGCCCTGCACTCCCCCTGGGTCCATAACACACCCCAGCCTTGGGGTCTGTTTTCTTGTTGGGGCTGGCTGTTGTGAACTACAAAAGTCCTTCTCCCCCTTTTATTAAAGCTAACAAGGTTGGGGTTCCCTGTTACATACACCAATGTAAAACTGGAGTTGGTGATAAAAGAATCAAACCCTTGTGTCTGTTATAATACTGTGCATCGACAGACCAAAATATTACTTTTCTGTACTTTAACACCTTGGGAAATTTGAATGCTTGGATCATTATCCAATAATAACTTTTAAAATTTCCTCTTGTTAAACCAGGGTCCCAAAATCTGAATCTGATCTCTGGAGAAAGAGAGCTTGTGAAAGCCATGTTTTGACCTTCACATAGTAAGAGTGCAGACAGGAGCTAAAATGACCTATCTGTAAATGCTATCATTCCATAAAGATATAAGCATCAATCTGGAGAATTTTGCCCCTAGAGGCATGTTGTTTCTTCACAATGTTTGTATTTCTTTTTTTTCTTTTTTTTTTACCCTCTTGCTAGGATGGAAATTCAAGTCCCATATTCAATCAAAGCTGAGCATGTATTGCTTTTCCACTCAACTGCCTAAGCCAGATGTTCAAAATTTAACACCAGTAGATCCACGAGTATCATATATATAAGTAAATGAAAAATCAACCCCTTGCACCATGTCCCAGAGAAGTTTTTTCTTTTGCCCCCTGGAGCTGCTTACTATCAGAATATGCTGCTATCGAAAGTGGTTTGCTATCAACACATTACAGCTACTGGAAAATGTTGCTACTTGAGTATTACAGCTACCGAGCACTCTTCTATCAGGCTAGTTTGCTGTTGCAGGTTTCCGAGCTCACAGCAGGAGTCTGGGGCTCGCTACCCATCACATTTGCCAATCAGGAATCTATATTTTGTTTCCTTTCTTTTTTGTTCAGTGAAAAACAAGGTTCATTTTAAGCTGGGAATTATAAAGCTGAACTCAGAATGAGAATAATGATCCCCACACCTTTTAGCTTTTCTCTGTACCCTACCAGAGCCTTGAAAACTCCCTTTCACCTCCCTCTCCACAGTAGCCACGATCCTTCTCTCAGATAGGAAGCAAGGGGCAATTTCCCCTGCAATGGTGGCAAGTTAACCACAGGGAGATGGAAGATGCCTTTTTTATCCATGGCACACTGCAGTGCTTGCAGTCCTGAAGAATAAGGGTACAAAATGTGGGCATTAAAGGCAATGCGATATCATGGATAAGATGCTAAACTAGGATCCTAGTCCTTGAGTCTGCCATTGACAAGTTGTGCGACTGCAGGTGAGTTACTTCATCTCTCTCCTGCCCCTTGGCTCTCTTCATCCAAGAAAACAGAGGACGTTTCTGCACCGAGAGTCTTCTTGCCAAGGATACTGGAGGGCCAAACTGGCCCATTATGTACAAAGCAAAGAACAGCTTCACTTGCTACTGAAGTGAAGCACCCTCCGGAATAGAAAGCAGGTTTTTTTTCTTAAGATGGGTGAGGCAGGAGGCATCACAGAGCAAAAATTCAGAATCAAATTAAAGCATATGTGTAATTTGGCCATAAGACTTGGCATAACAGGTCTGTTCTTGAGGCAAATCCACAGTCAGGACCCTAGATTAGATTTATATTCCATTATCAAACTGGCAGCTATCCCTTAGCACTCCACTGGGGCATTAGCTCATCAATGACTCAGACTCAGTGAAAGAAGCACCAGTTTTACTTCCCATCCTTATCTATGTTTTCACTATGCTCTGAAACCTCCCATAAAAAATACTGACCGGGTCCAAACGTATCTAGTTCAGAAGATCCAGCAGGTAGCAGAAAAGTAGCATTTAAAGATATGATCAAGACCAAATGAAGTCAATTGAAAGGCTCCCCACCGATTTTGGTGGGAACTGAATCAGGTCCAAAGTGGTTGAAACCAGATGTCATTGCACGTTGCACACTGAATTCATCTTTGCTAATTTGCAAACCTAGATATGAAGAGGATGCCGTTTTTATATTTTAAACAGCTGACGTACAGTTTTTTAGGCAGAGCCATGGGGATGCATTGGCCTGATTCAGATCCTGTTATTGCAAAGGACATTGCATTATCATCATTTATTCAAAAAATAACAGTTACTTGCTTAACTATGTACATTTCTACGAAGGGGAAACACTGGAGAGCCTGGCTGGATTAAGAGATGCATTTTTCAGGGGAGTAGAGACGAAGCTAGAGGAGGTTCTTTGCTACTTAACCTCCGTTCTGATCTCCCCCTTCAATCCACAGGAAGCTAAATCTTCAGCAGTGACCTGCCTGGGTCCCCAGGTCTCTTTTTCACTCTGATCTTAGCTTAATTTCTTTCCATACTCTTGAGAGTGCTGAACTGAGCTTTGCTTCACTAACTGCTGGCCTCATGTGAACATTATGAGTCATATTTTAAAGACCTCTTAAAAGAGCCACAGTTATTCCCATGATTGCTTAAGCCCCAACAGTTCTGTAATGACAGCCCTGGAACCAGCTAGTAAGGAGTAGAGTAATAACTGGCTTCAGAGTTTAGCCAACAAGCTGCTAATGACTAGAGCAGCCATGTCTGCTTTAATGGGAATTTTATAGGCATCCCCCCCCTCTCTAAGGAGGAGTAAACATAGCAAAGGTTTCAAATTTTGTTTTATTTATCTCTCTGGCATAAGACCATATTATTCCCAGAGAAGCACTACCGGCATTTTATAGCAAGAGGTAGGAATGAGCTGGGAATCCACATGAAGCAAAGCTTACGGCATGGGCCGGTTTTGCTACAGCTAGCAACAGCCAGAACATAGCACAAACCTCAGTTGAGACGTATTGTATGATTGTGGCTACTTTGATGCATGGATGCGAAGTGCGTCTGGAAAAGCAAGACGTTAATGTGAATACTAAACAGCTTCAGTCAAGATTATGGACCAGATTCTTACCACCTGAAGCTTGGCCTGCGTACAGTCTTCGCAGTGGTGTAACTACGTCAGTTAGGGGCATGCTTTCTTCCCCCCTTCTGACATTATTATTCCAATGTAATTCCTACTATGAATGCAGTAATACCAGTAACAGGGTATTAGATACCAATATAACTTATTCCTTGTCCCATCTGGGAATAGATATACTGATATAAAATACTTTTCTGTTGGTATGATTGTGTGTGGTAAGGGATGAAGGTGTCCCACTTGGACTCTTCCACCTGTAGTAGAAGTGGCACACTACCCCAGTGCAAACAAGACCTCAATCAGTGGACGATGGCAAAAAGTCACACTGAAGTTCCTTTGAAAACACTACTTGAGTGGTATATGCAGCTTGTTCTGACTATCTTCTCGGGGGCTTATCTCACCCGCTGGTGGCAAGTACTATCCAAAGGGTCAAACTGACTTCTGCATGGACAGTTGGACAATTCCTTTGCAACACACACCTACAACTTAAGGACTAGCCTGAGTTCCTTGGCCTTATACTAGCTCTCTCTTGGCAAATCTTAGCCCAGGCACGAAAGGCTGAGCTGGCACAGTCAAGATCTAAATAAATGTGTGGGAAGTGCTTGGGTGTAGCAAACTGGATGTGCTTTATTTTCCTATTGATTTGTTGTAAAATTATTCATCTTAATAGTTGTCTTACAGGGGGCACATAGCAGCAGCTGAATTGGCCTTACTAAAGAGTTTGGGCCTTTTGTTGACATGATTCTTTAGCCAAGTGGAATGAAATTAAATGATTAAATTTCGTTATTATTATTGACTCGGTGTCAGTGATGATTTTCATGCCCCCCATTATGTCTATAAATAAAGCATCTACCATAATTAGAAAATATGGGCACGTTAAAATCTCCATTAATTCTTCCCCATATTACCATGAGCTCAGGAGCTGGGCACTTGTTTAGTAATACCTCGTTATGTTACATTAATCAATTGTTACCTAGAATAGAAAGTCTGCAAGTCAATACCATACACGGGTTGAATCAGAAAGGAACCGGCTAAGTCTAGATTTACTTGTTTAAATCATGAATGTTCATTAAAACTGTACCTCTCGCCCCTGCACGTGCTGGGCTAGATTCACAAGTGTTAAGCAATGTGGCTCTTATGGTGTCACTATAACATTTATAAATCCTTTGATTTGTTTATTAATTGTATTTTTGATTCAAGGGAGCTTAGCTGAGTTACCTCTGCTTGTGATCTGACCCTTTTTCTTCTGATCTGCCCATTTCCTTCCCCATCTGTCTATCTCTTCCTTCCCCAAACTGCCCACTTCTCTATTTTCCATTAGACTGTCTGGCTCAGGGGCTCTCCATTGATTATAATGGTTCTATGCTGGCTTACACAAGACGAACAACTGTTCTTTCATCTTTTAAATTACCACTGGACTTTTGTAGGGGTGACTAAGTATTGGAACAAATTGCCTAGAGGTTGTGGAGTACCTGTCCCTGCAAGTTTTTAAGTGCAGTTTAGCTAAACATTTGTCTGGAGTGGCTGAGACTGAGAAGATCCTGCCCTGAACAAGGGTTAGGCTAGGTGACCTCTTGCGGGTGCTCATAGCTCTCATTTTTGATGATTCTATAAGCTGACGGATGGCTTTCCTCACTATGGCAAAGCCAATTATCTCGAAGAAGGATGTCACTGAAACTGTTGTAAAGCAGCAAAATTGCAAAGCTTCAGGGCCCGACCAGGCTTACAGCTACTGGTGGAAGTATCTGAAGTGCAGCCATCATGTGCCAGCTTGACAATACCGAGGAGTTTTGAAAGGAAAGCAAATGGTGCTGAAAACGATGATGCAGAGGATCACATTTGTGAAAACAAAACCTTCTAACATGAGCACCCAGAAGGACTGCAGACCTCGAATGTGCCTCTCTACTGCCAACAACATTTCACTGCTGCCTTACCTAAGATGGTGAATCGTTGTTTGGTCACCCATAGTATTTTGACACTGGTGTAAAAGAATTGGAAGCAGGGCTCAAGAGGATGTAGGGAACTGCCATAAATTGACAGCGTAAACTCAAATCAAATAAGTAAAAGGCAAAGAAACCTCTCTGTGTCCTGGGTAGAGGGTGCAAAGTCATTGGAGTCTGATCCTCACTCCTGGCTCATCAGAGTACTCAGGTTATGTGAGATGCCTGAGAATCTAAAAACCACTTCTGTTGTACGCCAAGGACCAGAAGTATGATACAAGTCATAGCGGGGTCTGCCAAAGAGACCTGAGCCCTGATCCTTTTGTGCAAAGAATACAATATAGAATAAGTCTGAACCAACATCTGTAAATATTAGTGTGACAGGCTCCCACCCAAGCTGTTGATTCGCCAGATAGCAGGTAGGGTCAGTGCGAGACTGGCAGGGAAGAGAAATGCATGTGTCCCTGCCAAAGGATACGTGCACTCAGGTGCCCTGGATCAGCCCAGACCTCAGTGGTTGGGTTGTAATCTGGTCAGCTAGCATCACACCGGCCAGAAGTAAAATGCTGATTGGCCTGGACACTGAAGGAAGAAGGGCTGGAGGAAAGGGAAATAGAGGGCACGGGGGTGCCAGTAAGGGACCCAGCTCATTCCCCCACCACCGGAGCCAAGGAACATGTCACTGCAGATGCCACCAAGACATTTCTGCACAGGGAACCAAGCAGGTTATGCGGGGAAGGAAGTGGGCAGCATGGAGGAGCTGGAGAAGCCATGCCAAGAAAGCTTGCCAATGTGGCAGGACTGGCAGGGCAATCCATGGACCAGGAGCATCCCAGAAAATGGTAATCTGGAGTGCCAGACCCATGCAAGCCCATCCTGAACCATCTTGAGCCACACAACAACCTGTGAAAGATGCAAGCAAGCGAAGCCCACAGATCAGGAGCAACTGGCCAGGAGGCACAGGGAGCTCAGAGCTGGGCCGTCAGAAGTGTTGCCCCATGGCACCCCAGACTAAAAATCTGTACTGTACTAAGGAAATTGCTCATCTTATGCTGTGGCATCAATGCCCTGACCGGCCAACTGGACTGAGCAATTTTAAATAAAAGTCTACAGTGGTGACTTTTATCCTTGGTGTTCAGTCAAGCTCCCATTTATGCTCATGTCAAAAATCCTCCTGGATGTAGGTTTAGATTGCCCCCCGTGGACAGGATGTCCCCATCCTGATGCTGCCCTTTGGCTTTATTTCTGTGGCAGCAGCCAGCCTCTGGGAACCTCTGGTACCAATTGTTTTGCTCTAAAATGTTTTAAGGAATGATTTTTAAAAACCACCTCATGTCATTTATTCTGCTTTCTACCTCTTGGCTCTGTCTCCTTTGAGACGGAGGCTACCCACGTATTTGCTTATTCTGCTTCTCCGAACCATCATGCATATTCTCTCTCTGAACTGCCATTCTTGAAGATGCACATAAACATCTGTTGTTTGGGATCAGCATTTCAATTAATTTAAAATTGTGCATTTCCATTCCCTCGCGGTTTACTTTTATGATATTATTTTTATTTAATCTTCTCTTGGGTGTTTGCAATGATTCTGATAATTTCTATAGGGTGCTTATCTACATAAATAGGTCAATAGCTTTTGGATTCCAGCCTTCTGAAGAAGTAGCCTAAGAGGCTTGCTTTAGACTTGAAAGCTCATGCCCCTAATTTATTAATACAGCAGGCCAATGAAAATGTATGATCTATGAAATGACTTTAATCCTGCTTAAAAGTAAATGAATTTCAAGCCTTTTTTGGTCAGTGGTATTTGGTAGTTGGACATTTCTGCCTTCCTTTTTTATTTACCGAAATGTTTGATTCAGAAATGGGAAAGAGGCTCTTGGCTTAACAAAGAAATACTTTCCAGAAGCTGACAGTGAGTTGTGCTAATAGCCTGTCCTCCCAGATAAGACATTTTGGGGCAGGCAGCCACGCTTGGATGAAAAAGAGGATGATACTGGTGACTGACCCTAGTGGAGTAGGGGATTTTAGGATGACACAATCATTTTGGGCCTGATTTGACATTGTTACTTGTGATGAATGGGGCTGCACGCAAGTACTCTGTGCAACTGCCCTCTAAGACCTGGTGCATGGCAGCTTTGCCCACTGTGGCACTGAAAAGTATTTTTTTCTTTTTTTCTGAACAGTGCTTTCCTTGCTTCAGTAGTTGTTTCCAGTTAGAAACCACTAACCTACGCTAGGACCTTGCTGGCTCACACAAGGCCACATCCAGACAAGCAAGAATGTGTGCTTTGCAGTGCCTCAATGGCTTTTGAGGTGCCGCAAAATGCACACAAGGCATCCTATTTGCAGTGTGGAGCCAACAATAAATACCAGGAAATTCTGGTATCTAAAAAAAGGTGGGTATATTCTGCTTGGCCCTGAGGTCTTGGGATACAGTATAGGGGTATGCGTGCAGGAGAG
The DNA here is from genome assembly GCF_052110815.1 of Crocodylus siamensis. Classification (NCBI taxonomy): domain Eukaryota; kingdom Metazoa; phylum Chordata; order Crocodylia; family Crocodylidae; genus Crocodylus; species Crocodylus siamensis. The sequence continues at coordinate 88,950,254 of NC_143400.1, read as the reverse complement.
TTTTAGTTCCTCCTTAGGCCCTCATACAGGTGCAGGTGATGGGCTATAATCTGGCTCCCTGAGACTAAGGTACTATTGAATAGGCATGCAGTTGATATTCATTGTTTTTGTCTTTCAGTAAAACAAGCTGCCTTCTAAACTGACAGCAAATTAAAAGTAGCTACCCAGGAAGATGTAGTTTTAGACTGGACCGTTTCTTCCAGCCTGCTCAATAAAAGACCCTTTAGCACTGGCTTTTTCAAAACCAATTTTGGACTAAGTGAAACATTCAGTTCTGTGTAATCTCAGTACTAGACCACCAGGAATAGTGCAAGATAATAGTTTAGCAAGATAAGACAGATTAAGATTATATACGGCCTTATAAGAAGTAGGAGGTGAAAAAGTTAATAGAATACCTGACTGGGAGACATTGCCAAGACCTGCAGAGAATGATAGCTCAGTGCACGTCAGTTATTTCCTATGAAGTCACATTATGGGCCTAGTCGACCACGTGCATGTTAAAGCCGACTGAATTCCATGTGGATTATGGCACTGGGACTTCACTGGGACTTCAGGAGCCATGGGTAATGAAGCTGATCATTCCCATCTGATATGTGCAATAAACGAGTAGATGAAGTACAAGGAACTGGCCATTAGTGAAATGGGGAGTACGATGGCTGGCGACACAGTGGCATCATCCGTTTAATGCGCACATCTGAAATCTGCTAATCAGGGGTCCCTCAGATAAGGGGCCTGGGATTTCCTGAACAGCTTGGCATCCCCTTGCAACGTGCGGTATGCCAATCACTCCTACTCTGAGAAAACACGAAGGGTTCTTCCTACAGTCTCCTGATTTTTTGGCCAATTTGATTAGAGCTCAACATATTGCAGAAGGGAATGAGTCCGACACAAACGCAGCAACGTACTTCATGTTCTGCTTTACAGAACTGAAATGCTGTAAGTGTTGGGAAGCTGCTCGTGTTATTCTGGGAATGAACAAATGAGTTTAATCACCATACCAAGGGAGGGAGACATATTTTGTGGAAACAGTAATGTTATGATAAAAGCAGTGGATAAACTGAAAACATTAGGGGATGTGATCCTATTTGTATTGAAACGAAGGAAATGTTTCCTTTGAACTGAAGCTGACCTGCCTTTACAAAAAAACCCCATATGTTACTGGTTGTACTGCTCTGTTTTTGCGTGGATGGTATTAGAGTTGCAGAGTTGGTATTCGATTTGCTTGGGAGTATTAGAGCATTGCTATTCTGTTAAATTACTTACGCTCATCATATCATACTTTCTACAAGGATTTGTTCTTAAGCCCTGTTACTGCTTGCATTCAACTAGAGAATTCATCTTGACCTTGTCTTGAACGGCTACATAGTGGTCCTGATGCCTACCTCTACCTTAGAGACTGGGCTGAAGGTGACAGTTTGGGGGTGGCTGGGTGAAATTATTCCTGTATACATGGAGCTACAATCTCAAAGGAGAAACTTAAACAGTGCTCACAGACCATGTAACCCTAACCTGTTTAGGCCTGGACCTGTATGCCCCCAAATCAGCATATGCCCATGCAGAATAAGATGCTATGAATATGGGGCCATCTCTCCAGCTGGTGTAAAGGGGCCCCGCATGAGTGGAACCAGTGGTGGATCTGTCCCCCAAACCCACTTGCAGATGCATATTCTGGATACAAGTACTCATGCTTTGGGGGCACACTTTAAGAGGCTGCTCTGTGCAGCACCACATAAATGGAAGTGATTAGTAAGATGTGACTTGACTTACTAAATAACCATTCATTTTTTGTCCTGGGAAACTTATCATTTCACCTGCATACTTCTATGGCCCCTGTAACATCGTATTTAAGTACTTCCCAAATGCTTAGTGAGTTCATTCTTGCAACACCCCTGTGAGGTATGAAAGCGCCACTGCCCCCAATTTGGAGAGGGGGGACAGAAACAAGGCAAATGACTTCACCAAGATCACACAGAGAAAACCTGGGGCTTTCCAGGAAGAGGCTCTAACCACTCTACCATCCTTCCTCAAGCCTGAAATGGAAACGGCCATGTGACCACACAGGGTGGTACTTAATGGAAAAAACATGTAATGAAGTGGGTTTCTAAGAACACAAGTATATTAAATTAGGTGTTTTATTTATTATTTCACAAATCTACTAATACACTACGTGCTTTACAGAGATGGAGGATGGAATGGCGCTGCCTCCAAGAGCTTAATATTCGTATTTGATTGAAAATAAAACATACTCCTATTTTGACTGCAGGAGTAAGTCGGATTAGGAGGGATTTTCTCTTTTAAATTAGCTCACAGAAATACAGCGCTCTGCAGGACTGAGGGGTAGGGAAGCAGGAATGATAGAATCGAGAGAGATAATTTAAATTGCTCCATCAAGGGATGTCCTTTCAACCTCAGTCTGTGGCCCTCGCAGCCACTTTCAACTCACTTTCTAGCTTAGGATCACAGACAATCTGACCACCATCCCTCCGTTCATGCGAGTCGACAGGTGTTTTGTGTGCAGAGATGAGGCCCAGTCCTGCCTAATTAAAGCCAATAAAAAAATCCCCAATGCCTTTACTGATGCAGCTGTGGCCTGTAACATATAGTCCACAGTACTCTGGGGTCTGTTCTTTTATAACTTAGCAAAACTGAGATGGAAAGGGGCTCTTAGGCCGTAAAATGCTGCCAGAAAGGGTAGAAAAGACACTGATATTAGGAGACGGGAAGAAAGCTAGACCTTTAGGGTTGCTACTGTACAGCACCGGTATTGGGGAAGTTACAGTGATGTTAAGGAGGTGCACTTCAGAGCATCCTCTTGCAAAAGGCCAGCTGCCTCCATTTGAACTAGAAATAGTCTCACCTGCGTGTTAGTTGTGCACATGATTGGGCAATTCTGATTGGATCCCATAGACAGCGGTGTCCTCGGAGCTATTAGCCACTTCATTACACTTATATTTTTTGATTTGGAAAATGTATGTGGAAAATGCTGCGGTGTTAAAGTTCTTCTTTAAACATAGCACATTGTTAAGAGGATAGCAAAAGCTAATATAGCCTGAAGAGATCTGTAGTATACTTGAAGCAAGCAAAAGCTATGGCTCTCCATTTCAGTCAAGTGTGCTTGAAGTTTTGTAGAAGTTTACCATAATGAACAGCTGTACGAGGGAACCGGAGCACAGTACTACCAGGAAGAAGAAACCTACAGCAATGAAGTTTACAGCAGAAGCAGGTACAAAGGACCCCAGCAGGTTAAAGGTAGAGAAGCATAAGATGCACTCACAGAAGTCTTTTCTGATACTGGTAGAAAGTTGGTACCAAGTAGAAGATATTCCAACTAAATATCTTCACTGTAATATAAGCAGGCGGCCCTAAAATAAATGCGAAAAGACAGTTTTCTTGTTTTCATATTTTGAAAATCATTCATGAAATTGGACTGGAAGATGGCTCTGTTCTCCTGGGAGAACCTAGAAACCTTGTAAAGAAATCATGTCGCAAAATGGGGAGGATTCTGAATTTGGCACAGTTTTGATGGACTGTTTGTCCAAAATAATAAAATGCTGGCAAGTCTTATAAACAAAACTCTGCAAAATTGTTTGTGCTGCTCTCTCACAGCGCTGAAGGACACTGCTGCGATTTAGCCAATGCTAATCACCTCCACTTAACAGGGTTAATTTCTGAAGCATTAAAGAGCCACACAGAAAGTCTTATTGATATATCTATGGATCCTCTGCATGCCTTTCACAAAATGTGATCCAAAGCACCTAATGCCATCATGGCAACTAAACAGCAACTGTGCACCAGAATGAACTCTCACAGAAAACATATAAAGGGCAGACACACAGGCTGCTCTAATTAAAACGGCTCACCGTCATGTGTATTAGCCCCGCCTCCGCCACACATTTCAAAATGGCCACAGAGGTGCTTTAACTAAAGCTCATTTGATGAGGTTTAGTTAAAACGCCTCCAGGCCATTTTGAAATGCTGGGGGGCTTAATACACGTGACACTGAGGTGATGCTGGAATGTTCTAATTAGAACGCTAATGAGCACATCTATAGACAGCCACGTACGCCCTTAGGACAGGGGCGGGCAATTATTTTGGGCAGAGGGCCACTTGTTGAGTTTTGGCTGCATGACAGGCAGCCAAGGGCAGATCAATGTACATTTTCAAAAAAATTTAGGGGCGCTGTGGATAGAATGGCCTGGCGGGCTGCTTTTGGCCCACGGGCTGCATTTTGCCCACCCCTGCATTTTTCACAGACCAACCATTCCCAGTCTGACCTCACTATTCACATACTCAATGGAAATCTACCCAACACCTTTAAAAGGTGAACGTGCAAACAAAAATGCATCAGCTACCTGGGTAATACAAACTAAGGACTTAACACTGGTTTATGGCAGGTTATAACCTACCTAGCTCCTGAGTGCTTTCCACACAAGAAAGGTGAGGATGACCTTCCTTCCTTTTGATAGGCCTTGATCTCCCAGAAATCAGCTTCTTTTTTCCTGCTGTTCATCTGCTACATCTGGCCATTTCCGTCCCCCGGCCCATAACTGTTTATTACTACGCTGTGCTTGGCTTCTACTGGTCAGACCTGCTGAAGACTGTCTTGCATTCAAAAGCTTTTCTAACCCTATGCAGTCGGTCCAGTAAAAGATATCACCCTCAGAAATCCTGCCTCTTGCATAATTTCTAAAGAATCATAGCCATAACATCATTCTTATACTACTGATATATTTAAGACATACATAAACTGATAGCTGTTCATCCTTCGCAAGCAAAGATGACTGCATCCAGTGGTGGGGGAGAAAGGAAGTGGGAAAGAAAAAGGGAGGGAGAAAAGAGAAAGGGAGAAAGAGAGGAAGAACTGGATATTAACTGCAAAACAGGGCAATCACCCAACAGCAGTACATTGAAGAGAATGGCCCAAAATGGCCATTTTCTAGTATACTAGGGATTTTCTAGTATACAATAGTATACCAGGGAGTATACCAAAATGCACAAGCCCCCATATCAGAGGGGGCCAGAGCCAAAATCACTAAGCCGCATAAGGTTAAAGCCAATCTTTAACAATGACAGTTTGATGACGTAGGACTCGGCATGCTCACAAAACCAGTCTGCTGGTGACATTGAACGAATCCAAAAGATCACATAGAGGAAACACAGAAAGCAATAAGGACATCAAGCATCGGTAAAAGAAAACAACAGGTCACACGCAGCCAGCACAGGACTTTGCACTGATATCATCCCACAGATACAGCTGTAGCTAGGCAGTTTTGCTCTCTGGGCAGCAGCAGAGTATGGGGCAGTGGCAGAGCCAGAGGCAGTGGCTATTTTTACACCCACCACGATCAGACCATCTGTGGGGTACGCCACAGTTGCATAGTAATAGCCGTTTATGTTGACAGGTGTGATGCCGGAGCCTTGGGCATAATCTTTTGTGCTGCTTTTGAGTGACTTTCAGTGGCAGTTTTGTGCATTGCGCTTAGGGGCTTGTGCCCTGCTCACCCCCCTCCCTCTCTTGGTTAGGCTACTGCCAACATCCAAGTTCTCACAGAGGTTTATATCGGTGGTTACATATTGCTAACCTTATTTACAGATGGGTACACTGAGGGACAGAGCAGTTAAGTGACTTCACTGTGGTCATGTACACTGGGTTCAGAATAGAAACACAACTCCCAGCTGTGATATTAGCTGCCATTGCTTTATTCAACCAGTTCACCTCAGTGGGAATGCTTAAATGTGGAACGACTAGACTACATTTTGTTTAAGAGATTTAGGTAATCTCTTTTAAAGAATGAATTAAAGTTGAAATCTAAAGACACAGCACTCCTCAGCCCTTGGCTAGAGCACAGAGATTTGAGATGGAAGGTAGGTTAAGGGTTTGTTAGCTAGTTTGGGGGCAGACTTCATTCAAACGACACAACTTAAAGCTAGATGTCCTGTAGGACTCAATGAGACTCCTTCAGGAGGTGCGTCTAGGTATAATGAATGGCGGCAAGCAGCTGGCCAGTTATTTCAGCTGGCCTCACTGGTTCTTGACTTTGGTCGGCTGGAGAAACTGCACATAGTGACATGATATTTTGTACCAGATGGGGTTGATATCCCCTGAAACATACCTACAGCTGCCTAAAACGTATTCAAATCTAGACATAAACCCCACCTCCCTGGCTCAACCCTGTGGTTTTCAATGACCTAGGAGAGTCTGTATTGGAAGGGACAAGTATTTTCTCAATGTGAATATCTTTTCTCTTAAACGTGGTGCCCACTCATATAGCACTGAGTGACATCTCTTGCATAGAACTTAGTTGACCGGCTGTAGCATCAATAGTAGAGCTAGGATCCAAAACAAGCTCTAGGTGCCTTAAGTTGAGACCTCTCAAACGTTTGGCTAGGGGGAGAATCGAGAAACTTGGGGATTTGGTTCCAAATTGCAGAACCTGAAACTTCGAATCCTTGATCCTGTGTCTAGCTCTGAATCCAGTGGCTTAAGCTCATCTCAAAGCAACAGATGTAGGGCGAGGACACGGGAATCACCAGTTCTCATGAGCTGCTGTTCTTGAATAGGCAAACCCTAGCTCATCTGAGCATTTATAGATGCTGAGAAAAGTTCGGTGACATTTTAAAGGCAAGAAGGTGATGGCTTTCAATAGCAAAATGACAACAAGGCTTTATCCTGAATATGCTGAGAAGTAAGTATGAGTGCAAGAAAAGCTCTCTGTTTCCAAAGATGATGTCAGTATATTTATTAAACTTCCATAGTGAGGCTGGCAAATAGATCTGTTACCCTCACCCTATTACATGTACATGGCTGATAAACCGCAACAGTGATGATGTTGCTGCAAAACAAATGTGCCACCTATAAGATCAGGGAAGAAACCATGCTAAATGTCATGCTTCCGTGCCACTGAGACATTCATAGGAACATCCATTAATATTTTTCAAATCCTAGCTAATCATGGGGATAAACGGCACCTTATGTTCAGGTATGAAGCACTGTACCATACTATACATGCAACCTGAGCTGGAAACAAAATAGCTGGGGGCCAAGAAACCATGGCAGATCATGGTAGCTGGGTTGAACTGGTTCACTCTCAGTCTAGTACTGTACCATAAGGCAGGCTGTGGATGTGGAAAATATGAAAACAGCAGGTTTGTTAATTAAATGAGTCCTTAGCAGTTCATTTGGGGCAGAAGCCAGGTCTGCTTATGCACCTTCAAAGAACCTGGCACATTTTTGGTGCTACATGAATAATAATCCATGAGCATCCACATCCTAAAATAATATCCAATTGTGATAACAGCCAGGCCGGGGATGATGCTGCAAAGCAAGGAGCAAAGGGGATACAACAAACTAGATCAGCACTAGGGCCCAGAGGACACTGAAATCCTGCAGATAATGCAGGTCCTGACATGTCCCCTTTGGAATAAGTGCTGAAGACTTGCTGAAAGGCAGGCTGCCTCAAAGAAACATCCAGACATAGCAAAATGCCCAAGAAACTGCAGGCCAGAGGACCAACACACAAAGCTGCCATTTAAAGTCACTGAGAAACAGCACAAAAGGTTGTGTTCAAGGCTCAGGCATCATCATTACCTGTCAGGAGAAACAGCATTACTATGCAACTGCAGCATACCCCACAGATGCTCTGCTGGTGCTTTCAACTAGTGCGCAAGAGCTCAAGGGTTAACGACTTCCTTTTGGTACTTCCAGACCTCTCTAATGAAGGCTATAGAAAGAAACCGACAGCTGCTTCGGAAAATCACGATGCAATAATCAGTCAGTATTGCTTACCACAGCACAAAAGCTCCACAAAAGAAAAAGGCAGGAATTGAGCAGTCGGACTGGGGAAAATCAACCCTGACTGCTGGAGAACTCAGCAGAGAAGTCAGGTAGCGCCGTCCGGACGCCGGATTCCTCCACCGTGATTTATCTTCGCAGCACACAAATCAGCCGGTGTCTCTGACAAAAGTCCTCCCAATGCCACGGCAGGAGGACAGCATTTCTGAGCCAGGTCTGCACAGCATTCGGGGGGTCCCCAGGCAAAGTTCGATGCTGGGTGCTCGTGTCAGGTACCGGCTTACCAATTTGCAGTTCTTTCTACCTGCATCCTGGCTCCCGGAGTGGCCTCGGACCTTATTTGCTCTTTTTCTGACACCTGCAAAGTCTGCTGCCAGCAAAACAGAGAAGCAGGCATGCACCAGACCAGGTACAACAGCAAAAAACACTCCAGATAAATAAGCTCCCAGAAAGGGTGGTGGTTGGGGTAGAGAGGAAGAGGTTTCCTCTTCGTTCAGCCTGCTCAGTGTTATAGGGCAGCAGACATGAGAAATGACTCTACTACTTAAAACACCAAACACATAGAAAGTTTCTTCTGTTTATGTCAGATTTTCTTAGAAACCTTAAAGCCTAAATTTCACACATTCCAAGGAGGTACAAACAGTGAAGCAAGACATTTAAACGCTCATCTCCTAGGGCCAAATTCTGCTTTCGTTGACACCAAGTTCACATAATACAAACTGTGAAAGTAAGAAAATCTGACAGCTTCAAGAATCCTACTCTAGATTTATAGCAAGGTCAAGAGAACAAAATCGGGGCCATATTTAGAAACACACCAGAGTTTCCAGTGAAAAGTGGTATAAGTTGCCAGTGGTCTTGCCGTAAGGTCAACTTGAACTGCACGTAGGAGTAGAATTAGGACTTGATATTTTTATATCCCCCATTCTCATCCCTCCCCAAACCCTGTAGTAATGTGGCAGACTCAACTGGGGCACGTTCATCTCCTTGCACTCACTCTGATTCCCCTTCCTCCTTCCATTGCATTTTGTGTTATTTACAGGTTGCATCTTGTCTTAATCTGGGCCTTGATCCAACAAGGATCCCTTGGTGCCTCTGTGAATCCGTGCGATTGCAATAGGGTTCTGCACAGGTGTAAGATGGAGGCTATAAACTCCTTGGTTTATGCGTTTCTTTTGTGTCAGCCCAGCGCCTAGCAGAGTGAGACCCCAACCACGATGGAGGCTTCTGAGCTCTAATTTGATAAAAATAATGATAATGATCAATGAGATTGCTTAGTAAGGTGTTTACAACCTGATTACAGGACAGGGAGTTCTCTCTGGTGTGTTTTTGACATGTTGTGTCATGAAGTGGCCATGTCCCATGTGGCTTCTCCAGCCCTGGAAGTTGTCAAGGGGAGGGTAGACAGACATCCTGGGAATGGTTTAGGCAGGGATATTCCTCCCCTGAGCAGGGGGTTGGTTTAGATGACCTCTTGAGGTCCCTTCCACAATCCTGTAGCAATGCTTGTAATAAAAATTAAACTTGTTTTATGTCTGCCTGCCTATCTATCTGTCTATCTATCTATCTATCAGCATGTACTATACAGATTAATAGAAGTCTAACAGTACATATATGTGCTAATAATGATATGGTCTATACCCCTAACTGTATACGTGTATTACTGTGCGTGTGTGAGAGAGAAAGAGAGAGAGTATTCTGGTGTTTTTAGCCATTTCTCTTTTCCTCATTACTCCCTAACCTTAACTTATTCTTTACTTTCTATGAGCCAAAGCCCAAGTGACCCAGATGTGGCGAACACACGGATATCAAGGAGGCAGTTTCCCTAGCAACAGGAACCAGATGAAAACATCCAGAACATCTTCTGCCTCCTGCTTGCTGTCCTTGCAGTTGCTGCTTACACGAAGCAGCTGTTAAGCCTCCTGCTTATAATTTTAAGGCCCAGTGCGGTGTAGTGAATCACGCAAGCCTCCTTTTGTTTGCAAACTAGTTACCTGCTGCCACCTCTGGCCTAATTTGCTGAAATGAAGACACTTGAGCTGCACTTGAATGGAGCCCTGACTGCTCTCCTAGATGAAGAACCAGGACAGATCTTCAGCTGCCAATAGAGCGGCAGGGACTCGCATCAGCTCACGAGCTGCCTCATGGTCTCTCTCGAAGTATTTACAGTCTAGACCAGTGATGCTCAACATCTAGGCCCCAGGCCAGATCTGGCCCATGGAGCCATGTCCTCTGGCCCACAGGGCTCCACGTGGGTCTGGAAGTTCGGCAGTAGGGGAGAGATGGTAGTGTTTAGTGCTGCTGCCCTGCTGATAGATTTCCAGACCCGTGGGTCAGATGTGTCCCTGTGCCCTAGATCATGCTGGCATATGGGATCAGGCCATAGGTGGGGTCAGATCTGGTGCACTGGATTGCACCCATGGACCGACCCCATGTGGAGTGTGGCCTGTGGACTGAACCCCACCACATGTCTGGCCTGTGGGGTACCCCTGGTCTAGACTGGTTGGGCTCCCCTGCACAGGGATCTAGCCCAGGCTTGGTGTGGCACAGGCTTGGCATGACGGGGCAGCCTTGCAACGTTCATTGTTAAAGCATCTCAACATAGAAACCATGGGGGGTCTTCACATGAAAAGAAGAGCAGACGTTTTTAAGCATCAGGGACAGCATGACGTGAACACATAAGATCCGGCGTGCTGTATCTTGAAAGGCTCCTTCTCTTTTTCTCTACACATTGCACCTTTAAACATCTTTGTCCACCAACACTGCAGACTACTTTCCACGGTCACAGACGCCATGCTCTCCAAGAAGACAGCACTGTGCTCCTTACTGCTATGTGCTTCACTCTAAATGCAAAGTCAGTTCGGCTGAATGGCTATGCTTTCCCTTTTGTGTATGTGTAAGACCACGGAAGAATTGTGCAAAACAGGATGCTACTGATTTACATCTATTAGCGTTTCATGAGAGCAGTTGAGGGGGCCCAGACCTCTGGATATTTCAGTTCACCTGCTGGGCCTTATTAAAAGCCGCCCAGTTCTGTTGGCAGTGGCAGGTATATTATCTCTGCAGCTGACCCTGCAAAATGAAGTCTGAAGTACTATCAGTAACTGAAGCTGAGCCAGTTTTCCTAGTCAGTAATGACATTACGAGGAGGTGATGATATTTGGGCTAAAATAAGGCAATATTTGGAATATCGCAAAGATAGTGATGAGACCTTGCCTGCGGGGGGATGACCCTGGCTGATTATAATGAGCTGGAACATTAGAAAAAGAGGCACCGTTCGAGCAGAGGGAAAATGGAGAACTTTTCAGCAGAGTGGGACAGAGCCAGAGCACTCCCTGGCAAGGCACTACAACGGGCAGCAGCGAGGCCAGAAAGAAAACTCCCTGCTTTGGAAACAAGAAGACAGTCGGGAAGTGTGTGCGGGGGGGAATGGGACAGAACGAGGGCAGAGATGCACCGGGGGAAGGGGATGCGCGGGCACGAAGGGGTCAAAGGCAGAGTGAGTTCAGAGTGGCAGGTAGGAAAAGGTTTCTGGGCAGCATTCTGTAGGGGAGCGGTGGGCGCGTGGGTGAAATGCATGACAGGCAGAAACAAAGACGTTTCAGCTGCTGGGTCAGGAGATAACTAAGTCATCCCTGTCCCTCAGTGGTGGGGATGGAGAGGAAAGGACACAGCTGGTAAAGCAGATCTAGCTCCTCAGGACTCAGGAGCATGGCTCCCAGGGCTGGAGATGGTGCTGAATCTTGTCCTACCAGAACATCTCACATTTTAATCTTTCAGCAGTAATGAGGAATACTATTCTATGCTTTCATAACACTTGCCTCCCAAAAGTGTTTTGCAATCCGTAAAATTAACACCATTGACAGGCAGTATTTTTTTCCTGGGCAACATTAGCACGAGAAGCGTAGACCTTCCAAAAAACTCCTGAGAGCAAACTACTTGATTCTGGCTTTAACCGAAGAGGTAACCTGAGGCTATCAGGATGTGACCCGGTGTACCAGATGTACACCCAAGACTTCAGTTGTTCGCAGTGGGATGCTTAAACTACTACTGCAGCTCTTCCACTTGGGTGGGTATGTTTTCTAATCAGTTTGATTGAAGCAGAGCTGGTTTTCACAGGGCTAGATAGAAGATAGGATGGACTACCACTAGTTGAGTTCTGGCCTGGACTATATCAGTAGGTTATTAAATATAATGCAATGGGAACCAATTTTGATAGCTCCAAAGAGATTATAAACCAGCGTGAAATGAATGACAGGCTTCCTCCTTTTCATCGTTTGCCCAATTTACGGGTCCTAACCTCTTTGGTTAGTTGTAGTCAGGTTTGCTGCAGACTGCCACAATCCATGTAGGGAACTGAAATTTCAGCATTCACACACTCAAGTCATAAAGTGTGCTGATAATAACAGCATACATACTTGTCCCGTGTGATGAGCATATATGTAAAAACTGCAGACAATTTACATTACTTGGGACAAGGGACCTTGACCAAGTGTCCACAACATTGGTCACTGTAAAAGCATGATTATTTGCCAGCTTCTCCAGGTGTGAGAGATTTCTAGTGGCCAGCCATTCTGGAAGGAATAGACAGGCAGAGAGAGATTTTAGGTAGAAGTTGCTGTGGCTAGGTTGTGGGCTTTTTTTGTGTATAGGAAGGAGACCACCTTATCTGAAAAAAACCTGATTTATATTTTTGCATTGGATTCTGGACAACCCTGCTTGCAGAGATACTTTGTAACACAATGCCCCGTGTCTGCACCTGCTACATGTTGGTATTGCAGATGAACTGGGCCAAAATTAAACCAAACTCTTATGGGAATAAAGACGGAAATCAAGTTACTGGTGTGGGATTGGCTGTTCATATAAGAAGATGTAATGCTATTGTGGGACTGACAATGCTGCTTTAAGCTGCTGAGCATGTCCCTCAAAGTCTGTGTGTCAGAAACCTGAGCAGATTTGGTCTGCTTATGTTCTAACCAAAAGCAGCGTCATTTTTACTGACAAACCTGAGCCCTCGGTACTTATTACACATGAAATTAGGCATGTCTATACTTCTAAGAGCTACATTACCATCTGTTTAAATCCTTGAACGGAAGCCACGCTGTCTCGCAGTATGGGACAGTACAAGCATACACAACGTGATATCAGTGTGCTCCCAGAGTTAGTCCGTGCATTGGGTCGGTTCCTGCAGCTTCCGCTCTCCAGACGCACTGAACCGCGTTGAAACTCTTGCTTTGCTGGGGTGGACAGCGGTGTGTATGGATTATTTGATATTACTTCCGTTATTTTTAGCCTCTTAGTTAAATTGATTCTTGGATGGATACTTCGAATTGAACCTTTTTTTTAAAAAAAAAGCCTTTAAAAATAAGTATCCATGTTACAGCCTTCCTACAACATGCTGTAGACAGGTGGTTAGCTCTGAAGTCAGGCAGGAAGTAGGGCAGGGTCCATTCACAGCATCTGAAGAAGTAGGTTGTTGCAGTTGAAAGCTCATGCCTCCCCCTCTCTAAGGCTGCGTTCCCCTTAGCAGGGGTGTGCCGTTGCCACGTGAAAAAAAAAACAGGGGCACAAATTTGTGCTGTTCCTTTTTGCACTGGCACACGCTCTGTATGTGAAGTTAAAGTGGGGAAAAATGCTCTGGGTGGGGCCAGGACGTGGGCTGGCCTCAGCAGCCTTACTTGGGATCTTGGGGGCCTCCCAGGGCTCCAGTGGCCATGAGCCTGGCCTGCAGCCAGAGTGTGGCTCTGGCTGGCCAGGCTCCAATTTTGGGTGGCGCACGCTGCTGCCACGTGTGCCACCCTGCTTTTTTTCCATGTGTTTTTTGATACTGGGATTTCCCAGTATCTAAATTTGCCTCTGCATTGGAAATATGCATCACGGAGGACCAAATCACATGTGCAGGGTGAGCTTTGCAGTGCCTCCAAAGACTTTGAGGTGCTACAAAATGCATGCACATGCTCGTGTAGATGCAGCCTAAGGTGCCACCTTGCCCTGTCTTTGGTACAACACAATGCGTGTAAGGAGGAGGAACTATTTGCTACGGGTTGCAGTAGACCAGGGGTTGACAACCTACAGTCCTCAGGCCTGATCCGGGCCAGGGAACCATTAATCTAGCCCATGAATGTGGGGCTTTGGCAGTATTTGACAGTGAGGGGCTCTGACTGAGCTTTAGCACTCTCCCTGGGCTGTCATAGAGACAAGTGGTGATGGTAGCTGGGTCACTTGGGCCTGCAGCCAGAAAAGGCTACCTACCTCTGCAGTAGAGGATGACAAACTGGGATTTCTGAGCTCTTGTCGCAGATCTTCTATGAGCTTACTGTATGACTGGGGACAAATCACACACTCTCATCCTCATTGTCCTCTCCTCTGCAGTAGGCATAACTGATAACAGCACCGTTCTGTGACTTTAAGCGTGCGCAGCAGCGAGAGCTACCTAGAAGTACAAAATTATTAATTTATGGGCCCATGAGAACTTTTATAATTTAGCCCTTGGTCTTGTGTCTATTATTACACCTAAAGGGGTGTTAATGTCCTATAATACACATGAGGCCATGTCTTCGTGATTAAAAGGAGGTCTGTTGCATCTGCAGCTAATGGAGAATTTAATCATTTTGTAAAACTTTTACCTCTAATACTCATCCGGATTGGATTAGGGGATGGTGATCGTTACTCCATGGTCTAAGAGCTGTTGATTAATCATGTTGATCATGAAGCCTGGGCAGCTGGTTTCAAAATGGGGAAGCTTTGGGCAGGCAAGAGACAATGGGGAGGTGAGACGTGGGATTGCAGGAGCACAGAGGAGTGGAGGAAGGATGAAGCATGTAATGCAGGCAGGGGAAAGAGGGCATGGAGTTGGGTTTAGGGTCCTGGTGAGACACAAAAGGGGCCAGAGTGTTTTTCTAGTGTCCCACGTGGATCTTTGCATCTCCATTCCATGCAGATATAACTTCTACCTTCTCCTAAAGGCCTCATAACAATGCCACATATTAGCCTGGTAAATGCTGCAGAAGGCAGACCTTGATGCAGCAAGGGGTAAAGAGACTTATGAAATTGCATGGGCATTTTCCAGACCACGGTGTCCAGCTTGTGGACCACTGGAGACCACCCGATGGCTAGAAAAGATACGTCTCTATTGTGTCTCTGACAAGTCTGGGACTATCGTAGAGAAAATAAGCCCTACCCATTTAATTCCACTCAGATCATGACCAAGACTGGCAAGTAAGGAGAATCCATGATTAGGTCAGGCCTGGTGAAATGCCTTGGGCTTGGTCCTCAGTTGATGTAAGCTGGCCCAGACACTCCAGTGAAGTCAACAGAGATATCTATATCCGCCCACTTCAGATGAACGCTCTACTTGTTATTTTGCACCAACAACGCGGTCTTATTTCAGAGCACAATGTGGGTAGGGTGTGAAGGGGGCGACGATGGCACGTTAAGGCCTGCTGGGGAGGGACTGATCCACATGGGATGACAGTAAGGACCTAGTGAAATGGCCACATCCTTTTGGTGTTCATTTCCATTCTGAGCCAGCAAAGCACTTAAACAGTTGTTTCACGTAAAGCTTGTAATCAGTCCTGCTAAAGGCAATGACATAACACTTGGGCTTAAAGTTAAGCATACACTAAAGCGTTTTGCTGGATTGGAGCCTCGCAGGTTTTCAGACTTCTGCATTTCATTGAAGTGGAGGAATTATTCAGTGCAAATGAAAAGACGCTATCTGCCTAGCTCCACGAATACACATTTACAGGGTACCACCTTAACTGTTTCCTGGGTTAGTGTCTTGTTTACAGTCACGTACGAAAGCCTACTTCTACCTGTGGTAGCTGAAACAACCTCTTAATCCACCTAATACTAAATGCAGCAAATACCGAAGCACTCGGACATAAACGGACACTTGCAGGTGAAACTCTGGTCACCGGAGGCAAATGAGAGCTGTGCAGCTGACTGAAATGGAGCCAGGATATCCAAGCTTTCTATGTGAAACTAAAGATATTCCTGTAAAAATGCATTTCTACCATTACAATCACTGTAATAGTATCTCTGCTGTTGAACCTGAATTTAATGCATAGTAAAGGCCAATCTACTTAGCAGGCAGTAAATTAATGGTCCACTGTGTAGCAGCAACAATGTACTTTGAGTTTTCTGGTTCTGACGGTAGTGTGAGGTGAGGTTGCTGAAAGTGGCTCATCTCTGTTGATTAATAGCTTTCAGTGTTTGCACCTGCACCGTGGAGAATGCTAGACGCATTTAAAAAAGATTTACAAGCCAAAGAGCACAATTCAACCAGACAGGCATGTCTCTGGGAGGTGACACGCGGGTCCACTGGGAGTGCTGGGAGAAGCTGCGTGTCAGGCCGGCTGCTCCTGGCACTCTGCACTGTGCAGTCCTTCAGGGAGTTAGTTCATCACGCTGCCCTCTTAGTTGCTTGGTGTGTCCCACCTCTATCCCGCCCCTCCCCACCTCTCTGCGATGAAGCCTGCATAACAACCATGCAGTCCTCACATTCGTTTGTGCCTGGTCCCTGGGCTGGAGTGCAGGGCGGAGACGGCTCCGTTCTGCTCCCTTCCTCAACCCCCCTGCCCAGTGAAATCTGGCTTTTAGCACGTCTGTCTGTCAGCTATTTGGTAAAAACCTGAGGGATAATTACACCATCTAGACAACATCCGCTGAGTATTTTTGCATGGGATATGCCAGCAGTGCACAGCACTTTGGCCAAGTAGGGTGTATTGGGGCTTCTAAGTATAAACCTGCCAGGCAAAGTTTAGTCCTGAGCTCCCAGACTCTCTCTGTTGTCCTGAGCCTTGGCATTCAAAGTCATGCAGAGAGGGAACAATTAATCTCTGACCAGATAAGAAAAGCTATAAAAGAAAAGAGTTACCAGGTTCTGGATGGCAAAGGCATTGGCGCCTGCTCGCCGTCCTTCCCATTTCTTTGCGCCCTTTTTCTTGTGGGCCCCACGTTGCAACTACCCATGCCTCCATCTGAAGAGCACTGGCTGTGGGCTCCTTCTTAAGCCCAGTGACGCAGGTCCTGGGTCAGCCGGGCAAGCTTGCATGGGAACGGACTTGCTCCTCCTAACTACGTCAGGCTCTGCATGGTTTATTCTTCCGGGGGAAATGAGGCCCAGATGTCTGATCCCCAGCTCAGTTATTCACCGTGCCACAGCCCCTGAGCTAATGCGGGTGCCTCTGCCACTTGGCCAGCATAAGGTGATTTTTTGATCTGGGTTAACTTTAACACAAACCAAAATGTGCTGGGTGACTGATCTGTTCCAGTCTGGTGAAGCCGGAGGGATGTGTAAGGTGTTCGGGTACCATAGTGATGGTAGTAGTAAGGTAAATTTACTAGGTAGTAACTAGTAAGGTAAATTTAAACACTCTTCAGGACACGAAAAATGTCCTGACAGCTGAAGTCACTAAAGCTGATCCTCCCAGTCCTAGCAAGGCCACAAGCCCTGCCTGCCTGCCACTGACTAGCAGAGGGCCTGTGAAATTTTGGGCAGGATGGGGGATTTTTTTGTGTGATGCTGAACTGCCTGCACCTGACTGAGAGCGCTTGTTTCCATGACTGTTTCATAAGTTTCTCCAGCAGTTGGACTCTGCAGAGCAACAGCAGCCACAGGTGCACGGAATAGCCACGTTTCTCATTCATTTCATTTTTCAAACATGCGATGCATTTAGGTGTACAGAACATGCTCTAATAGAGATCATCTGTAGTGCGGTAACATCCTATCACTCTAAAAATATCGTAATCCCCCATTTCAACATCAGCATGCTTTCTAACAACACACATTTCTATGACAGGCCATTATGGCTCAGAAGCAGCTTCTTCCTTTGGTTGACAGCTAATTCTTAAAAAAAAAAAAAGAAAAGAAAAACAAAACCACTGTGTTCATGAACACTATCCTAGGTAATAAAACTAGCTTTTGGCAACACTGACTTTCATTAAGTTTAGAAACAACGTTAGATCACTGCTGACCACTCCCCTCAACCCCATTCAGCATCCACAACCCTCAAACAAAGTCGCGTCCGGATAACGGTAAAGCACACAGAACACAAAGCGCAGCAGTATTAACCACCAGTCTTTCAGCCCTTGAAATCTAGTAAAGGTCCCAAGAGCCAGGGAGTTTGCCAGGCTGTCTGGGGGAGCATTTAAAGCCTGACACTGGAGTCAAGAGACCTGAATTCTAGTCCTGACTCTGCCTAGGACCAGTGATGTGGCCTTAGGCATGACACTTAACCTCTCTATGCCTCAGACCCTCCAGATGCAAATTCAGCATAACCCACCCAATATGCATCAGCACTTTCAGATAAAAAAACATTGTCTCTGTCCATTGTATTATCGATGCCTCTAAGACATGATTATCCACACCGAAACAAGAACTTAACCCCTTTGCTAGAATAACCAGTCTCCATGACAGAGCAACGTCTGGACGAGCAAAGCTATTGCTAGATAGGACAGAGGTTTATTAGCAGACGTGTAAAGGGAAGTTTGTACTCTGTTCGGAAAAAGTCGGTAGAGCTCCTGCCGTCTCAGCCGTCCCCTCACAATTTTTCACAAGTGCCAAGATTCACAGCAGCCTCCATCCATCCATTAAAAATGATCACGGACATCCCCCCACCCGAGATATATAGGGCCCAATCTCCAAGAAAATCCCTGAAAATATAATGCTGAAAACCTGTCTTAGCTGACTGCTGCTATGCCTCTTAACTAGCCCTGATATACCTGAGAAGTGCAGCAAATAAGGGTATATAATCCCTGCGCTGATCTGAAAGCCTTTCAGCATCCCTAGACACAATCTATCAAGTTAAGAACAGAGTGACAATAAATTAGCGATGGCTGTTCAGTCACAGCTTGGAATTCTTGGCTTTCGTCTCTTGGTATCAACACCAGCTTTCTGTCTACAAGCGTTTCTTATACCGCTTTATTATTCCACATGCTATTTCCAGTCCCCGCCAAGCTAAACAGTTCGGATGATTTGGCTTTCCAAATGGGAGGCCTACAGAGGATCCCAATAATATCACTTTTTAATTTTCTTTTTGGAGTGGTGATAAACCTTACAATATGCATCACTACAATATTATTCCCTTAAACCTTTAGCTTCAGCTCAGAACTGCTACTAACAGCTAATTTCATTCTTGGGATGAGAGAGAATGCAATTTGGAGCAGAGAACAGTGCTCGAAACGATTTGCCTGGAAAATGCCCTTCATTTGAATCCTTGACTAACAACCTGGTTAGCATTAGTTTCTTGTCAAATGGTAATGCTCTAGGAATTGCTCTTCCCAAACACACTTAACAGGAAAGCCTACATTTCTTCTCCCGCACTCTAATCTTCATTCACACACTTCATCCCAGCCCGTCTAACTCTCACGGAAATTCCTTATTTCATACAATTTCAGTATGTCCTGCATTATTGCCCAACCTTTAATTGATCCGGTTACCTTAGCAACGGTGGACCAGCTGTTCCCAATATGGAGATTTCAATTGGCTGTGACAGACAGCTTTTTCCTTTAATCTACATACTTCTGTAGTTTTCACCTTTGGGAGAAAAAAAAAAAAGCCTATTTGCAAGTGGGAGGTTTCCATCAATCGTGTCCCTCGATGTTTCTCTTGTATATTTTTTTTCACTTTTCTTGCAGTTTTAAGGGTGTTTTAACTATTATTCTTACAGGAAAAACACCCGAGTGTTCAGTAATTTTCCTGCAATGAGCAGTCAGAAGCCACTGGGTGAGGAGACCCTCTGTTGAAGAAAATCAGTTGACAAAAGCTGGGCTTCCCACATGTCAACTTTATTTGACAAAGCTCCTTGTCCTCTCCACATTTTTTTAAACTCCTCTTCCCATCCGCTGTGTTTACCCACCTTCGGCTGGCTAAACTGTTCACATGTTTCATGGACATTATCATAATTCCCATTAGCGGCAGGACACTTCAGATTTGTGCCAGGAAAAAGAAAAAAAGTGCCTGGGCTGTCACTTTGCAAAATCCCTCACTTTTGCCTGGTACTCGGGAAGAAACCTGTGCAGAAATCAGACGTAACCGGGCTTATTGCCATTCTTTCGAAAAGTCATGGCAAAGCTTTAGGATGAATGATGAAAGCTCTCCGTGCTGAATAGCGGCTAGTTTTTGCAACCAGCCAGCCTGGAACTGGTTTTACGGACGTCAGAAACCCGATCCGTTCAGTCCTCTGTCTGACACGCAGCAACAAACAGGAGGAAAACACCTTTCCTTGTGACACAGCCTTTACTTTTAGAAATGCCACGGCTGGAGCAAAGCAGATATGCAGATGCTTCTCCAAAGCTCACTTGCCACTGCATCCTCTTGTTCATTCCCGTGTGGAAATAAGAGCTTTTCAGTCTTTTCTTCAGTCACCTCCATCTGGACCACTTTGTCCTTGGCTGGTATTTGTTTTTCTGAATCCAGAGTGCTCCAGAGAAATTCCCCCATTCGTCTGAATCTGCTAACTGATTCCACACAAGATGCTCTTGCTAATTTGCTTCTATGGCAAAAATAAAAGCTGTTCTTGCTGGCAGGAGAAATGCATGGTCCACAGTTGGTTGTGATAGGATCTTTTTTCCCCTGTTTAAAATGTAAGATCTCATGAATTAAGAAGATACAGTATGTCCAGATCTTATACCAGTCAGTCTCTCTGATTCATCAGGGAGTCTCCTTGGTAACTAGCTGTTCCTCTCTGATGATTCGTGTTATAAAAAAGCTCTCTCAATTTAAAGATAAAATACAGTGAAAGGAGAATGAGGAAGTATACTGTATATGGGCTTAACACAGACACATGTATCATGTTTATAGTGCTATATTGTGCATTTCCTAGGTATATATGTATGGGGACAAACACATCTGTACCCAGGGAAACAATGACTTGGTATTTGCAAGAGGGCAAGATAGCTAGACAAACTCTAGTATTTGCTAGTATTCCTTGTTTGCATCACAATGTTGGTCACGGCATTTGCAATGTAAATAATCTCGGGGGGGGGGATGTTTTTGCTACTCGTGTTTAATGAGAGGCTCAGCAGCTCATGCTTTAGCGAGCCAGGTTTTCAGTTTTGCATGAGACTGATTACCAGTTAGAAAGATTCAGAAACAAAGCAATTTACAGCTGGAAGAATAGCCAGGTTATTGGTGGCTACCGAGTAACCCTTGCTTTAGTAATTAGAGCGTGGACTGACCTCTCTTTGCTGCATAATAAGCCATCATTATTTCTTTCAGGTTGCTCAAGTTGAAAGGATGCTGCCCTTTGAAGACTATTTTTCTTTGAGAGCTAGTGTCAGAGGAGAAAGTTAGTTCAAGGTGAGGTTAAGAATGCTTTGTTTTTGAAGCAGATGATAATGGTGTGTTTGTAGTTAAGGACTTAATCAAAACCAGTCAGCATGCACACATCTCCCACCCCCAAAAGACCCCCCCAGCCAAGCAGGGAAAACGTTGGGTGGCAACAGCACAGCTTGCAGTTCTCTAGCAGCTTCCCTCTGAGGATCTCAAAGTGCTTTAGAGCCATTGAGATGAGGCAGGTAAACATCCTACAGGTGGGAACACTGAGTCACAGGCTGAAGTCAATATTTGCAAATTCGGGCACCTTAAATTAAGCACCTACACCTACAATGCGCTACAAATACAGAGCTGTGTTTTCAGCAGCTTTGAAAAATGTGGCTGAAGAATTTTGCCCAGGCTTACGGAGGATTTTCACGCCTTATGCATAGTGGCAAGGGCCTTCTGGTACCTGCTTTATCTGACATGGGGCATCTACAGGGTCTTCCCACTTACAAAAGGCTTAGCACCTTACTTTGGGGTGGGGTTGGAAGGAGGAGGCTGCTAACCTTAAGCACATGCAAGTGCAAGCTGTTTCCACTCATACTTTTCTGCTTCTTATTTGCAAAAATGAATTTCACTCTCATGTAAGAAAGCCACATAGCAAACTTCTTGGGCCTTCTGACAAATAAGCAATCAAATGAAGCTTAAAATACTGAGTCAGGTGTTCAGCTGAGGGACTGCCTGCTCACATCTCACCTCATTTTCTGCACTGTGTCCAGGGTCCTACAAATACACAAAACAAACAGTAGGAGCAACTCATATACTGACTTTTATGCTAAGAGAAGCCAAGTTGCTTTACAAACAAGAGTCGGTTAGCCCACCACTCCTGGGGTGGAGTCCAACGAACAGGTAGGAAGGACAGCATGTTGCATAGTACGGAGAATGGGTATTTGGAGAGGGAGATAGGGAAAATTCTGTGCTTATGAAACACAGACCATGAAACTTTTAAGATCCAGGCAGGGTAACCAGGACCATATTAACATCCTGAGAAGGGCGTGCCAAGATTCAAACCTGTGGCTTCAGAGAGGCGTGGTATTGCAAACCAGAAGCATCGACAATTGTCAACCCCTCCAACAAGCACTACATGCACTCAAACCTTTATTTACTGAGTAGCACAAGGGAGATGGAATTGATTGTGATGAACGAGGGTTCATATATTCGAGCCAATTTCTGATGCAATTAATACACACTAGGGACACAACCTCATTTTGGATAACTGAGGTTGTTGGATAAGCACATTTGGGATAATTTAGGTCTGACCAGACTCCCAGATGGATGTAGAGCCCCGCTCAGCACACCACAGCCAGCGAGTGGGGGTGGGAGAGCTGGAGGAAAGATAATGATCTTTTCTCTTTCCTGCTTTCTCTGTGCTGTGTTGTCTGGTGCTACTGTGGGTGCAGGTGGCTGACCTTCTGTGACTGCAGGTGAACCAAGACATGTCGGCCCAGAGAGACATCTAGGCTAGGTACAGATATTACACATTACTGGTATAAGTGGTCAGAAACCAATCTAAAGCCAAACTAAACATGTAACAGAATAGAAGTTCAGTGCACATAGACTGCTTTAAAAATGGCAGAACCACAGGTGGCGGAAGCTGGGGGTAACGGGGCTTTTCCCACCAAATGCATGGCAGTGAGCAGGGCCGCAGGGCAGCCCAGCCATGGGATCCAGGCTGCTGCAGCAGGAGGAGGAGGGCACGTACACTCAGACACGGAGCCAGGATCATAGCTAGCCAGGATTGCAGCCCTGGCATGTGGATTACTGCCCACCATGGCAGCCAGGCAAGTTTCAGTCTACTCTGTGAAGGGGAAAGGGCTGGTTAGGGGCAGATCAAGGCCATCATGGTCTGGGACGGAATGCGGCAGAGGCAGGGACACGGGCTGGGGTGAATGGGGCCCTGGGCTGGGTTATGGGATGCTCGGAGCCTGGGCGGTTTGTCCAGGGGCACGAGGTGGGGAGAGGGCGCCTGCCATTGTGCACACCCCAGGGAGGCCTGGGGGGAGGGGCACATGCCCCCCCAATCTGTGCAAATGGTGGAGGTGGGCTTCTGTTGTGCACTTGGCTCTGCGCCCCACTGCTGCTGCCACCCCAGGAGCGGTGTGTCCCCTGCCTGTCTGGCAGTGGCAGGCACGTGGCATTGTGCAGCTCTCGGGGCAAAGGTGGGGTGCAGAGCCCAGTGCACAACAGCAGCCTTCCTCTTTCCCGTGCACAGATCTGGAGGCCTCCACTGGGGTGTGCATAGATGCGGGAGGCGCCCCCCCCCACTGCGCCTGGACAATTTGCCCAGGCTCTGAGCATCCCATGACCTGGCCCATGGCCTCATCCACCCCAGCCTCTGCCTCTGCCTCTTCCCCACTCCCTCCCTCACTGTGGGGGTGTCAATCTTCACCCTCCCTCACACCCCTTTCTGATGACAGACTTACCTGCTGGGGGGTGGGGCTGGGTGCATGTGCATGCAATCGCACATGCTCTCAGCCCCCCCCAATAATAATTTCCTCCTTCACTTATGGATGGAACTCAGTCTAAGATAGACCTGGATGGATGTAGCATCAGACCTAATCAGTTTAGGTTAGGCCTGCTTATTGACCTTCAATACCGCATCCCCTCCCAACTCAATTTAGCTCATAGTCTGCTGGCATCCCAGGCACCTCTGTTGGCTCCCCTGCCCCCACCCTGTTGCAGATGATAACCTCAGCCTCACTCATCTTCTCCAGCCAAATGCCAGGCTGCCCCTGTCCCTTGGTTATTATAGAAATGGCAAGAGCTGGGATTTAGAGCAAGTATGGCTGGGGGTGGGGGGCACATGGTTGGGAGCCTCTGCTGCCAACCATGTTCCTGGTTTGGCTGACAGCTCCACATGGCTCTCAGCCCTGGTTCCTGCCTGTGTCAGCTGAACTGGGCAGCAGTCGGGGCAGGGGTGGGTGTGTGTGTGTGTGTGTGTGTGTGTGTGTGTGTGTGTGTGTGTGTGAAGAACGGAGGCCCCTTCGTGGCTGAATAAGCACAGCTGGGGGGGTGGCACCCCTCCGCTGCTGCTGGTAGCTGGGGTGGGGCAGGGCTGGGGAGAGAAGCTGCACTGGGAGGCATGTGGAAGCATCCCCTGCTTTCTGGCCTCATCCAGCAGTGGTGACATGTAGGCAGTGCATGGGAGTGCACGTACACCCCTGAGAGTGCTGGTGCACCCCTGACATGTCACACTCCCTGCTTAGGCAACAGGCAGGGAGGGCCGGTGGGAGCACCGGTGCCCCCCGTGCGAGCACTGGCCAGGGAGTGGGAGTGGTGCGCCACTCCTGGAAGCCAGTGAGTAAGATTGGATGCAGGTACTTCCCCCGACTCCCCCTAGTTGGTGAGATTGGCCATGGAGGGAGCCCCCCCGGATGCTGACCGGTCACTGGGGGGGGGAGGTGGGGCACGTGCCCCCTCTGAGTAAGGTGGCACCAGTCGCCCATGTCAGCCAGTGCAGGCATCTGCGTGCCCCCCGACTGATGGGCGAACATCTGTCCCATTCGCTCCTGATCCAACCTACGGGGCTTAGAGAAATCGGTGTAGGTTTGACTGATTCTGCCTCAGGCTTTTTGAACGTCTGTACCTAACCCTGAAGAGACATACCCTGCCACCTGATCTTGTCCTGTTGCCAGGGGCCTCCACTGAAGTGGGACAAAAGGGAAACCTGCCCCATCTATCTTTTTGCTTCTTATTTGACCTTTCTGGAGCTTAAAAATCAATTTTGAGGCTTTTGTTTTCACCAGCTTTCTGCTGTGTTCCACCATGGGGCAGTGGGGCAGGTGGAGAAGAGCAGATGCTTCCCTGAGGAGAAGGAAAGGGAAGATGGTTGCATGACTTCTTCGCAGAACGGAGGGATGAGGCTGACCCTCCTGACCACAGGAGAAAGCATAGAGAAATCCAATAAAAACTCGGTTCTGTTTCCCCCCTGAAGTTTTCCATATGTGGGAGAGGGGAGGGAGGTGAAACAATGCTGATGCTTAGAGTGCCCGTGCCCCTTGGGCTAACTGTGGATACCTCAGGAACGTGTTCACTGCCCCCCTCTGCCCTGCAGGAGCCCATGTCATCCCTATTATGCTTTGCTCATCTGGGTGAATTAACCTCTCCCACAACCTGCTTCCAGTGGGCAGTACACCTGCTTGTTTGCCTGACTTTTCCTCAACTCTCTGCTGGGATACGTTAAATGGCAGTTTGAGAGAATAAAAGGAAGGAGTCAGTGACAGGAAAAGGGTCCTGTCCTGATGGAGTGGTGGTGTTTGGTCAGCAAACCTCTACCTTCATCAGATCAGATACCCTGCCCTTTTCCTATTGCATTTGTAATTTGCTTAGGGGACCTTTGCAAGGGAATAGGAAACAATACACTTCTGCTGACACAAGTTCAGTGAGTTGTGCACATCCTCATTAGTATGGCCTTGCAAGATGTACCAGAGTAGACAAACAAATCTATCAGACCACGGGTCATACCCTAGGCAGAGATGAGCTCCTTTACTTCTCACTGAAAGCCATGGGATAGTTCTTGGTACTTCTGGCTAATTTATCACTCAAGGCATAATTTAGGATAATCTAGTGCATAAGACCACTTTTCAGGTTATGAACCCCGCCAGGGACCAGAGGGGAAGAACTGAAAAGCAAATGATATTTAATTCACCAACCAAACACAATGATTCACAAAGAGCCAAGTAGTGTTTTATGTGCCTGCTCTAGCCATGGAGGGTTATTCTTTTACCCAGCCCTCAACAGAAGCTCTGCTTATACAAGCCCCTTCCAGACTATGAATCTGTGAAATAGGGCGCTATTTAAAAAAAACAGCAAAGAACACCTGACCCGTTTTAACATGGCAACTTTTCAGACAAGGGCTCAAAAGCCTACACTGTGAACAGGATCATACACACTCCAGTGAAGACACACTCAGCAACCCAGCTAAGAACAACGGGCATTTCAAAAAGCACCTTCCTTTCTTAGCACATGGGCAACTGCTTGGGGTGGAGTGGGGTGGGAAAGAGTTGCCAAATTTTGACTTGCCAAAGAGCTGTAATTGCCAGAAATTACCACAGATATCTTTTTACTAGTGCTGGGGCATGATAGCTTTAAATAGTGGTGCCTCTGCACTGCTTCCAAAGTTGTCCTACGTTTAGGGTGGCTGTCATAAAGGACAGTCCAGTTTTCTGCTGCTCTGTCCTCTGTTGATATGAAACCCAACGCCTTTATGTCCTCTGTATTTCTCTTTAAGAGAACATAAAGAGGACATAAAGGTGTCCGAGTTCATATCAATAGAGGACAGAGGACAACCAGTGTCCTTTATGATGGCCACCCTACCCGCGTTATAAATCAACCTTTTTATCATTCCAAAAATCAGCATGGAAGTTCCTTCAAAAGGCACAAGTTGGTCAGGAACGCTCTGATAGCGTCAGGCAGGGGTGTCCAAGGAAGAATTTTTATCCCTTAGGCTGAACAAAGGGTTTATAATGTAATAATCTGAGCTGGTGTGCAGTGGCAGGAATGGGGTCTGCTAAGTGTTCTTGCTGTTATGTGTGTCAGGGATTTAGGCCTTTCTCAAAAGCACTTGGTGTTGGGTGCAGCCAAGGCTGGGGATTTGACTGGGGTGTGCCAATGCTCCTGCTGGAACTTCAACCCAGAGGCTCCTGGCTAGAGGGTCTAGCCACTCCACTTTGGGTTAAATCATCACCATATATGGGGTCAGAAAATAATGTTACTGCATGGCATGACCGCCTGGTGCCTCCCAAGAATGGAGGGGCACCATGGTGGTGAGCGGGGACTGCCTGCAGCTGCCAGCATTGGTGTCAGTGAGTGGGGGCCACCTGCAGCCACTGGTGTCGGTGAATGAGGACTGCCTGCAGCTGCCAGCATCAGTGTCGGCGAGTGGGGACTGCCTGCACACACTGGTGGTGGTGTCGGTGGCATGGGGGGAGATGGTGAGCAGCAAGTGGGGACTGCCTGCAGATGCCACCTCCTGTGTCGCTGGTGAGGAGGGGTGGGTTGCAAGCAGCGGCCGCCCGCAGAAACCGGTGGAGCCAATCTCGGGGTGGGGCATAAGCCCCTCCATGCCCCTCCTATGCATCGCCTATGCTGCAAGGTCTGATTAGTATGGACTGTGGGAGTTTTTGCTTTTCTCTGTAGCGGGGTGTGTGACCCTGTTCCTTGGATCTCTTGAGGGTATTTTAACAACCTTTGCACCATCAGGACATTAGCTGCTGCAGTCGCCTGCTTTATCTATAGCAGATTAAGGTATTACATTTTGTGGCTGTGTCAGGGTTGATTGTATAGTTTTGCTAGGAGGTTAGACAATGGATTTGTATAGGATGGTTTGGATAGGGGGGACATAATGCCCAAATAACAGAGAACATTTCCCCAGTCCTAGAATACAGGTGGAGGGAGAGGCCTAGATCTTAAATAGCGATTTTTCCTTTTTCTGGCTCTGTGGGCTGGCTCTTCTAGCCGGGCATTGGTGCTTTCTTGGACACCATATCAATGCAGTACACGAGGGGGTTAGGTTCAGAGTGGCTGAGCTTGAGGTTAAAGGTAGACCCTTGAGAGCTTCAGGCTTGCCCAGGTCTGGCCATTCAAGTTCTTCAGTACTGTGACTGCCACACAACTTGCTCCTTCCTGAGACAAAGCATCCATGTCCACTTGTACCCAACCAGCCCCAAACTCTGCCTGCTTCAAGTGACAGAACAGAGGGGAGAAGACCTTTGCAACTTAAAGAGCTTTTATGGCAGGTGAGAGTCTGGGAATCAGAACCCTGCACCCATATCCAAGTGGGAAGCAGGGGAGGGGAGGACCCCACAGGTTCATATTTGAGAGTGTGGATCAGGCTTATGCCAATTATGACTCAGCCTGCACAAGTATAGCGGTACATAACTCCCATCGAACTCAGTGGGAATCATAACTGACTAAGAACTGATTATGGATGGCAGGAATTAGTCCAGTGTGCATATCTATTTATATCTGTATCTATACCCCTAACTACACTATACGAGGCCTTCAAACCATTCATCAGTATTATATTTGTGTCATTATCACCCATTAGCTTGTTGCAATTTTCTATACTTTCAGTTCTTCAATTACATTGATTATCACATTAAACATTTCTTGCGTTAAAAGAACAAGCTAAAAATAATAAGCTTGTATCTTCATAATACAAATGGAACGGTTTCATTTGTAATATTGAGAACATGGTGAGCTCATTTTCTAGCTGTAATGAAACTCTCCAGATCAAAAGGTCCAATTCATAAAAACACTTACAGCAAGCCATGCACATTTCCCTTTGCTCCCACATTCCTTTAAGTTCAAATCAAATTGAAGATTAGATCCCAGATTGAAATAAAATGGAGGAACGTGGCTGCATGTTGCATAAAGTTAGGGGAAGGACCAGACGAAAATGCAGGGAATCAAGTATGATGGCAGGGAAAACCCCTTTCCATCATTAAACATACACGACTGATGACCACCTGGTCACCAGCAGGGATTCATACATCTTCTCCAGCAGCAGTCATTTACTTTTGCTTGATTTCCCAAAATAGCAACATGCTGCTGGAAGGGGGTGAAATGGAGAGATGAAGTTGTGCTGAAACTTGTATTTATTAAAAATATGAACTTTTACCCAAAAAGGCCCTAGGGGAAGAAAGTAGAGGAAGTTTTGAGTTTCAACGCCACCTCTGAGTTAACAAATGAAAAGCAGCATGTATCAGGTGTCAAACACGGGAAAGAGCAGGTTTCATTACTTATTTTGATCCCTCCCTGCGCCAGTTCTAAGCCCCGAGTCACATTGCAATGATTAAAGTGTCTAATACAAAATTGAATGCCTCCTTCCAAAAGACTGCTACACCTCCACAGTGGGTATAAATGACACAGCCCCAGGATCTGCCCCACTAATTTAACTGCCAAAGACTGTAAAAATCATTCTAGTCCATATACCCACCCCCAGCTGTACTATGGGCTGCATTCAGCTCCCTAGGCACTGCCTGGGGCAGGGTGGTGTGCAGCGCCCAAAAGCATGCAAGTTCCACCAATTCCAATAGATGACACAGCCTTTTATCCCATCTCAGCATACATGGCCACATCTTCAGGATGATATGAAGCAGATGCAGTGCTCTATCCACCTCACCATCTTGTAGGGTCTGGAGTGCCGGGGGTTGTAGGAGGGTGTAGTTACTGTATTCCTCTGAACTATCTAAAGTCCATCAGAAAAGGAGGGATCATAAGAGCTGTTTCTACGTTGTGCCCTTTCCCTGGGTGGGTGTGGATCTCCCCTCAGCTGTTTCCCAGTGCACCCTTCCTCCAAACTGTAAAGTGTTGGCCCTATTGAACAGGGAGGTGACCTACTTCTTCAAAATTGCATATGGGACCAGGGTTGTGATTACTAGACACTTACCTTCCATAAGAGCTCTTTAAGTTGCAAAGGTCTTCTCTACTCTGTTCTGTTAGTTAGAACAGGCAGAGTTTGGGGCTTCTTGGGTTTCTGATAGGGTGACCATATGTCCTGGGCAAACCAGGACACTCATGACTTCTGTAGCTTGGTCCTGGCCAGTTGGTCAAAAGTCCCACAGCAGAGTCTGGGGGGGATGTAGAGTGGCATGGTGCACAGTGCGGGCGGCCAGGCAGACATTGTTGCTGCTAGGCTAGAGCAAGGCAGGCAGCCCAGAGAAGGTGCCACCTCGCTCCAGTCTGATCGCCTTGCTCCCACCGAGCAACAGTGGTGTTTGCCTGGTGCACCATGCTGCTCCACATCCCCACCAGACTCCGCTCTGGCACTGTTGACCAGTTGGCCAAGACTGAGCTACAGAAGCTATACATGTCCCAGTTTCCTTGGGACATACAGTCACCCTAGTACTAGAGGACATGGATATCTTTTCTCAGGGCAGAGCATGTTGTGTAGCATTCATGGTTTTGAATAACTTGCATGGCCGGACCTGGGCAAGCCTGAAGCCCTCTGGGTTCTGCCGTTAGCCTCAAGCTCAGTCAGTCTGACCCTAACACGCAGCCCCACAGCAGGGCTGGGGCTGTTAGGCCCACTACACACATTTCTGCCACAGGGAGCAATGGGCAGCAACAGTAGGTTGTTATGCAGACCAAAGCCAAGAAAGGGATGAAGCTGTCAGATATTGCAGAGGTTTGCCGATAGCCCAGGAGTGCAGGAATGACAGAATTCAGTTCCCTCCTTCCCTTTCCCCCTTCAGTCTGTCAACTGATCCTGTCTTTCCCTTCCCTCTGTCTCCTGGTCCCTTGTTCCAGTTTCAATACTGGCACTTAGCAAGTCCTAGTTTGGACTAGGGGTCCAAACTAGGACTTGCTAAGTGCTGATCTTGCATTTATTGCACTTATTGTCCAAACATGGGCTCTTTAGCCAAACCACAGTTTCTCCTTTCAGGATCCTTAGCTATACCCCACCAGCTCATTGTCCCAATCCTCCTAGTTCCCTATCCAAGACTCTTTGCCCATTCAGTCTCTGAAATACTTTGCAACCAGTTTTCGTTTCTCTGCCCCTCCATTTCCCTTTCCTGGCTTCCAGATACTGTTTCCTTTGCCAATCAAGGCCTGAACTTTCACTCTTCCACCCTGTTTCCACTCCGTCTCCCTTTTTGCTTCAAATCTCTCACCCTGCACTTCTGGGGTGAAGGTATCCACCTACCACCTCCTCTAACAGAAGTGGATACTGGGAGAGGACAGCGGAGAGAGTCTCCTGTGCTCAACACCAGCCAGGAGCAACAATTGCAGGGAAAATCCTGCTCGGTTTGGAATCTGCAGACACTTTAGCTGCCAAACTCTTAACAAGTCTCTACTGAGCATATGCAAACAGACCTTCAAAGCCTTATCACTTGGCCAAATATGGAGAGCTTTTCATGGAAACAGCAAAAGGCTCTTTCTTGATGCCAGGCTAACCTCCCTGCCAAATGTCAACTCTCTGCTCCAAAGCATGGAGTTACTAAATATTTTCAGCAAAATGGTTGGAAGAGTATTGAATATGGGTAAAATAATTGATCTTCCCCTCATATTCCCCTTGAAAAAGCTGAATCATTGTTAGCTGAAACTGCTCCCAAAATTTCAGCTGGAGGGAGATGCTCAGCATGGACATTTTCAGCCTGAATGGTACAATTCTGAAACTGAAAACGGAAAACGGGGCCTTATCACGGGAAATGTCAGGTGACCTTAACTAAAGACAGCGCTACCAGTAATACTCACCCAGCTGCATGCAGTCACTGGGATTGAGGGCCTTTATTTTCAGAAGTGCTAATCATCGTTACATTGACACAGAAATCAGATCTCTATTCTAGTCCCATTTTTACACTATTGCGTTAGCTCCTTCGGCGTGAGACCAGAATCTGACTCTCCATATTTACATCTCCACTCGTAGATATTCCAAGCCATACCTATCTAACTACGTAGAACTTGTGTTTGACCATTAAAAGAACTCATTTAAAGTATGCAGTCAGTTATGTTATAAATTACATTTAAGCATACTGCAATCATAATTTATTTGGCTCTGGAAAATTGCTAAAGTCAAAGTTGAATCTACAGCTAAGATGATACATGGGATATTGTCTGCAGTGCTCATACTCGTAATGAAATTGCATACATTATGAAGCAATTATCATAGTTTAAAATTCCAATAACAGTTTGAAAGCATCGGTGCCCGGAGTTCTCCATTTGCACAAAGGTTTTCTTTACTGCACCTCCCTGCCTAAAAACATTCACATTTTAAACATGCGTAATGTTTTACAAACCTTCCACTTGTCATCCTTGTTACAAAAAGAGCGAGAAATTCCATCAAGAAAACCTACCCACTGTTGCGTCATCACTGGTAGCCATCATCCAGTTAAACCTGCGCCAGACAAAATCGCATATACGCGCGCACACACACATACATACATACACACCTTCCCAAGCTTAATGTTTGGCAGCTGATCTTTCATCTGCAGGAGAGTAAACTGTTGCATTCTCCATCTCTGTGAGACCATCAACTCCTTTCCTATCAATCTATCCCCTCCAGGAGAAGCAGCCACTCCTGCAGTAAATTTTCTTCCGGAGGGAGACATACATCATTTTTGCAGGCTGTCTCAGTTGCTCTGCGGACAGGTTAGTGGATGCGGTCAGCATGAAGATGCTCGAACTCCATTTTTTTCTTCCATCTTCAGGATGGAAGGGCCAAATTCTCTGCTCATGCACATGCTGACTTTAGTGGGGCTATGCCAATGGACGCTGACAGACGGCAGGCTGGCAACTGTGGGAACTTTACACCTGCTTACTGAGTCTAAATTTGATTCAGTGGATTTTGGATGAGGCCCACTATGATTGTGAACAGCCTGTGCTATGCCACCTCCCATCAGAGAAAGCAGGAGTTGATGTTGCTGGTGCCTTGCAAGACTGGGCCTCAGGAGATCAATCTCCAGGTGGAATACCCTCTGCAGCTACAGAAAGTCTGCTAGCTTGTTCAAAGAAAAAAAAATCCCTACTATCAAAGAGCTGTTCACTGGCCCCTGAGGAAGAAAATGTAGTGGTTCCAGTCCAGCTGCTAGAGAAGTCCCCGTATCTATCACAAAATCTACCACCACAATTGACACTCTTGTTAGCAGGCTCAGCGGGAAAGGTCAAGGATTGAATGGGCCATGGAAACTGAACAAAGGAGGATCATTTCAGGCAGCCTTTATCCATTAGCTTTCTCTGCTGCTGCCCATGCTGAAACTGTTCAATGAATAGAGAGGACTTCAGTTCTTAGGGCTGGCAGCTTTTCAGTGGCCTCACATTTCTTCTACAGCTTGCATCTATGCACATGCCAGCTAGCTGCTTAATTCAGGGGTGGCCTGTGGAGTGGTCCCATCCAGGCCATTCAGCTACAGGAGGTTGGGGGTGCGGCAGAAAATGTGGAGCCCCTAGGTCCTGATGGACACGGCTGTTGGTAGCAGCAAGGTGGATGAGGGCTGCGCAGATACAGCCCTGGCTTGCCTCGTGCCTGCTGGACCCATGCTGCTGCACTGCCACGGCTGGATCCTCACCACCTGTAACGCTGCTGCCCCAGTACCCCTCACTGCTACCCTTGCATGCACCACAGCTGCCAGCAGCCCTACACATCTGGCTTTGGAGGACACCCATGGTCTAGATGCAGGCCAGGGCTCAGGGTGAGTTTGACACCGCTGGCATTGACACAAACACATATACACCTACACAATCACAAATACACACACCGAAATGTAAGGCATCTACTCTTAGATCAAACCACCGAGTGCTTGCTTCTTGGCCCACCTGTACTTGGCCTATATTTCCAAAGGCTTGACTCCCAATATTGACCTCATTTTTCACAAGAAATATGTTCCCGTAACCCCGTTAAGGTCATATGGAATTCCTTTCGCAGTCCTTCTTATAAATGATGGTACCAACTGTTCCCTACTAAGCCTGGCTATTCGCAAACAAATGCCACAGAGATGAGTGATTTTTTTCCCGACTTTGCACCATTTGGAAGCCCGTTAATTTGGCGGCTGTGGTGTTAAGTAATGAACGTTCCCGCGGCAAGGTCACAATTCCATTTTACGTCAAATAACTATCTTTTCTCATGTATGATACATGAAGCATATTTCTCACTCAGGGCACAATGTTTTATTAACATTATTTCCCTTTGTTCTTTTGTACAGATTGCCCATTATGACTATCTAGACTGCCTGCATGACATCTTTAACAAAAAAAATGCAATGAGTAATTATAAAAAGGGAAATTCATCTGATGCCACATTAGTTAACCCCTGGGTATTTTCCTTGAGCGGGGAACTCCTGTTATTATTTACAAGACAACATGGGTTTATCCAGGCCACATGGCGTTTTTCCTCAGTGATACATATACGTGCAGGGCGATGACAGAGTAATGTGAGGGTGGATTGTTCAATCCAAGCTGAGAAGACAAATTGAAGCTTTATACGGTGTAGTAGAAGTGGTAAAGAGTTGAAAGTGAGAGCTGCTGGAATAAATATCTGAGATGAGGACTTGCAGAAAAGGTACACTGCCACTGCTGATAACACCTCGGCGAGTGTCAAGTTGGGTTAATTTGCAAGGGCGACAGATGTCTCTGAAGCAGACAAATGAATAGGAAAAGACACTAAAGCCCCTGGGCCAGGTTCTCAGTTGGTGTAAGTCACTGATTCTCTGCACCACAGCTTCGGCCTCCTGCGTTGAGATGGATTAACTCAAGCTCCTAATAAATATCTGTTTGCAAGGCAAACAAACTGGATTTGTCCATTCTGAGGATAAACGCAGATTGACTGGCTCCCTGCAGCATCCAGGACCTAAGGTGTGAAAGTGCTTAGCATTGGCTTCACCCTGCCCATGCTAAGCACTTTCACGAACTTTACTGGAAGTTGCCTTGCTGACTTCAATAGGAACGCAGAGCAAGACGGAGCACTTTTGACAGCTCCCCTCATTGTGATGTCTGGGGTGGTTGAAGACAGGAGGGTGACAGAGCAATAGGACGGCTTGCTGACAATGTACCTTGTTGGGGATTTGAACACAGATCTGCGTTGCCTGAAGAAAATACGCAATGCCTGTGAGACTGAAGTAGTCCTCTGCTTTGCCATCCCATAGACCGACACAAGAGCAAACATAATGTAAATTAATTCTATTCAGACCTGTATATTTCTGTCCCAAAGGATCATCACCCTATTCTTGCATGCTCAGACAATAGCCACCTCCACACACACACACTTATATATAAAAGACAGATAAAGATATAAAGATATACCCTGGTTCACTTTAGTCTATAGGTTTTATCAGTGCAAGTGTGGGATGCAGGTATTATGAGCAGTATTATGAATAATTTATTCACCTAAACTACACCCCCACAGAGAGGCACAAAAATTCACCGCTATCCAAAGGCAAGGAAAGTATTAGTTTTTTTTGTGGTTTATTGAACTTTTTTACCACTGCCTACTCCTAGAACTAGACACTTTCCCGCAAAACCCTTTCTCTCTGTCTCGGTCCCAATCTCCTTGCCCGTCACAATATCACCTCAAGTTTCAGTCCATGTTCTCCCCATGGTCAACCTCCACTTCCCATCTGTTCCCCCCCCACCTTATATCCTGGGATCCCTATATTTAAATTTAGCAGCTGTTTTTTTCTACTCTGCTGAGGCCCAGTAAAGGGCTATTGAAAGCACAGGAAAGACAGGTTCTCGGGTCCTAATCTAGGTATGGCATGGCCGCAGCATCCCAGAGCTAAGTTGCTGGGAAAGCCCTGCTCAATACAGGCAGAAACTGTGGAATTTAGCTACTAAAATCTAGAGGGCCTTTACTGAGCATGTGCAAACTGTGGCTTTTAAAAGCATCAAAAAGGCCCATCTCTGACCAAAAGTCCCCCGCCTGCCAAATTTAGCATCCCCTGATTTAGCTCTGAAGCACAGGGGATGCTAACATGGTTCAAAGTAAATGTCATCTGAATTTTTGACGTTGGCAAGAACGGGCCTTAGACTGCAAACAGGGAGGCAATCTTAATGACAGGTAGCGGCAGCAGCTCCACCTAGCAGACTTAGTATCTAACTTCGGTGCTTTATGTCCCTAATACTTATCTAACATTAATTAATCCCCATTATTATTATTCTTGTTGCTTCAGCACTTGGCAGCCCTGATCCTGGGCCAGAATTCCACTGTGCTAGGGCTGAATAAACCCAGAGCAAAAAGGCAATTTCTGCACCAAGCAGTTTACAACTTAAGTCTCTGGGAGATGAGAAAGTGTGGTTATTCTCATTTTGCAGAGAGGATAACTCAGGACCAACAGAGAGTTTAAATGACTTGCTCAAGGAAACAACCCAAGTCTCCTAATCCCTTGATAAGTGCTTCATTCTCTGCAAACGGCCCTCTCTGAAGCTGTGGTCTCCTTCTATAACAGATACAACAATATGTACTTTAGTCTAGTGAAATAGTTTGCTCATGTGGAATAATAGGTAGAAAATCATTCCCTTTGCCTTTTGATATACATTTTAAATTCCTTTATTCATTATGAATTCCTTGGTGCAGCTGTGAAGGTAAAATATGTGAAACTATAGGAGTTCCGTTGCAATTTAGCATTAATTAATGTCCACTTTTTGCGCAGCATTAACACTAACATGTCTAATCCTTCAGAGACCATTGTGGGAAAGGCTTTTCTTTTATTCTTTTGGAGTCTGTGAGTTGTCAGAAGTGCAGTGCCTTTGCATTTTAGACTTTTAGTCAAAACTGTGTCACGAGGGTTTTGAAGTGTTGGCAGAAATTATACGTAGTGCCCATTTTATCCTACTGTACTCCCTATAATTGAGATTCTAGTCAGTCTATTCTTCTTGTCTTTTCATGTTTGCAAGTCTATGTAGAAAAGGACACCTCATTTCCATAGAGACCATGATAAACTTTTTGTTAGAACAACAGGTCTGTCAATCCTCATTCGTCTTATTTTGGCAGAGATTTACTTAAATGTAGTGCATCACTTGTACCATTTATACTTCTTTTTTCCCTTTGTAATGTCGGACGAAATCCTATTCCTAAGCCAGCTTTTGAAAGTCAGGGTCTGTAAGGTGTTTTTCTGTAGCTGTCCATTGCAATAAGAACTTACTGCTAGTTCTACTGGCCTCGCATCCTCTGGCAACACAGGCTATCAGGTACTAGGGATAAATACATTTTCATTCAAGTCACTTTTTTTCAATGTAGCAAAAGCAGCTTCCCTCAACTTCCTCATTGGGTTAAACCACTCTATTGCTGGAAGGCATGGATTTAGTAGTCTAATCTGCAAGTTTTCAATATGTCCAGGCCCCACATTTATGGGTTCTCTCATGAGAAAGAAGTGCCTCAGGCTAGGGACAGACATTCAAAAAGCTGGAGTCTGAATTGATTCAATCTTTGCAGGTTAGTTTAACCTGCATAAATTGAACCAATTTGCAAGTGAATAGACATTCACTTTTGACTCTGGAAATGCAGGCGTGTGCCTGCAGCGGCACAGGCCAGAAGCCAGGGGGCGCTAGAGCGCGCCCTTGGCTGGAAGGAAACTAAGCGAAGGGAAGGGGCATGATGGGGCCCGGGCAGGCCTGGGTATGATTGGGGAGGGGTTTAAACCCCCACCATAGCCTGCAGGTACCCCAGCCGGGGTCTGCCTTGTCAGGGGTCCCTAGCCCCCTCACCTGCCCACTCACGCACTGGCTGGTGGCAGGAGCCGGGGCAGGGCCAGACCCCCCATAGCCTGACTGGAAGTGAGGGTTTAATCCCCTCATTGCAGGGGGGTGTGTGTGCGGGTATTGATAGGCTCCATTCATGCATCCAGGACGGTGCACCCGGGTCCACAGTGCCCAGTCGCCAGCAGCCTGAGCGGAAGGGGACTGTGGTTTTCTGGCAGGCTGCAGCTGCACTGTGGATCCCCACCCCCTTCTTCTCCCAGTGGTGGCAGAGTAAACTTATTACAGTGAGCGGATGCAAGGCACCTGTCACCCACCACCTGCTCACAGTGGCACTGGGTGCTCAGGGTGGGCTGCTGCTGTCCAAGGTCATGGGCAGCAGTGGGGGAAGGGAATGGACTGCCACAGCCTGGTCTGGCCTGGATTCATGGTCCATGGGGCATAGGCAGCAACTGGACCACGGCAGCCTACTCCAAGCGCCCGGTGCCACCACAAGCAGGCGGCGGGTGAGGGGTGACTTACTTCCACCCACTGTGATGGTTTGCATTGCTGCTGGGAGAGGGAGGGGTGGGCTGTCATGGGGCCAGTTGCTGCTTATGCCCCTGGGCTGCAGGGCTGGGCTGGTTGGGCTGCACTCCTGGGCTGTGGAGCTGGGCCGGATTGGGCCGCAGCAGTCCTCCATCGCCTCCCCTGCCACTGCCCATGCCCCTGGCCTGCAGCAACCCAACCCAAGTGCCTGGCACTGCCATGAGCAGGCAACAGGTGACAGATGCTTCACCTTTGTCCAGCACAATGAGTTTGCTCTGCCACTGCCAGGAGAGGGAGCGGGGAGGGGAGCCGTGCTGCCACAGTGGGATGCAGCCGTGAGTTGGGCTCCATAATTAGCTTCTGTTATCTGGCAATTGTAGTAGGCTACCATCCTACTATTAAGGATCCTGTGTTGTGAACACGGTACTGCAGAGTAGACAGGGGAACCCCATGCCATTCATTAACAAATGATAATGCATGCTTGTTAGCAGCAAAGCTTCTGCAAAATTCCCTGAGGACTTTGCAAGGTTTTTATGAAAACAGAATACTATGACATGACATTATTTGGGAAACAGTGTGTCACCATGGAAATAGAAACTTCCTTTTAAGGCATACGCACAAGGGAGCACAGCTAACTGCATGTGAGCAACCTTCAGTTTGGCAGTTCCTGACTGCTGAGTACTCATTTGTGAAACATTTAGATGCAGTCTCTTTCTTCATTTTTGTAGAAGAGAAAATTAAGTGGCCTTTGTTTTGCAAGAGATCAGACTAGATTATCATAAGACTCTCCCTTGTGTCCTTAACATCTAGGAAATCTATGGTAACAGGTAGATATTGCTAGAATCCCATGCGATTTGTGCAGTCTGAGGAAGGAACTTGGACTCCTTTGGATCAGGACAGATTTTACTGTAACTGGCTGCCCAAAGCCTGAAGCATGGTGTGTTATTATTTTGCATGTACTGTAAAACATGTGCACTGAATAAGGCAGGACCCTGTGCCAGGTATGCTGTATTGCACTCCCACGATACACACAACAAAGCGTGTACACTCTGGTGTATACTTACAGCCTGGGCAGAGAATTAGCTTGCTCAACTCAAAACTGAGCCCATCACTGAACCGGACACCCCGAGTCTACCCCCTCAGTGAAGACTGTTTTCCTGCCAAGTTCCAACCTAATACCCCACTGCTTTCAAGTGGGAGTTTCTGAAAACCAAAACAGTATTTTCTTTTAATAATGAGGTATATTTTCTTCCTATTCTCTTTGAATTAAAAAAAAAAATAGCTGAGGTTTTTGTTTGTTTGTTTTTGTTTTGTTTTTTACCTTCCAGGAAATATCACCTTCACCTTCAAGCAGATAGAGGATAGTGAATCTGGATATAACAACCCAAAAGGTCAAAGTTTCAGAAAGTCATGAGTAGGTGACAGGCAATATTTTTCCAATATTAACTATCACTACAATAAAAACCCATCAGGAGACACCAAACTTTATTCTCGAAGGACAAAAGGGTTCAAAATCTTCCTCTCACTCCTTCAAACCATTACAGTGGACGTGTCTACATGTGCATTTATGCTGGCTTAAATTTACTGCGCAGTAGGCTACTGTGCAGTAAAGTGGGAATAGCTGGTGTCTACACATGCAGGCATTAAAGTGCATTAATGCTGTGTGTGGACTGACTTAGGGCTGAAGCTAGTCCCAAGTCAGTCCACACTCACAGTGTTACTGCACAGTAAGGCGTCTACATGTGCATTACTGTGCAGTAACTAAATCAGGCATAAATTTGATACCTGCATGATGTAGGTATCAAATTTATGCTCAAATTGGTGTAAGTCGCCATATTTACTGTGCAGTACAGGCATGCACACATAGATGTGTGCTCGTACTGCACGGTAAATGCGCATGTAGACACGCCCAGTGAATGGAAAGTGATATTCTTTGCTGCATTTCCCTAGAGTAGCATGCCACCTTTTAAGGTGCAGTAGTGAAATTTGCTGTATTGCAAGAAAGGATGAGGATCGGTAGATCCCACTCCCGAATGCAGCCCAATGGAGCAATCTTGATCTAGCTGAGTTTCTGATGTCTATTTCTTTCCATGTTAAGATAAAAAAATCTACATGTATTTCTAAAATCAAACAAGAACAATGAAGTGAAATAGGAATAACTAAAGCCGTCTTCCTAAGGGGTGTAGCCTGCCCAGATTGTGTGTGTCACTCTCATTAGTGCTCAGGACATATATGCTTCAAAGGCAGTGTAAATGTTAAAGTGATTAACCCATCACATGGATTATAAATGGGCTTTGCAGAACAAAACAAATATTGTTTTAACCTTCCACCCACAAGCAACTACAGCGTTGCTTAATGTGATATTTCTCCAAAGCTCCTTTGCATCTGTCCACACTGAATTCATACTAAGAAGTTTGTACAGAGAAACTAATTGCTAAAATACCTAATTAATTTTTGCTTTCCAAGATGCCTTTCTAATAAAGATAATATATATGTCAGTGGATCTGGCACGGTTTGTATTGGAGCAATTTTTATTGAGTCCAGAGTAAATGTCCTATAATAAATTTTGTCAGTGCTGTCAGTTCCAGTCTTAATGGCATGAATAGCCACTTAGATTACTAAACAGTGGAGCTATTCAATGGCTTGTGGGTTTTGCCATCATGTACCAGTGTTCTCCAACATTTCCAGTCTTTGGCTAATATGCCTTTGACTAATTCACAAACCTTTTTATAAAGTGATAGGGGGTTCCCCCCAGTGCTTTTCCTGACCCCTACTGTTCACCTTCTTATGATTGATGCTACCTATTTTTCCTGTGAAACATAAATAACACAGTCCAGTTTACCTATCTGGATAAATGAATTTCTCGGAGAAACAGAAGCTTCTCCATACACAGCTCTAACACCTTAGTTTTATAGTGGTCATAAGGTTTCTTTTAAAATCTCAAACCAGCAGGCCAGATGCTGTGCCTTTTCAAACAGTTCTGAATCAGACATCCTTTCTGGCTTTGACAGCCAGGTTGCTGTAGCCTTGGGTCAAATTAAAGTCTAGAAATAAACTGTGCTTTGTAACTTTTTGAACACACTAGCATTACCAGATAATTCATTACCAAGGATGTCACTGCTAGTTGAGCCACTGCCAGGCATTTTTAGATCTTCCCAGTATGATGATCACAGTCCACTTTCTCATCAAGAA
This sequence comes from Crocodylus siamensis, assembly GCF_052110815.1. Lineage (NCBI taxonomy): Eukaryota > Metazoa > Chordata > Crocodylia > Crocodylidae > Crocodylus > Crocodylus siamensis. Next base: position 88,909,293 of record NC_143400.1, on the reverse strand, counting down.
GCCAATAGCCCATGGGCTATGAACCCACAGCTGCAAGGTTTGTCATGATGATGACAATCTTGTATCTCCTGGTGTTCTTGCAGTGAACACAGCAACTGCTGTGGCAAAGTCTAAGTTGCTTTCTTTTGAACCTGAATTCATAGGGTATGTCTACACTGCTTGTTCAGAGCTTGGCTATCTATGCTGCTCATGTGGTGGGCCAGTAGGGGGCGCTCCTGCATTAAGCAACCCACCTCACTGTGCCTGAACACCTTCCAGGCTCCGAGTGCCTTCCTGGGGGTGCCTCACATCTGGCCAACCCCCATCTGGCTAGCACACCAACTAGCCTGGGGGTTCCACTGCCACCACCCAAGGCTGGGCTTGATTCTGGCTCTGTGCACCTTGGGAAACACAGGACTAGTTGCCTTCGAGGGTTCACTTGATTCACTTCAAGAACTTGGGATGCTTCCCTCAGTCAGAAGCACAAGTAGTGGTCTCCCTTAGTCAGCCAAACCAAGGGGACCCCAAGGCAAAATCTAGACCCACTCCTTATAAGTCTCCCACACTAGGTACAAAGGAGAACTTTATTGGTTACAAGGGGTAGGGTTGGAATAGGGTACATGGTAGAGCAATATCAGAGAAATCCCATAGAGCAAACTCCCATGGTTGGAAAGCCTGTGATCACGCATCTGAGTTACTGCAAGCTATATATCTCGTTAGAGCTCAGGTAGCTACTCACAAGTATCATCCAGAGGCAGGTGAAGGTTCCCTCTGGAGGCAGGCAGTTCCTTAATCATGAGTTTTGAGAGAGAGCAGGTTTCAGATGGTTCAGCTCTTCTCTCTCTCTCAGCCTTCCTCATGGCTGCTGCCCCCTCCTCCTGGGCAGTCCTTAACTTATATGACCTATGTGACTTATATGACCCATGTGACCTCATTGGCCTGGTCCGATGGAGGCCAACGCCTGTTGGCTGTCAGCGAACCAATTTGGAATGCATCACTAGTTGCTGGGCAGACTAGCAGTTCCTAGCTCCCCAGGGAGCAAGCCCCTCACCCAGGTAGGTGACGCCAGTCACGTAGGCAGAGGGAGCAGGTTTCCTCCCTCCCTCAGGAATGCATCCAGCTCAGGTTACCTAAAGAAATAGGTCCTCTGCTGGGCCCATCCTAACCCACAGAGCAGAGTTTATGGGGAGAAACAGAGCTGGCCTTCTGCCACAGCTCTGCACTGTGGGAGGAAATGTCCATGCCCATAATCACTGCATGAGACACTGCATCCAGAAACTGGTGGCTTTTTATATCTATTTTTATAGGGGTTGTTACATGCAAAGCAATTCTAATATGTCTGAAACAGGGAAATATTTGCATGAATTATTTAAGCTTTGTAGAGAACTATGCAGTTATAGATTTCTGAATAAGTAATGAATATTATTAAAATCAGAGCCATGGGTCTGTTTAGGACAAACGTTGGGCTAGATCCTCAGACACTGTAAACTGGCAAAGTGCCACTGAAGAAAATGACGATAAGCAAGTTTTACACCAGCCGGGCACCTAACATCTCTAACATTGCCAGCCCTGCTGTGGCAGCTTATACAAAAATGTACATACATCTTGGCTGTGTTCCTTGCTACATGCACTGATCTCGTATGCTAAGGTCACAGAGACAAAGTTTTAGCTGTGGGTGGCTAAGCTATGTTTGCAAAATGTTTAGGCTCAGGTGGACTTTTGTATGTAAGTAACTGTACATATAAATCCCAGGTTTATCCGCAAGTGCTCTAATTGGCACATCTGACTGCTATTTTTTGCATATACAATACTGGCAGTTTTCTAGCTTGGGAATGTTATTTATGTTACTAAGTCCTTTGGTCTTGATCCTTTACAGCGCAAGTGTAGCAAGCTGCATTTATCCGTGCAAAGTGAAAAACAGCACTACCACTGCAGTTCTTCACTGATGGGAGCACTGTACAGACACCATGTTGCTTCTGCTTAGTAGCACATGTGAAAACACAGAACGATGTGCTTCCTGAGCATGAAGAAAACTAGTGTCCAGCCCCTGTCTCTTCAGATGCAGACATGGTCCCTGACTTCCTCTTGGTAGCGTTGTATATTTGCAAGTTAGGAGCTGGATCCTGAGAACTAACTTCTATTGAACTCGTAGTTGGCAGTCCCTCAAAATTGAGGATGATGTCTGTCAGGCTTGATGGGTCCTCAGGTGACTGAGGAGCTCGATGCTAGATGCACACGTTCTTTGGCAATGGGGGCATGTTATTGCATGGGGGAGTGGGATTCGCAGCCCCAGGTTGGTCTCCTTCTCCTTCCTCCGCTGCCGCCGTACTGCATCAGTATTGGGTGGTTGGAGGGATAACACGGGGACATGTTATTGCATGGGGGAGTGGGATTCACAGCCCCAGGTTGGTCTCCTTCTCCTTCCTCCGCTGCCGCCGTACTGCATCAGTATTGGGTCGTTGGAGGGATAACACGGGGACATGTTATTGCATGGGGGAGTGGGATTCGCAGCCCCGGGTTGGTCTCCTTCTCCTTCCTCTGCTGCCGCCATGCTGCATCAGTATTGGGTCATTGGGGGGATAACACGGGGACATGTTATTGCATGGGGGAGTGGGATTCGCAGCCTTGGGTTGGTCTCCTTTTCCTTCTTCTGCTGCCACTGTACCACCTCAGTATTGAGTCATTGGGTCTCGAAGTGGTACGCGCCTTGGTGGACCAGGTGGCACCACACCGAATGGTCAGCAGCTTGCTCCTCCCAGTCATTGGTGTCAACGCCTCTGTGCCCAAACTAGAGAACTATGACTAGCAGTTAACCTAGTAAATTTGTTCCCCTGTTTGGCTTCCACTACACTTGTGCTGGAGTAGAATAGCTTTGAACATCTCACAAGAACTTGGGAGACCAAGGTCTTTATTCTCTCCTTAGAGCATCCCTTCATTAGTGCTGGATGAGGAGAAAAAGAAGGATGCTAAACATTGGTTAGGGCAGGGGTAGGCAACCTTGTCCACCTGTGGGCTGGAATGACCCACCCCAGGTGAGAAGCAGGTAGAAGGATGGGTGTGAGGACCCAGCTGCTACTGCCACTTGTCTCTACAGAAGCACAAGGGGGGTGCTCCCAGCTGTAAGTTGCTAACCCCTGGGTTAGGAAGTTAGCATAGGAGACCCCAGTCCCATTCCTCACTCTGTCACCAGCTATGTGATCGTGGGCGAGTCAGTCTCTCTGCAACTTGTTTCTCCATCTGTATAATGGGAACAGTAGCACTTCAACTGCCCGGGCTGTTTTGAGGATAAATACATACAGATTGTGAGGAGCTTAGCTACTGCAATGAGGGAGGGGGAGAAAGGTAGTTGATGGAATAGATTCACAGAGTCATGTTCAGCCTTTGGCATACCCAGGAGGCTTCTTGGTACCTGGAGCACAGGGAAACGTGAACTTTTCAAAGCCAGAGTCCATAAACGTTTACCTAATATGAATGCTGGCAACAGGGCAGGCTATACACTGCTACCTAAGTGCAGCTCTTCGTGAGTGTACTTCGCTATCCTTTCAAGACTCTTTAATCTCTCTTTTATTGTTCCTCTTTCTTTGCACTTTTAAATATACGTGCTCACAGCCGTCCAGGCCTGATCCTGCCAGGTTCTGAGTGCTTCAGGAACTGAGCTCCGTGAGAGGCAGGAGCACTCATCCTGCTGCTGGGCTGGATGCTTACTATTTTCAGAGCAACGAGTCAAACCCTAAAGTATATCATTCATTCACTGAATCACATATCCTTGGGGAGCAAAGACTGAGCCAAACATGTTTTTGTCAAATAAATGTTCAAGCAACTTAGAGCAAGTTACTGTGCATTATCCTCTGTGATTGTAGCAATTGACTTTACCTTCAGGTAAAACACTATCTGTTTAGTAAAAGCCATTCAAAACTCCCAGGTGGGCTTTAATTACACCTTCTTTGCAATCCAGAGTATAAAATCAAATGGACAAATAAACAAAACCAGAAAAAGAAATATCTAGCGAGCAAGAGATACAGTCAGCTATAAAGTCTCTTGATTCCCAAACCTAGATGCGATTATTTCTGATTTTCCCGCGTAAAAAAACTCCCCCCGCCTCCCCCTCCCTGCTACATAGTTGTATGTTATGCGAAAAGCATTAAATTAGTAAGAGAGCTCTCAGACTAACAGGTCCAGGAGAATTCACACCTGGGGCTGTTCTGTGCTCGGCTACAGTGCTGTAAATCTGGAATCATTGCACAAGCTCCCAGGGAGCAATTCTAGGTGTACGCTCAGAAAATGGTGCAGCTGGGCCAAGGTGTCCCAGATTCAAAAAGGGACCTAGTTGCAGTAATGCTGTGCTATGTCTCGCTTAAAATATAAGTGTGTGTGCCCATAAGTGAAGTCACGAGTACAAAAAAGAAATCGGAGGTAGGTGTCCTGGGTCTGAACAGAGAGGCTTCAGCACTGCTGACTGAGGCTTCATGGCAGGCAGCGCACTAAGCAGGGGTGCACAGGCCGGTCCAAGTGAAAGGCTGGAAGAAGGGTGCATGCCTGGGATCCCAGCCTTTCCTTGCAGCTATCTTGCAGCTTCCTTGAGCTATCAGTGGCCTCAAAGCAGTCTTTTCTGCTGATGCGGGATTCACAGTCTGAAATCCTTGATCTGGCAGGGAGTGAGGACTGGATTCTAGACCATGGTCCGTATTTTTGGGATTGCTTGTGCAATTTGCATGAAATAGTTCTCAGTGGGCGCATCTACATGTCAAATGAATCTGACTGAATAAACTCTGGTGCAGTTTGGGCTGGAGTTTATTGCTTCTGGGTGCTGTGTTTACACATGCACCCAAGATCAAAACACATTGAACTGTGTTGGAGCAGCCCCAGCTGGCAGAGGGACCGGGGGTCAGCCTAGCAGCCCAGGACTGCTCCGACCCAGCTCAACGTGCTGTGGAGTAGCTGGCTGGGGAATGAGCGTGCTCCAATGCGGGGCTTGCCGGCAGGATTGTGTTGTATTTCTACAGTAAAGAGACAGCTAGTCAAATTGCTATGTAGTCTTATACAGCTTTAAATTAAAAACTGCAGCACCAGTGATCTCTTGGCTTCCTTCAAATTTTGGTTTTTGGCAATTTGAGCTGGTGAGGCTTCAATCCAGAATAATCTGGGTGGGGACAGTGGAACCAATGGAGCGATGCTTAGCTCTCGTGATAATCCTCAGTGCTGGCAGAATTATAGTACTGATCATGCACCTCCAAAATTCATCACCACATCGAATGTATTGCCATGGATTATTTATCAGATCTAATTGAATGTTAATTCCATTATTGGAGACAAGTTACAATTGAGTTTAGGATGAAAAATTGATTTTATATATAAAAAGTCCTATTTCCTCTATCCCTCTGAGTTTGCCTGAGGTCATTCCTAATACCAGCCTCTTTTTCACTGCAGTTTTAAGGTCTTCTCTTGCTATTTAGTCTCAATGAGTAGTTAAAAAGCACAGTTGTGTTCTTACAAAGTTTTAGTCATGAAGCCCACACCTGGGGCATTTTGATCCCATCTAGTTTCTCTCGTTTGGGTCTATTATAGCATTTTTTCAAGAATGCAGCAAAAAATAGTTCCACAGAAGAGGAGAAGGGCTGTTCAGTTGGCCCATTCACTCCTCAGGGACTGGAACCTTAAATGAACCTGTTGAGGTTTGGTTGAGTCACTGTGGAAAGTATCAACTCTAGCTATGACCCAAGGGGGATGGGACAAGCTTTACAGGGTAGGAACTACGGAGATAGAACAGAAACCTCCACAGAAAGATGAGGTACTCTGAGGTTTATGCTGAATTATGGTTTATGAGTTAACAATAAAGTCAAGTCCCAGGTTTGGACTCTCAAGGTCTATGTACTGTTGAGAAGGGAGTATGGACAAATAACTAGTGGAGGGGAGAACGCATAGCAGCTTTCCACAAGGCCATGGCATTTTATCAAGATACCATTGATACAAGTCAAAATTTCGGTGGTGTGGTTCTTCCTTGGTGAAACGAGCCGTACATGTGATAGATGGTTAGAGTACAGGAGGCAGAAAAGTTGCGAGAGTTTTTGCTGAAATTTCCTGGCCACTTCTATCTGCAAATCTACGAGCGGCTTTTCTTTCGGAGAACATTTGGTGTGCCAAATCTACTGCCAGGCGCAGCATTCACAATGAGAGGCTTCATTGGCTCCTCTAGAGTTGCTGCATATGATGCCAACTCCTTCTGAGCCCCCAAAGCATTTACTGGTACAGTCTGTACCTTTTTAAATAACATGCCGATACCAGTATATCCTATCCTATCCTATCCTATCCTATGATGGTGAATTAAGCCATTGCGGAATCTACCTGCAAGGTTGTCTAGTAAGGAGATATGGAGCTTTTCAGCTCCAGTTTATGAGCTTACTTGCAATAAGGCAATCTCTCTGAAATGCCTTTAGTTTTGCTTGGACTCAACCACAGAAGCCTTGTGTCCGCTGATCTTTAGGTAACGCAAGAAACCCTTGTATGCATTTAGATTGAAAGAGTAACTATGTGAGGCTGTAGCTCAGGGGTGGCCAAAACGTGGCCCGTGGGCCAGATGCAGCCCACCAGACCGTTCTGTTCGGTCTGCAGGGCCCCCCCCAAATTTAGAAAATTAATATTTATCTGCCCCTGGCTGCCTGTCATGTCGCCTTCGATGGCTTGCCAAAATTCAACGAGTGGCCCTCCCCCCAAAATAATTGCCCGCCCCGCTGTAGCTGATAGTCATTACAAATAAATAGTTGTAAGTTGACGTAATGACCCAAAATCATTCACTTTCAGCTCATTTCTTGGCCTATGTGATTTGGGATACTTACATTCAGGCCTTCAAAACCGTCATTGCAAAGGACACCTTCAACGGTAGTCTCAGAGACCAAAATGCTTCAGTGACTAGTCATGTAACAGTATCACCTTAAGAAATTTTTGCCTCTTCAATGACTAGTAAAATAGAGGTTTGGCACAAAGGTGCGTGGGGGAAGATTTGAAAGGACAAAACATTTTCTTGATATTTTCAGACAAAATTCGTCCTTTCACAAATGCTGTAACGTTTGTTTCTGGGTTTTTTTTGGAACAATCCTTTCAATTACACTTCAAAATGATAGTCTTTTTTTTTAACTGACCTACATTTAAGTTAATAAGAAAGGTTTTAAAGGGTTTAAAAAAAAAAGGTTTTTTTGGATCAAATGGCTGGTGAGGGGGTGTTATTTTTTGCGGGGAGGAGGGGTGGGTTTGTGGTTTTTTTGCTTTTTTCCATATTGTCAAAAAAATGGAAGAAATTGTTTTGGCTCATATCAGCCTGTTCTGTTGATTTTTCAGTCCCATCCTGCAACCAAAAACTCCGTTATTTGCTCAGCCCAGATAGGGATCTCAGATGCTGAGCAGGCAAAAATGCTGAGTTACTTGGTCACCCATGCCAGGAGTTAACCTAGAACAATTATTCACAATCTCTTTAGACTAAAGGCACCCCTTGGAAAATGCTCTTAGTTTTCACTCGTTTTTTGACTATGGAAAAATTAATATAGCAGTATTTCTACTGCAGCTTACTCAGAGAGAC